>NW_027490194.1:0-332926 GCF_050948175.1 Xylocopa sonorina | reverse complement strand
TTCCAAGCATGGAAGTGTCACATTTACATTCTTTTGAAGTGAATACGAGGTATACATGACACCTCGCTATGGATATTATATCTTATCATGAAAAATAGTAGTGAGATGCGATATCGCGTTTTAAGAAGCATTAGAACTCTATTGCTACGATACGTAGACATCTGCAAACTCTATTTCCTAGCATGGAAGTGTCGCATTTACAATCTTTTGAAGTGAATACGAGGTATACATAACACTCCACAATGAACATTATATCTTATCACGAAACATAGAAATGGAATGCGACATCTCGTTTTAAGGAGCATTAGAACTCCATTCTTACGATACGTGGTCATATGGAAACGCTATTTCCTAGCAAGGAAGTGTCGCTTTTACATTCTTTTGAAGAGAATAAGAGGTATACATGACACTTCGCAATGAAAATTATATCTTATCTCGAAACACAGAAGTGAGAAGTGATATCGCGTTTTAGGAAGCATTAGAACTCTATTGCTACGATACGTAGACATCTGCAAACGCTACTTCCTAGCAAGGAAGTTTCGCATTTACATTCATTTGAAGTGAATACGAGGTATACATGACACTTCGCAATGAATATTATACCTTATCTCGAAACATAGAAGTGAGATGCGACATCTCGTTTTAAGAAGCATTAGAACTCTGTTGCTACGATACGTAGACGTCTGCAAACGCTATTTCCAAGCATGGAAGTGTCACATTTACATTCTTTTGAAGTGAATACGAGGTATACATGACACCTCGCTATGGATATTATATCTTATCATGAAAAATAGTAGTGAGATGCGATATCGCGTTTTAAGAAGCATTAGAACTCTATTGCTACGATACGTAGACATCTGCAAACTCTATTTCCTAGCATGGAAGTGTCGCATTTACATTCTTTTGAAGTGAATACGAGGTGTACATAACACTCCACAGTGAATATTATATCTTATCACGAAACATAGAAATGAAATGCGACATCTCGTTTTAAGAAGCATTAGAACTCTATTGCTACGATACGTAGGCATCTGCAAACGCTATTTCCTAGCATGCAAGTGTCGCATTTTCATTCTTTTGAAGTGAATACGAGGTATACATGACACTTCGCAATGAATATTATATCTTATCTCGAAACATAGAAGTGAGATGTTATATCGCGTTTTAAGAAGCATTAGAACTCTACTTTTACGATACGTAGACATCTGCAAACAATATTTCCTAGCAAGGAAGTGTCGCATTTACAATCTTTTGAAGTGAATACGAGGTATACATGACACTTCGCAATGAATATTATGTTTTATCATGAAACATAGCAGTGAGATGCGATATCGCGATTTAAGAAGCATTAGAACCCTATTGCTACGATGCGTAGACATCTGCATATGTAATTTCCTAGCAAGCAAGTGTCGCATTAACATCCTTTGAAGTGAATAGGAGGTATGCATAACATTCCACAATGAATATTATATCTTATTACGAAACATAGAAATGAAATGCGACTTCTCATTTTAAGAAGCATTAGAACTCTATTGCTACGATACGTAGACATCTGTAAACGCTATTTCCTAGCATGGAAGTGTCGCATTTACATTCTTTTGAAGTGAATACGAGGTATACATGACACTTCGCAATAAATATTATATCTTATCATGAAACATAGAAGTGAGATGCGATATCGCGTTTTAAGAATCACTAGAACTCTATTGTTTCGACACGTAGTCATCTGGAAACGCTATATCCTACAAGGTCGCACTTACATCCCTTTGAAGTGAATACGAGGTATACATGACACTTCGCAATGAATATTATATCTCATCATGAAACATGGAAATGAGATGCGACATCGCGTTTTGAGAAGCAGTAGAACCCTATTGCTTCGATACGTAGACACCTGCAAACTCTACTTCCTAGCAGGGAAGTGTCGCATTTACATTCATTTGAAGTGAATACGAGGTATACATGACACTTCGCAATGAATATTATACCTTATCATGAAACATATAAGTGAGATGCGAAATCGCGTTTTAAGAAGCATTAGAACTCTATTGCTACGATACGTAGATATCTGCAAACGCTATTTCATAGCATGGAAGTGTCGCATTTACATTCATTTGAAGTGAAAACGAGGTATACATGACACTTCGCAATGAATATTATATCTTATCTCGAATCATAGAAGTGAAATGCGACATCTCGTTTTAAGAAGCATTAGAGCTCCGTTGCTACGATACGTAGACATCTGCAAACGCTATTTCCTAGCATGGAAGTGTCGCATTTACATTCATTTGAAGTGAATGCTAGGTATACATGACACTTCGCAATGAATATTATATCTTATCTTGAAACATAGGAATAAGGTGCTATATTGCGTTTTGAGAAGCATTAGAACTCTATTGCTAATATACGTAGACATCTGCAGACCCTATTTCCTACCATGGAAATGTCGCACTTACATTCTACTGAAGTGAATACGAGGTATACATAACATTGCACAATGAATATTATATCTTATTACGAAACATAGAAATGAAATACGACATCTCGTTTTAAGAAGCATATGTACTCTATTGCTGTGATACGTAGACATCTGCATACAATATTTCCTTGCATGGATGTGTCGCATTTACATTTTTGTGATGTGAGTACGAAGTATACATGACACTCCACAATGAATGTTATATCTTATTACGAAACATAGAAATGAAATGCGACATCTCGTTTTAATAAGCACTAGAACTCTATCGCTACGATACGTAGACATCTGCAAACGCTATTTCCTAGCATGGAAGTTTCGCATTTACATTCTTTTGAAGTGAAAACGAGATGTACAAGACACTTCGCAATGAATATTATATCTTATCAAGAAACATAAAGGAAATATGCGATAACGCGTTTTAAGAAGCAATAGAACTCTATTTTTACGATACGTAGACATCTGCAAACAATATTTCCTAGCAAGGAAATGTCGCATTTACAATCTCTTGAAGTGAATACGAGGTATACATAACACTCCACAATGAATATTACATCTTATCACGAAACATAGAAATGAAATGCGACATCTCGTTTTAAGAAGCATTAGAACTCCATTCTTACGATACGTGGTCATCTGGAAACGCTATATCCTAGCAAGGAAGTGTCGCTTTTACATTCTTTTGAAGAGAATACGAGGTATATATGACACTTCGCAAATGAATATTATATCTTATCTCGAAACATAGAAGTGAGATGTGATATCACGTTTTAAGAAGCATTAGAACTCTATTGCTGCGATACGTAGACATCTGCAAACGCTATTTCCTAGCATGGAAGTGTCGCATTTACATTCATTTAAAGTGAATACGAGGTATACATAACACTTCGCAATGAATATTATATCTTATCTCGGAACATAGAAGTGAGATGCGACATCTCGTTTTAAGAAGCATTAGAACTCCGTTGCTACGATACGTAGACATCTGCAAACGCTATTTCCTAGCATGGAAGTGTCGCATTTACATTCATTTGAAGTGAATACGAGGTATACATGACACTTCGCAATGAATATTATATCTTATCATGAAACATAGAAGTGAGATGCGATATCGCGTTTTAGGAAGCATTAGAACTCTATTGCGACGATACGTAGACATCTGCAAACGCTATTTCCTAGCATGGAAGTGTTGCATTTACATTCTTTTGAAGTTAATATGAGATATACATGACACTTCGCAATGAATATTATATCTTATCATGAAACATAGGAATGAGTTGTGATATCGCATTTTGAGAAACACTAGAACACTATTGCTTCGATACGTAGACATCTGCAAGCGCTACTTCCTAGCAAGGAAGTGCCGCTTTTACATTCTTCTGAAGTGAATACGAGATATACATAACATTCCACAATGAATATTACATCTTATCACGAAACATGGAAATGAAATGCGGCATCTCGTTTTAAGAAGCATTAGAACTCTATTGCTACCATACGTAGACATCTGCAAACGCTATTTCCTAGCATGGAAGTGTCTTACTTACATTCTTTTGTAGTGAATACGAGGTATACATGACACTTCGCAATGAATATTATATCTTATCATGAAACATAGGAATGAGGTGCTATATTGCGTTTTGAGAAGCATTAGAACTCTATTGCTAATATACGTAGACATCTGCAGACCCTATTTCCTACCATGGAAATGTCGCACTTACATTCCATTGAAGTGAATACGAGGTATACATAACATTACACAATGAATATAATATCTTATTACGAAACATAGAAATGAAATACGACATCTCGTTTTCAGAAGCATAAGTACTCTATTGCTGTGATACGTAGACATCTGCATACGCTATTTCCTAGCATGGAAGTGTCGCATTTACAATCTTTTGAAGTGAGTACGAGGTATACATGACACTTCGCAATGATTATTATATCTAATCAAGAAACATAAAGGAAATACGCGATATCGCGTTTCAAGAAGCAATAGATCTCTATTTTTACGATACGTAGACATCTGCAAACAATATTTCCTAGCAAGGAAGTGTCGCATTTACAATCTTTTGAAGTGAATACGAGGTATACATAACACTCCACAATGAATATTATATCTTATCACGAAACATAGAAATGAAATGCGACATCTCGTTTTAAGGAGCATTAGAACTCCATTCTTACGATACGTGGTCATCTGGAAACGCTATTTCCTAGCAAGGAAGTGTCGCTTTTACTTTCTTTTGAAGAGAATACGAGGTATACATGACACTTCGCAATGAATATTATATCATATCTCGAAACATAGAAGTGAGGTGTGATATCGCGTTTTAAGAAGCATTAGAACTCTATTGCTACGATACGTAGACATCTGCAAACGCTATTTCCTAGCATGGAAGTGTCGCATTTACATTCTTTTGAAAGGAATACGAGGTATATATGACACTTCGCAATGAATATTATATCTTATCATGAAACATAGAAATGTGATGCAATATGGCGATTTAAGAAGGACTAGAACTCTATTGCTTCGATACGTAGACATCTGCAAACGCTATTTCCAAGCAAGGAAGTGTCGCATTTACATTCTTTTGAAGTGAGTACGAGGTATACGTAACACTTCACAAAGAATTTTATATATTATCATGAAACATAGAAATGATAAGCGATATCGTGTTTTGAGAAGCATTAGAACTCTAGTGCCACGATACGTAGACATCTGCAAACGCTATTTCCTAGCATGCAAGTGTCGCATTTACATTCTTTTGAAGTGAATACGAGGTATACATGACACTTCGTAATGAACATTATATCTAATCATGTAACATATAAGTGAGATGCTATATCGCGTCTTAAAAAGCATTAGAAATCTACGGTCTCGATGCGGAGACATCTGCAAACGCTATTTCCTAGCGAGCAGTAGTCGCATTTACGTTCTTTTGAAGTGAATACGAGGTATACATGACACTTCGCTATGAATATTATATCTTATCACGAAACATAGAAATGAGATGCGATATCGCAATTTAAGTAGCATTAAAACTCTATTGCTACGATACATAGACATCTGAATAAGCTATTTCCTAGGAGGGAAGTGTTGCATTTACATTCGTTTGGAGAGAATACAAGGTATACATGACACTTCGCAATGAATATTATATCTTATCATGAAACATAGAAGCGAGATGCGATATCGCGTTTTAAGAAGCTTTAGAACTCTATGGCCTCGATGCGGAGACATCTGCAGTCGCTATTTCCTAGCATGGAAGTGTCGCACTTACATTCTTTTGATGTGAATACGAGGTATACATGACACTTCGGATTGAATATTATATCTTATCTCGAAACATGTAAATGGGGTGTCATATCGTGATTTAAGTAGCATTAGAACGCTATTGCTACGATACGTAGACATCTGCAATCGCTATTTCCTAGCAAGCAATAGTCGCATTTACATTCCTTTGAAATGAATACAAGGTATATATGACCATTCGCAATGAATATTATATCTTATCATGAAACATAGAAGTGAGATGCGATATCGCGTTTTAAGAAGCATTAGAACTCTGTTGCTACGATACGTAGACATCTGCAAACGCTATTTCCTAGCATGGAAGTGTCTTATTTACATTCTTTTGAAGTGAATACGAGGTATACATGACACTTCGCAATGAATGTTATATCTTATCATGAAACATAGGAATGAGGTGCTATATTGCGTTTTGAGAAGCATTAGAACTCTATTGCTAATATACATAGACATCTGCAGACCCTATTTCCTACCATGGAAATGTCGCACTTACATTCCATTGAAGTGAATACGAGGTATACATAGCATTACACAATGAATATAATATCTTATTACGAAACATAGAAATGAAATACGACATCTCGTTTTCAGAAGCATAAGTACTCTATTGCTGTGATACGTAGACATCTGCATACGCTATTTCCTAGCATGGAAGTGTCGCATTTACATTCTTTTGAAGTGAATACGAGGTTTACATGACACTTCGCAATGAATATTATATCTTATCATGAAACATAGAAGTGAGATGCGATATCGCGTTTTAAGAAGCATTAGAACTCTATTGCTACGATACGTAGACATCTGCAAACGCTATTTCCTAGCATGCAAGTGTCGCATTTACATTCTTTTGAAGTGAATACGAGGTATACATGACACTTCGCAATGAATATTATATTTTATCATGAAACATAGAAGTGAGATGCGATATAGCGTTTTAAGAAGCATTAGAAATCTATTGCTACGATACGTAGACATCTGCAAACGCTATTTCCTAGCCTGCAAGTGTCGCATTTACATTCTTTTGAAGTGAATACGAGGTATACATGAAACTTCGTAATGAACATTATATCTTATCAAGAAACATAAAGGAAATGCGCGATATCGCGTTTCAAGAAGCAATAGAACTCTATTTTTACGATACGTATACATCTGCAAACAATATTTCCTAGCAAGGGAGTGTCGCATTTACAATCTTTTGAAGTGAATACGAGGTATACATGACACTTCGCAATGAATTTCATATCTTATCATGAAACATAGAAGTGAGATGCGATATCGCGTTTTAAGAAGCATTAGAACACTATTGCTACGATACGTAGACATCAGCAAACGCTATTTCCTAGCATGGAAGTGTAGCATTTACATTCTTTTGAAGTGAATACGAGGTATACATGACACTTCGCAATGGATATTATATCATATCATGAAACATAGAAGTGAGATGCGATATCGCGTTTTAAGAAGCATTAGAACTCTGTTGCTACGATACGTAGACATCTGCAAACGCTATTTCCTAGGATGCAAGTGTCGCATTTACAATCTTTTGAAGTGAATACGAGGTATACATAACACTCCACAATGAATATTATATCTTATCACGAAACATAGAAATGGAATGCGACATCTCGTTTTAAGGAGCATTAGAACTCCATTCTTACGATACGTGGTCATATGGAAACGCTATTTCCTAGCAAGGAAGTGTCGCTTTTACATTCTTTTGAAGAGAGTAAGAGGTATACATGACACTTCGCAATGAAAATTATATCTTATCTCGAAACACAGAAGTGAGAAGTGATATCGCGTTTTAGGAAGCATTAGAACTCTATTGCTACGATACGTAGACATCTGCAAACGCTACTTCCTAGCAAGGAAGTTTCGCATTTACATTCATTTGAAGTGAATACGAGGTATACATGACACTTCGCAATGAATATTATACCTTATCTCGAAACATAGAAGTGAGATGCGACATCTCGTTTTAAGAAGCATTAGAACTCTGTTGCTACGATACGTAGACGTCTGCAAACGCTATTTCCAAGCATGGAAGTGTCACATTTACATTCTTTTGAAGTGAATACGAGGTATACATGACACCTCGCTATGGATATTATATCTTATCATGAAAAATAGTAGTGAGATGCGATATCGCGTTTTAAGAAGCATTAGAACTCTATTGCTACGATACGTAGACATCTGCAAACTCTATTTCCTAGCATGGAAGTGTCGCATTTACAATCTTTTGAAGTGAATACGAGGTATACATAACACTCCACAATGAACATTATATCTTATCACGAAACATAGAAATGGAATGCGACATCTCGTTTTAAGGAGCATTAGAACTCCATTCTTACGATACGTGGTCATATGGAAACGCTATTTCCTAGCAAGGAAGTGTCGCTTTTACATTCTTTTGAAGAGAATAAGAGGTATACATGACACTTCGCAATGAAAATTATATCTTATCTCGAAACACAGAAGTGAGAAGTGATATCGCGTTTTAGGAAGCATTAGAACTCTATTGCTACGATACGTAGACATCTGCAAACGCTACTTCCTAGCAAGGAAGTTTCGCATTTACATTCATTTGAAGTGAATACGAGGTATACATGACACTTCGCAATGAATATTATACCTTATCTCGAAACATAGAAGTGAGATGCGACATCTCGTTTTAAGAAGCATTAGAACTCTGTTGCTACGATACGTAGACGTCTGCAAACGCTATTTCCAAGCATGGAAGTGTCACATTTACATTCTTTTGAAGTGAATACGAGGTATACATGACACCTCGCTATGGATATTATATCTTATCATGAAAAATAGTAGTGAGATGCGATATCGCGTTTTAAGAAGCATTAGAACTCTATTGCTACGATACGTAGACATCTGCAAACTCTATTTCCTAGCATGGAAGTGTCGCATTTACATTCTTTTGAAGTGAATACGAGGTGTACATAACACTCCACAGTGAATATTATATCTTATCACGAAACATAGAAATGAAATGCGACATCTCGTTTTAAGAAGCATTAGAACTCTATTGCTACGATACGTAGGCATCTGCAAACGCTATTTCCTAGCATGCAAGTGTCGCATTTTCATTCTTTTGAAGTGAATACGAGGTATACATGACACTTCGCAATGAATATTATATCTTATCTCGAAACATAGAAGTGAGATGTTATATCGCGTTTTAAGAAGCATTAGAACTCTACTTTTACGATACGTAGACATCTGCAAACAATATTTCCTAGCAAGGAAGTGTCGCATTTACAATCTTTTGAAGTGAATACGAGGTATACATGACACTTCGCAATGAATATTATGTTTTATCATGAAACATAGCAGTGAGATGCGATATCGCGATTTAAGAAGCATTAGAACCCTATTGCTACGATGCGTAGACATCTGCATATGTAATTTCCTAGCAAGCAAGTGTCGCATTAACATCCTTTGAAGTGAATAGGAGGTATGCATAACATTCCACAATGAATATTATATCTTATTACGAAACATAGAAATGAAATGCGACTTCTCATTTTAAGAAGCATTAGAACTCTATTGCTACGATACGTAGACATCTGTAAACGCTATTTCCTAGCATGGAAGTGTCGCATTTACATTCTTTTGAAGTGAATACGAGGTATACATGACACTTCGCAATAAATATTATATCTTATCATGAAACATAGAAGTGAGATGCGATATCGCGTTTTAAGAATCACTAGAACTCTATTGTTTCGACACGTAGTCATCTGGAAACGCTATATCCTACAAGGTCGCACTTACATCCCTTTGAAGTGAATACGAGGTATACATGACACTTCGCAATGAATATTATATCTCATCATGAAACATGGAAATGAGATGCGACATCGCGTTTTGAGAAGCAGTAGAACCCTATTGCTTCGATACGTAGACACCTGCAAACTCTACTTCCTAGCAGGGAAGTGTCGCATTTACATTCATTTGAAGTGAATACGAGGTATACATGACACTTCGCAATGAATATTATACCTTATCATGAAACATATAAGTGAGATGCGAAATCGCGTTTTAAGAAGCATTAGAACTCTATTGCTACGATACGTAGATATCTGCAAACGCTATTTCATAGCATGGAAGTGTCGCATTTACATTCATTTGAAGTGAAAACGAGGTATACATGACACTTCGCAATGAATATTATATCTTATCTCGAATCATAGAAGTGAAATGCGACATCTCGTTTTAAGAAGCATTAGAACTCCGTTGCTACGATACGTAGACATCTGCAAACGCTATTTCCTAGCATGGAAGTGTCGCATTTACATTCATTTGAAGTGAATGCTAGGTATACATGACACTTCGCAATGAATATTATATCTTATCTTGAAACATAGGAATAAGGTGCTATATTGCGTTTTGAGAAGCATTAGAACTCTATTGCTAATATACGTAGACATCTGCAGACCCTATTTCCTACCATGGAAATGTCGCACTTACATTCTACTGAAGTGAATACGAGGTATACATAACATTGCACAATGAATATTATATCTTATTACGAAACATAGAAATGAAATACGACATCTCGTTTTAAGAAGCATATGTACTCTATTGCTGTGATACGTAGACATCTGCATACAATATTTCCTTGCATGGATGTGTCGCATTTACATTTTTGTGATGTGAGTACGAAGTATACATGACACTCCACAATGAATGTTATATCTTATTACGAAACATAGAAATGAAATGCGACATCTCGTTTTAATAAGCACTAGAACTCTATCGCTACGATACGTAGACATCTGCAAACGCTATTTCCTAGCATGGAAGTTTCGCATTTACATTCTTTTGAAGTGAAAACGAGATGTACAAGACACTTCGCAATGAATATTATATCTTATCAAGAAACATAAAGGAAATATGCGATAACGCGTTTTAAGAAGCAATAGAACTCTATTTTTACGATACGTAGACATCTGCAAACAATATTTCCTAGCAAGGAAATGTCGCATTTACAATCTCTTGAAGTGAATACGAGGTATACATAACACTCCACAATGAATATTACATCTTATCACGAAACATAGAAATGAAATGCGACATCTCGTTTTAAGAAGCATTAGAACTCCATTCTTACGATACGTGGTCATCTGGAAACGCTATATCCTAGCAAGGAAGTGTCGCTTTTACATTCTTTTGAAGAGAATACGAGGTATATATGACACTTCGCAAATGAATATTATATCTTATCTCGAAACATAGAAGTGAGATGTGATATCACGTTTTAAGAAGCATTAGAACTCTATTGCTGCGATACGTAGACATCTGCAAACGCTATTTCCTAGCATGGAAGTGTCGCATTTACATTCATTTAAAGTGAATACGAGGTATACATAACACTTCGCAATGAATATTATATCTTATCTCGGAACATAGAAGTGAGATGCGACATCTCGTTTTAAGAAGCATTAGAACTCCGTTGCTACGATACGTAGACATCTGCAAACGCTATTTCCTAGCATGGAAGTGTCGCATTTACATTCATTTGAAGTGAATACGAGGTATACATGACACTTCGCAATGAATATTATATCTTATCATGAAACATAGAAGTGAGATGCGATATCGCGTTTTAGGAAGCATTAGAACTCTATTGCGACGATACGTAGACATCTGCAAACGCTATTTCCTAGCATGGAAGTGTTGCATTTACATTCTTTTGAAGTTAATATGAGATATACATGACACTTCGCAATGAATATTATATCTTATCATGAAACATAGGAATGAGTTGTGATATCGCATTTTGAGAAACACTAGAACACTATTGCTTCGATACGTAGACATCTGCAAGCGCTACTTCCTAGCAAGGAAGTGCCGCTTTTACATTCTTCTGAAGTGAATACGAGATATACATAACATTCCACAATGAATATTACATCTTATCACGAAACATGGAAATGAAATGCGGCATCTCGTTTTAAGAAGCATTAGAACTCTATTGCTACCATACGTAGACATCTGCAAACGCTATTTCCTAGCATGGAAGTGTCTTACTTACATTCTTTTGTAGTGAATACGAGGTATACATGACACTTCGCAATGAATATTATATCTTATCATGAAACATAGGAATGAGGTGCTATATTGCGTTTTGAGAAGCATTAGAACTCTATTGCTAATATACGTAGACATCTGCAGACCCTATTTCCTACCATGGAAATGTCGCACTTACATTCCATTGAAGTGAATACGAGGTATACATAACATTACACAATGAATATAATATCTTATTACGAAACATAGAAATGAAATACGACATCTCGTTTTCAGAAGCATAAGTACTCTATTGCTGTGATACGTAGACATCTGCATACGCTATTTCCTAGCATGGAAGTGTCGCATTTACAATCTTTTGAAGTGAGTACGAGGTATACATGACACTTCGCAATGATTATTATATCTAATCAAGAAACATAAAGGAAATACGCGATATCGCGTTTCAAGAAGCAATAGATCTCTATTTTTACGATACGTAGACATCTGCAAACAATATTTCCTAGCAAGGAAGTGTCGCATTTACAATCTTTTGAAGTGAATACGAGGTATACATAACACTCCACAATGAATATTATATCTTATCACGAAACATAGAAATGAAATGCGACATCTCGTTTTAAGGAGCATTAGAACTCCATTCTTACGATACGTGGTCATCTGGAAACGCTATTTCCTAGCAAGGAAGTGTCGCTTTTACTTTCTTTTGAAGAGAATACGAGGTATACATGACACTTCGCAATGAATATTATATCATATCTCGAAACATAGAAGTGAGGTGTGATATCGCGTTTTAAGAAGCATTAGAACTCTATTGCTACGATACGTAGACATCTGCAAACGCTATTTCCTAGCATGGAAGTGTCGCATTTACATTCATTTGAAGTGAATACTAGGTATACATGACACTTCGCAATGAATATTATATCTTATCATGAAACATAGGAATAAGGTGCTATATTGCGTTTTGAGAAGCATTAGAACTCTATTGCTAATATACGTAGACATCTGCAGACCCTATTTCCTACCATGGAAATGTCGCACTTACATTCCACTGAAGTGAATACGAGGTATACATAACATTGCACAAAGAATATTATATCTTATTACGAAACATAGAAATGAAATACGACATCTCGTTTTAGAAGCATTAGAACTCTATTGCTACGATACGTAGACATCTGCAGACGCTATTTCCTCGCATGGAAGTGTCGCATTTACATTCTTTTGAAGTGAATACGAGGTATACATAACATTCCACAATGAATATTATATCTTATCATGAAACATAGAAATGAGATGCGATATCGCGTTTTGAGAAGCATTAGAACCCTAATGACACGATACGTAGACATCTGCAATCACTATTTCCTAGCAAGGAAGTTTCGCATTTACATCCATTTGAAGTATAGACGAGAAATACATAACACTGCACAATGAGTATTGTATCTTATCATGAAACATAGAAATGATATGCGATATGGCTATTTAAGAAGCACTAGAACTCTACTGCCTCGATACGTAGACATCTGCAAACGCCATTTACTAGCAAGGAAGTGTCGCATTTACATTCTTTTGAAGTGAATACGAGGTATACATAACACTCCACAATGAATATTATATCTTATCATGAAACATAGAAATGTGATGTAATATGGCGATTTAAGAAGCATTAGAACACTATTTCTTCGATACGTAGACATCTGCAAACGCTACTTCCTAGCAAGGAAGTGTCGCATTTACATTCTTTTGAAAGGAATACAAGGAATACATGACACTTCGCAATGAATATTATATCTTATCATGAAACATAGAAATGAGATGCGATATGGCGATTTATGAAGCATTTGATGTCTATTACTTCGATACGTAGACATCTGCAAACGCTATTTCCAAGCATGAAATTGTAGCATTTACATCCATTTGAAGTATAGACGAGATATACATAACACTGCACAATGAATATTACATCTTATCATGAAACATAGAGATGAGGTGCGATATCGCGATTTAAGAAGCATTAGGAATCTATTGCTTCGATACGTAGACATCTGCAAACGCTATTTCCTAGCAAGGAAGGGTCGCATTTACATACATTTTAAGTGTGTGCGAGGTATACATGACCCATCGCAATGAATATTATATATTGTCATGAAACGTAGAAATGAGATGCGATATCGCGATTTAAGAAGCATTAGAACTCTATTGGTTCGATACGTCGACATCTGCAAACGCTACTTCCTAACAAGGGAGTGTCATATTTACATTCTTTTGAAAGGAATACGAGGTATACATGACACATCACAATGAATATTATATCTTATCATGAAACATAGAATTGAGATGCGATATGACGATTTAAGAAGCATTAAAACGCTATTGCTTCGACACGTAGACATCTGCAAACACTATTTCCTAGCAAGGAACTGGCGCATTCACATTCGTTTGAATTGTATGCGAGGTATACATGAAACTTCGCAATGAATATTATATATTATCATGAAACATAGATATGAGATGCGATATCGCGAATTAGCAAGCTTTAGAAATCTATTGCTTCGATACGTAGACATCTGCAAACGCTATTTCCTAGCAAGGAAGTGTCGCGTTTACATTCTTTTGAAGTGAATACGAGGTATACATAACACTCCACAATGAATATTATATCTCATTATGTAACATAGAAATGAGATGTAATATTGCGATTTAAGAAGCCTCAGAACTCTATTGCATCGATACGTAGACATCTGCAAACGCTACTTCCTAACAAGGAAGTTTCGCATTTACATCCATTTGAAGTATAGACGAGAAATACATAACACTGCCACAATGAGTATTGTATCTTATCATGAAACATAGAAATGATATGCGATATGGCTATTTAAGAAGCACTAGAACTCTACTGCCTCGATACGTAGACATCTGCAAACGCCATTTACTAGCAAGAAGTGTCGCATTTACATCCATTTGAAGTATAGACGAGATATACATAACACCTGCACAATGAATATTACATCTATCATGAAACATTGAAATGAGATGCGATATGATGATTTAAGAAGCATTAGAATCTATTGCTTCGATACGTAGACATCTGCAAACGCTACTTCCTAGCAAGAAAGTGTCGCATTTACATTCTTTTGAAACGAATACGAGGTATACATAACATTCCACAATGAATATTATATCTTATCATGAAACATAGAAATGAGATGCGATATCGCGTTTTGAGAAGCATTAGAACCCTAATGACACGATACGTAGACATCTGCAATCGCTATTTCCTAGCAAGGAAGTTTCGCATTTACATCCATTTGAAGTATAGACGAGAAATACATAACACTGCACAATGAGTATTGTATCTTATCATGAAACATAGAAATGATATGCGATATGGCTATTAAGAAGCACTAGAACTCTACTGCCTCGATACGTAGACATCTGCAAACGCCATTTACTAGCAAGGAAGTGTCGCATTACATTCTTTTGAAGTGAATACGAGGTATACATAACACTCACAATGAATATTATATCTTATCATGAAACATAGAAATGTGATGTAATATGGCGATTTAAGAAGCATTAGAACACCTATTTCTTCGATACGTAGACATCTGCAAACGCTACTTCCTAGCAAGGAAGTGTCGCATTTACATTCTTTTGAAAGGAATACAAGGAATACATGACACTTCGCAATGAATATTATATCTTATCATGAAACATAGAAATTGAGATGCGATATGGCGATTTATGAAGCATTTGATGTCATATTACTTCGATACGTAGACATCTGCAAACGCTATTTCCAAGCATGAAATTGTAGCATTTACATCCATTTGAAGTATAGACGAGATATACATAACACTGCACAATGAATATTATATCTTATCATGAAACATAGAGATGAGGTGGCGATATCGCGATTTAAGAAGCATTAGGAATCTATTGCTTCGATACGTAGACATCTGAAACGCTATTTCCTAGCAAGGAAGTGTCGCATTTACATACATTTTAAGTGTGTGCGAGGTATACATGACCCATCGCAATGAATATTATATATTGTCATGAAACGTAGAAATGAGATGCGATATCGCGATTTAAGAAGCATTAGAACTCTATTGGTTCGATACGTCGACATCTGCAAACGCTACTTCCTAACAAGGGAGTGTCATATTTACATTCTTTTGAAAGGAATACGAGGTATACATGACACATCACAATGAATATTATATCTTATCATGAAACATAGAATTGAGATGCGATATGACGATTTAAGAAGCATTAAAACTCTATTGCTTCGACACGTAGACATCTGCAAACACTATTTCCTAGCAAGGAACTGGCGCATTCACATTCGTTTGAATTGTATGCGAGGTATACATGAAACTTCGCAATGAATATTATATATTATCATGAAACATAGATATGAGATGCGATATCGCGAATTAGCAAGCTTTAGAAATCTATTGCTTCGATACGTAGACATCTGCAAACGCTATTTCCTAGCAAGGAAGTGTCGCGTTTACATTCTTTTGAAGTGAATACGAGGTATACATAACACTCCACAATGAATATTATATCTCATTATGTAACATAGAATTGAGATGTAATATTGCGATTTAAGAAGCCTCAGAACTCTATTGCATCGATACGTAGACATCTGCAAACGCTACTTCCTAACAAGGAAGTGTCGCATTTACATCCTTTGAAGTGAATACGAGGTATACATAACACTGCACAATGAATATTGTATCTTATCATGAAACATAGAAATGATATACGATATCCGATTTAAAAGGCATTAGAAATCTATTGCTTTGGTAAGTAGACATCTGCAAACGCTATTTCCAAGCAAGGAAGTGTCGCATTTACATTCTTTTGAAGTGAATACGAGGTATACATAACACTGCACAATGATATTATATATTATCATGAAACATAGCATTGAGTAGCGATATCGCATTTTGAGAGGCATTAGAACTCTAATGCTACGATACGTAGACATCTGCAAACGCTATTTCCTAGCAAGGAAGTGTCGCATTTACATCCATTTGAAGTATAGACGAGATATACATAACATTGCACAATGAATATTATATCTTATCATGAAACATAGAAATGAGATGCGATATGGCGATCTAAGAAGCATTAGAACTCTATTGGTTCGATACGTAGACATCTGCAAACGCTACTTCCTAACAAGGGAGTGTCGCATTTACATTCTTTTGAAAGGAATACGAGGTATACATGACACTTCACAATGAATATTATATCTTATCATGAAACATAGAATTGAGATGCGATATCTCGTTTTAAGAAGCATTAGAACTCTATCGCTTCGACACGTAGACATCTGCAAACACTATTTCCTAGCAAGGAACTGTCGCATTCACATTCGTTTGAATTGTATGCGAGGTATACATGAAACTTCGCAATGAATATTATATATTATCATGAAACATAGATATGAGATGCGATATCGCGAATTAGCAAGCTTTAGAAATCTATTGCTTAGATACGTAGACATCTGCAAACTCTATTTCCTAGCAAGGAAATGTCGCATTTACATTCATTTTAAGTGTATGCGAGGTATACATGGCCCTTCGCAATGAATATTACATATTGTCATGAAACATAGAAATGAGATGCGATATCGCGATATATGAAGCATTAGATGTCTATTGCTTCGATACGTAGACATCTGCAAACGCTATTTCCTAGCAAGGAAGTGTCGCATTTACATTCCTTTGAAAGGAATACGAGGTATACATGACACTTCGCAATGGATATTATATCTTACCATGAAACATAGAATTGAGATGCGATATGACGATTTAAGAAGCATTAGAACACTATTGCTTCGACACGTAGACATCTGCAAACAATATTACCAAGCAAGGAAGTGTCGCGTTTACATTCTTTTGAATTGAATACGAGGTATTCATAATACTGCACAATGAATATTATACCTTATCATGAAACATAGAATTGAGATGCGATATGACGATTTAAGAAGCATTAGAACACTATTGCTTCGACACGTAGACATCTGCAAACACTATTTCCTAGCACGGAACTGTCGCATTCACATTCGTTTGAATTGTATGCGAGGTATACATGAAACTTCGCAATGAATATTATATATTATCATGAAACATAGATATGAGATGCGATATCGCGAATTAGCAAGCTTTAGAAATCTATTGCATCGATACGTAGACATCTGCAAACGCTATTTCCTAGCAAGGAAGTGTCGCATTTACATTCATTTTAAGTGTATGCGAGGTATACATGACCCTTCGCAATGAATATTATATATTGTCATGAAACATAGAAATGAGATGCGATATCGCGATTTAAGAATCATTAGAACACTATTGCTTCGATACGTAGGCATCTGCAAACGCTACTTCCTAGCAAGGACGTGTCGCATCTACATTCTTTTGAAACGAATACGAGGTATACATAAGACTCCACAATGAACATTATATCATATCATGAAACATAGAAATGAGATGCGATATCGCGAATTAGAAGGTTTTAGAACTCTATTGCTTCGATACGTAGACATCTGCAAACGCTATTTCCTAGCAAGGAAGCGTCGCATTTATATTCTTTTGAAGTGAATGCGAGGTATACATAACACTCCACAATGAATATTATATATTACCATGAAGCATAGTAATAAGTAGCGATATCGTGTTTTGAGAAGCATTAGAACTCTAATGCCACGATACGTAGACATCTGCAAACGCTACTTCCTAGCAAGGAAGTTTCGCATTTACATCCATTTGAAGTATAGACGAGAAATACATAACACTGCACAATGAGTATTGTATCTTATCATGAAACATAGAAATGATATGCGATATGGCTATTTAAGAAGCACTAGAACTCTACTGCCTCGATACGTAGACATCTGCAAACGCCATTTACTAGCAAGGAAGTGTCGCATTTACATTCTTTTGAAGTGAATACGAGGTATACATAACACTCCACAATGAATATTATATCTTATCATGAAACATAGAAATGTGATGTAATATGGCGATTTAAGAAGCATTAGAACACTATTTCTTCGATACGTAGACATCTGCAAACGCTACTTCCTAGCAAGGAAGTGTCGCATTTACATTCTTTTGAAAGGAATACAAGGAATACATGACACTTCGCAATGAATATTATATCTTATCATGAAACATAGAAATGAGATGCGATATGGCGATTTATGAAGCATTTGATGTCTATTACTTCGATACGTAGACATCTGCAAACGCTATTTCCAAGCATGAAATTGTAGCATTTACATCCATTTGAAGTATAGACGAGATATACATAACACTGCACAATGAATATTATATCTTATCATGAAACATAGAGATGAGGTGCGATATCGCGATTTAAGAAGCATTAGGAATCTATTGCTTCGATACGTAGACATCTGCAAACGCTATTTCCTAGCAAGGAAGTGTCGCATTTACATACATTTTAAGTGTGTGCGAGGTATACATGACCCATCGCAATGAATATTATATATTGTCATGAAACGTAGAAATGAGATGCGATATCGCGATTTAAGAAGCATTAGAACTCTACTGGTTCGATACGTCGACATCTGCAAACGCTACTTCCTAACAAGGGAGTGTCATATTTACATTCTTTTGAAAGGAATACGAGGTATACATGACACATCACAATGAATATTATATCTTATCATGAAACATAGAATTGAGATGCGATATGACGATTTAAGAAGCATTAAAACACTATTGCTTCGACACGTAGACATCTGCAAACACTATTTCCTAGCAAGGAACTGGCGCATTCACATTCGTTTGAATTGTATGCGAGGTATACATGAAACTTCGCAATGAATATTATATATTATCATGAAACATAGATATGAGATGCGATATCGCGAATTAGCAAGCTTTAGAAATCTATTGCTTCGATACGTAGACATCTGCAAACGCTATTTCCTAGCAAGGAAGTGTCGCGTTTACATTCTTTTGAAGTGAATACGAGGTATACATAACACTCCACAATGAATATTATATCTTATCATGAAGCATAGGATTGAGATGCGATATCTCGTTTTAAGAAGCATTAGAACTCTATCGCTTCGACACGTAGACATCTGCAAACACTATTTCCTAGCAAGGAACTGTCGCATTCACATTCGTTTGAATTGTATGCGAGGTATACATGAAACTTCGCAATGAATATTATATATTATCATGAAACATAGATATGAGATGCGATATCGCGAATTAGCAAGCTTTAGAAATCTATTGCTTAGTTACGTAGACATCTGCAAACTCTATTTCCTAGCAAGGAAATGTCGCATTTACATTCATTTTAAGTGTATGCGAGGTATACATGACCCTTCGCAATGAATATTACATATTGTCATGAAACATAGAAATGAGATGCGATATCGCGATTTAAGAATCATTAGAACACTATTGCTTCGATACGTAGGCATCTGCAAACGCTACTTCCTAGCAAGGACGTGTCGCATTTACATTCTTTTGAAACGAATACGAGGTATACATAAAACTCCACAATGAATATTATATCTTATTACGAAACATAGAAATGAAATACGACATCTCGTTTTAAGAATCATTAGTACTCTATTGCTGTGATACGTAGACATCTGCAAACAATATATCCCAGCAAGGAAGTGTCGCATTTACATTCTTGTGAAGTGAAATCGAGGTATACATGACACTTCGCAATGAATATTATATCCTATCATGGAACATAGAAGTGAGATGCGATATCGCGTTCTAAGAAGCATTAGAACCCTATTGCTACGATACGTAGACATCTGCAAACGCCATTTCCTAGCATGGACATGTCGCACTTATATTCCACTGAAGTGAATACGAGGTATACATAACATTACACAATGAATATTATATCTTATTACGAAACATTGAAATGAAATACGACATCTCGTTTTAAAAAGCATTAGTACTCTATTGCTGTGATACGTAGACATCTGCAAACGCTATTTCCTAGCAAGGAAGTGTCGCATTTACATACATCTTAAGTGTATGCGAGGTATACGTGACCCATTGCAATGAATACTATATATTGTCATGAAACATAGAAATGAGATGCGATATCGCGATTTAAGAAGCATTAGAACTCTATTGCTTCGGTACCTAGAAATCTGCAAACGCTATTTCCTAGCAAGGAAGTGTCGCATTTACATCCATTTGAAGTATAGACGAGATATACATAACACTGCACAATGAATATTATATCTTATCATGAAACATAGAAATGAGATGCGATATGGCGATTTAAGAAGCATTAGAACTCTACTGCTTCGATACGTAGACATCTGCAAACAATATTACCAAGCAAGGAAGTGTCGCGTTTACATTCTTTTGAATTGAATACGAGGTATTCATAATACTGCACAATGAATATTATATCTTATCATGAAACATAGAATTGAGATGCGATATGACGATTTAAGAAGCATTAGAACACTATTGCTTCGACACGTAGACATCTGCAAACACTATTTCCTAGCACGGAACTGTCGCATTCACATTCGTTTGAATTGTATGCGAGGTATACATGAAACTTCGCAATGAATATTATATATTATCATGAAACATAGATATGAGATGCGATATCGCGAATTAGCAAGCTTTAGAAATCTATTGCATCGATACGTAGACATCTGCAAACGCTATTTCCTAGCAAGGAAGCGTCGCATTTATATTCTTTTGAAGTGAATACGAGGTATACATAACACTCCACAATGAATATTATATATTACCATGAAGCATAGTAATAAGTAGCGATATCGTGTTTTGAGAAGCATTAGAACTCTAATGCCACGATTCGTAGACATCTGCAAACGCTACTTCCTAGCAAGGAAGTGTCGCATTTACATTCTTTTGAAAGGAATACGAGGTAAACGTGACACTTCGCAATGTATATTATATCTTATCATGAAACATAGAAATGAGATGCGATATGACGATTTAAGAAGCATTAGAAATCTATTGCTTCGATACGTAGACATCTGCAAACGCTACTTCCTAGCAAGAAAGTGTCGCATTTACATTCTTTTGACACGAATACGAGGTACACATAACATTCCACAATGAATATTATATCTTATCATGAAACATAGAAATGAGATGCGATATCGCGTTTTGAGAAGCATTAGAACCCTAATGACACGATACGTAGACATCTGCAAACGCTATTTCCTAGCAAGGAAGTTTTGCATTTACATCCATTTGAAGTATAGACGAGAAATACATAACACTGCACAATGAGTATTATATCTTATCATGAAACATAGAAATGATATGCGATATGGCTATTTAAGAAGCACTAGTACTCTACTGCCTCGATACGTAGACATCTGCAAACGCCATTTACTAGCAAGGAAGTGTCGCATTTACATTCTTTTGGAGTGAATACGAGGTATACATAACACTCCACAATGAATATTATATCTTATCATGAAACATAGAAATGTGATGTAATATGGCGATTTAAGAAGCATTAGAACACTATTTCTTCGATACGTAGACATCTGCAAACGCTACTTCCTAGCAAGGAAGTGTCGCATTTACATTCTTTTGAAACGAATACGAGGTATACATAAGACTCCACAATGAATATTATATCTTATCATGAAACATAGAAATGAGATGCGATATCGCGAATTAGAAGGTTTTAGAACTCTATTGCTTCGATACGTAGACATCTGCAAACGCTATTTCCTAGCAAGGAAGTGTCGCATTTACATACATTTTAAGAGTGTGCGAGGTATACATGACCCATCGCAATGAATATTATATATTGTCATGAAACGTAGAAATGAGATGCGATATCGCGATTTAAGAAGCATTAGAACTCTATTGGTTCGATACGTCGACATCTGCAAACGCTACTTCCTAACAAGGGAGTGTCATATTTACATTCTTTTGAAAGGAATACGAGGTATACAAGACACATCACAATGAATATTATATCTTATCATGAAACATAGAATTGAGATGCGATATGACGATTTAAGAAGCATTAAAACACTATTGCTTCGACACGTAGACATCTGCAAACACTATTTCCTAGCAAGGAACTGGCGCATTCACATTCGTTTGAATTGTATGCGAGGTATACATGAAACTTCGCAATGAATATTATATATTATCATGAAACATAGATATGAGATGCGATATCGCGAATTAGCAAGCTTTAGAAATCTATTGCTTCGATACGTAGACATCTGCAAACGCTATTTCCAAGCAAGGAAGTGTCGCATTTACATTCTTTTGAAGTGAATACGAGGTATACATAACACTCCATAATGAATATTATATCTTACCATGAAACATAGAAATGAGATGTAATATGGCGATTTAAGAAGCATTAGTACACTACTGCGTCGATACGTAGATATCTGCAAACGCTACTTCCAAGCAAGGAAGTGTCTCATTTACATTCTTTTGAAAGGAATACGGGGTATACATGACACTTCGCAATGAATATTATATCTTATCATGAAACATAGAAATGAGATGTAATATGGCGATTTAAGAAGCATTAGAACACTATTGCTTCGGTACGGAGACATCTGCAAACGCTATTTCCTAGCAAGGAAGTGTCGCATTTACATTCTTTTGAAGTGTATACGAGGTATACATGACTCTTCGGAATGGATATTATATCTTGTCATGTAACATAGAAGTGAGGTGCGATATCGCGTTTTAAGAAGCACTAGAACCCTATTGCCTCGATGCGGAGATATCTGCAAACGCTATTTCCTAGGATGGAAGTGTCACATTTACATTCTTTTGAATGGAATTCGAGGTATACATGACACTTCGGAATGAATATTATAACTTATCACGAAACATAGAAATGAGATGCGATATCGCGATCTAAGAAGCATTAGAATTCTATTGCTACGATACGTAGACATCAGCAAACGCTATTTCCTAGCATGGAAGTGTAGCATTTACATTCTTTTGAAGTGAATACGAGGTATACATGACACTTCGCAATGGATATTATATCATATCATGAAACATAGAAGTGAGATGCGATATCGCGTTTTAAGAAGCATTAGAACTCTATTGCTACGATACGTAGGACATCTGCAAACGCTATTTCCTAGCATGCAAGTGTCGCATTTACAATCTTTTGAAGTGAATACGAGGTATACATAACACTCCACAATGAATATTATATCTTATCACGAAACATAGAAATGGAATGCGACATCTCGTTTTAAGGAGCATTAGAAATCCATTCTTACGATACGTGTCATCTGGAAACGCTATTTCCTAGCAAGGAAGTGTCGCTTTTACATTCTTTTGAAGAGAATAAGAGGTATACATGACACTTCGCAATGAAAATTATATCTTATCTCGAAACACAGAAGTGAGATGTGATATCGCGTTTTAGGAAGCATTAGAACTCTATTGCTACGATACGTAGACATCTGCAAACGCTACTTCCTAGCAAGGAAGTTTCGCATTTACATTCATTTGAAGTGAATACGAGGTATACATGACACTTCGCAATGAATATTATATCTCATCATGAAACATGGAAATGAGATGCGACATCGCGTTTTGAGAAGCAGTAGAACCCTATCGCTACGATACGTAGACATCTGCAAACAATATTTCCTAGCAAGGAAGTGTCGCATTTACAATCTTTTGAAGTGAATACGAGGTGTACATAACACTCCACATTAAATATTATATCTTATCACGAAACATAGAAAATGAAATGCGACATCTCGTTTTAAGGAGCATTAGAACTCCATTCTTATGATACGTGGTCATCTGGAAACTCTATTTCCTAGCAAGGAAGTGTCGCTTTTACATTCTTTTGAAGAGAATACGAGGTATACATGACACTTCGCAATGAATATTATATCTCATCATGAAACATGGAAATGAGATGCGACATCGCGTTTTGAGAAGCAGTAGAACCCTATCGCTACGATACGTAGACATCTGCAAACAATATTTCCTAGCAAGGAAGTGTCGCATTTACAATCTTTTGAAGCGAATACGAGGTGTACATAACACTCCACAACAAATATTATATCTTATCACGAACATAGAAATGAAATGCGACATCTCGTTTTAAGGAGCATTAGAACTCCATTCTTATGATACGTGGTCATCTGGAAACTCTATTTCCTAGCAAGGAAGTGTCGCATTTACATTCTTTTGAAGTGAATACGAGGTATACATGACACTTCGCAATGAATATTATATCTTATCATGAAACACAGGAATGAGGTGCTATTTCGCGTTTTGAGAAGCATTAGAACTCTATTGCTAATATGCGTAGACATCTGCAAACTCTATTTCCTAGCATGGACATGTGGCACTTACATTCCACTGATGTGAATACGAGGTCATACATAACATTTCACAATGAGTATTATATCTTATTACGAAACATAGAAATGAAATACGACATCTCGTTTAAGAAGCATTATTACTCTATTGCTGTGATACGTTGACATCTGCAAACAATATTTCCTAGCAAGGAAGTGTCATATTTACATTTTTTTGAAGTGAATACGAGGTATACATGACACTTCGCAATGAATATTATATCTTATCATGAAACATAGAAGTGAAATACGACATCTCGTTTTAAGAAGCATTAGTACTCTATTGCTGTGATACGTAGACATCTGCAAACAATTTCCTAGCAAGGAAGTGTCATATTTACATTCTTTTGAAGTGAATACGAGGTATACATGACACTTCGCAATGAATATTATATCTTATCATGAAACATAGAAGTGAAATACGACATCTCGTTTTAAGAAGCATTAGTACTCTATTGCTGTGATACGTAGACATCTGCAAACAATATTTCCTAGCAAGGAAGTGTCGCATTGACATTCTTTTGATGTGAATACGAGGTATACATGACACTTCGCAATGAATATTATACCTTATCATGAAACATAGAGGAGAGGTGCGATATCGCGTTTTAGGAAGCATTAGAACTGTATTGCTAATATGCGTAGACATCTGCAAACGCTATTTCCTAGCATGGAAGTATCGCATTTACATACTTTTGATGTGAATACGAGATATACATGACACTTCGCAATGAAGATTATATCTTATCACGGAACATAGAAAAGAAATGAGGCATCTCGTTTTAGGAAGCATTAGAACTCTATTGCTACGATACGTAGACATCTGCAAACGCTATTTCCTAGCATGGAAGTGTCGCATTTACATTCGTTTGAAGTGAATACGAGATATACATGACACATCGCAATGAATATTATATCTTATCATGAAACATAGGAAGGAGGTGCTATATCGCGTTTTGAGAAGCATTAGAACTCTATTGCTACGATACGTAGACATCTGAAAAGGCTATACCCTAGCATGGGAGGGTCGCATTTACATTCTTTTGAAGTGAGTACGAGGTATACATATCACTCCATAATGCATATTATATCTTATCACGAAACATAGCAGTGAGATGCGATATCGCGTTTTAAGAAGCATTAGAATTCTATTGCTACGATACGTAGACATCTGCAAACGCTATTTCCTAGCATGGAAGTGTCGCATTTACATTCATTTGAAGTGAATACGAGGTATACATGACACTTCGTAATGAATATTATACCTTATCATGAAACATAGAAGGGAGATGCGATATCGCGTTTTAGGAAGTATTGGAACTCTATAGCTGCGATACGTAGACATCTGCAAACGCTATTTCCTAGCATGGAAGTGTCGCATTTACATTCTTTTGATGTGAATACGAGATATACATGACACTTCGCAATGAATATTATATCTTATCATGAAACATAGGAATGAGGTGCTATATCGCGTTTTGAGAAGCATTAGAACTCTATTGCTACGATACGTAGACATCTGCAAACGCTATTTCCTAGCATGGAAGTGTCGCATTTACATTCTTTTGAAGTGAATACGAGGTATACATGACACTTCGCAATGAATATTATATCTTATCATGAAACACAGGAATGAGGTGCTATTTCGCGTTTTGAGAAGCATTAGAACTCTATTGCTAATATGCGTAGACATCTGCAAACTCTATTTCCTAGCACGGACATGTGGCACTTACATTCCACTGATGTGAATACGAGGTATACATAACATTACACAATGAGTATTATATCTTATTACGAAACATAGAAATGAAATACGACATCTCGTTTTAAGAAGCATTATTACTCTATTGCTGTGATACGTTGACATCTGCAAACAATATTTCCTAGCAAGGAAGTGTCATATTTACATTTTTTTGAAGTGAATACGAGGTATACATGACACTTCGCAATGAATATTATATCTTATCATGAAACATAGAAGTGAAATACGACATCTCGTTTTAAGAAGCATTAGTACTCTATTGCTGTGATACGTAGACATCTGCAAACAATATTTCCTAGCAAGGAAGTGTCGCATTTACATTCTTTTGAAGTGAATACGAGGTATACATGACACTTCGCAATGAATATTATACCTTATCATGAAACATAGAGGAGATGTGCGATATCGCGTTTTAGGAGGCATTAGAACTGTATTGCTAATATGCGTAGACATCTGCAAACACTATTTCCTAGCATGGACATGTGGCACTTACATTCCACTGAAGTGAATACGAGGTATACATAACATTACACAATGAGTATTATATCTTATTACGAAACATAGAAATGAAATACGACATCTCGTTTTAAGAAGCATTATTACTCTGTTGCTGGGATACGTAGACATCTGCAAACGCTATTTCCTAGCATGGAAGTATCGCATTTACATACTTTTGATGTGAATACGAGATATACATGACACTTCGCAATGAAGATTATATCTTATCACGGAACATAGAAATGAAATGAGGCATCTCGTTTTAGGAAGCACTAGAACTCTATTGCTACGATACGTAGACATCTGCAAACGCTATTTCCTAGCATGGAAGTGTCGCATTTACATTCGTTTGAAGTGAATACGAGATATACATGACACATCGCAATGAATATTATATCTTATCATGAAACATAGGAAGGAGGTGCTATATCGCGTTTTGAGAAGCATTAGAACTCTATTGCTACGATACGTAGACATCTGAAAAGGCTATTCCCTAGCATGGAAGGGTCGCATTTACATTCTTTTGAAGTGAGTACGAGGTATACATATCACTCCATAATGAATATTATATCTTATCATGAAACATAGCAGTGTGATGCGATATCGCGTTTTAAGAAGCATTAGAGCTCTATTGCTACGATACGTAGACATCTGCAAACGCTATTTCCTAGCACGGAAGTGTCGCATTTACATTCATTTGAAGTTAATACGAGGTATACATGACACTTCGCAATGAATATTATTCCTTATCATGAAACATAGAAGGGAGATGCGATATCGTGTTTTAGGAAGCATTGGAACTCTATAGCTGCGATACGTAGACATCTGCAAACGCTATTTCCTAGCATGGAAGTGTCGCATTTACATTCTTTTGATGTGAATACGAGATATACATGACACTTCGCAATGAATATTATATCTTATCATGACACATAGGAATGAGGTGCTATATCGCGTTTTGAGAAGCATTAGAACTCTATTGCTACGATACGTAGACATCTGCAAACGCTATTTCCTAGCATGAAAGTGTCGCATTTACATTCTTTTGAAGTGAATACGAGGTATACATGACACTTCGCAATGAAAATTATATCTTATCATGAAACACAGGAATGAGGTGCTATATCGCGTTTTGAGAAGCATTAGAACTCTATTGCTAATATGCGTAGACTTCTGCAAACTCTATTTCCTAGCATGGACATGTGGCACTTACATTCCACTAATGTGAATACGAGGTATACATAACATTACACAATGAGTATTATATCTTATTACGAAACATAGAAATGAAATACGACATCTCGTTTTAGGAAGCATTATTACTCTATTGCTGTGATACGTAGACATCTGCAAACGCTATTTCCTAGCATGGAAGTGTCGCATTTACATTCTTTTGAAATGAATACGAGGTATACGTGACACTTCGCAATGAATATTATATCTTATCATGAAACATAGATGTGAGATGCGATATCGCGTTCTAAGAAGCATTAGAACTCTATTGCTACGATACGTAGACATCTGCAAACGCTATTTCCTAGCATGGAAGTGTCTTATTTACATTCTTTTGAAGTGAATACGAGGTATACATGACACTTCGCAATGAATATTATATCTTTTAATGAAACATAGCAGTGAGATGCGATATCGCGTTTTAAGAAGCATTAGAAATCTATTGCTACGATACGTAGACATCTGCAAGCGCTATTTCCTAGCATGGAAGTGTCGCATTTACATTCTTTTGAAGTGAATACGAGGTATACATGACACTTCGCAATGAATATTATACCTTATCATGAAACGTAGAAGAGAGGTGCGATATCGCGTTTTAAGAAGCATTAGAACTCTATTGCTACGATACGTAGACATCTGCAAACGCTATTTCCTAGCATGGAAGTGTCGCATTTACATTCGTTTGAAGTGAATACGAGATATACATGACACTTCGCAATGAATATTATACCTTATCATGAAACATAGAAGTGAGATGCGATATTGCGTTTTAAGGAGCATTAGAACTCTATTGCTACGATACGTAGACATCTGCAAACGCTATTTCCTAGCATGGAAGTGTCGCATTTACATTCTTTTGAAGTGAGTACGAGGTATACATGACACTTCGCTATGAATATTATATCTTATCATGAAACATAGGAATGAGGTGCCATATCGCGTTTTTAGAAGCATTAGATCTCTATTGCTACGATACGTAGATATCTGCAAACGCTATTTCCTAGCATGGAAGTGTCGCATTTACATTCTTTTGATGTGAATACGAGATATACAAGACACTTCGCAATGAATATTATATCTTCTCATGAAACATAGCAGTGAGATGCGATATCGCGTTTTAAGAAACATTAGAACTCTATTGCTACGATACGTAGACATCTGAAAAGGCTATTCCCTAGCATGGAAGGGTCGCATTTACATTCTTTTGAAGTGAGTACGAGGTATACATATCACTCCATAATGAATATTATATCTTATAATGAAACATAGCAGTGAGATGCGATATCGCGTTTTAAGAAGCATTAGAACTCTATTGCTACGATACGTAGACATTTGCAAACGCTATTTCCTAGCATGGAAGTGTCGCATTTACATTCATTTGAAGTGAATACGAGGTATACATGACACTTCGCAATGAATATTATACCTTATCATGAAACATAGAAGGGAGATGCGATAACGCGTTTTAGGAAGCATTGGAACTCTATAGCTGCGATACGTAAACGTCTGCAAACGCTATTTCCTAGCATGGAAGTGTCGCATTTACATTCATTTGAAGTGAATACGAGGTATACATGACACTCCACAATGAATATTATATCTTATCACGGAACATAGAAATGAAATGAGGCATCTCGTTTTGTGAGGCATTAGAACTCTATTGCTACGATACGTAGACATCTGCAAACGCTATTTCCTAGCATGGAAGTGTCGCATTTACATTCATTTGAAGTGAATACGAGGTATACATGAAACTTCGAAATGAATATTATACCTTATCTTGAAACATAGAAGAGTGATGCGATATCGCGTTTTAGGAAGCATTGGAACTCTATTGCTACGATACGTAGACATCTGCAAACGCTATTTCCTAGCATGGAAGTGTCGCATTTACATTCATTAGAAGTGAATACGAGGTATACATGACACTTCGTAATGAATATTATACCTTATCATGAAACATAGAAGAGTGATGCGATATCGCGTTTTAGGAAGCATTGGAACTCTATTGCTGCGATACGTAGACATCTGCAAACGCTATTTCCTAGCATGGAAGTGTCGCATTTACATTCGTTTGAAGTGAATACGAGATATACATGACACTTCGCAATGAATATTATATCTTATCATGAAACATAGGAATGAGGTGCTATATCGCGTTTTGAGAAGCACTAGAACTCTATTGCTACGATACGTAGACATCTGCAAACGCTATTTCCTAGCCTGGAAGTGTCGCATTTACATTCGTTTGAAGTGAATACGAGATATACATGACACTTCGCAATGAATATTATACCTTATCATGAAACATAGAAGTGAGATGCGATATTGCGTTTTAAGGAGCATTAGAACTCTATTGCTACGATACGTAGACATCTGCAAACGCTATTTCCTAGCATGGAAGTGTCGCATTTACATTCTTTTGAAGTGAATACGAGGTATACATGACACTTCGCAATGAATATTATATCTTATCATGAAACATAGGAATGAGGTGCCATATCGCGTTTTGAGAAGCATTAGATCTCTATTGCTACGATACGTAGATATCTGCAAACGCTATTTCCTAGCATGGAAGTGTCGCATTTACATTCTTTTGATGTGAATACGAGATATACATGACACTTCGCAATGAATATTATACCTTCTCATGAAACATAGCAGTGAGATGCGATATCGCGTTTTAAGAAACATTAGAACTCTATTGCTACGATACGTAGACATCTGAAAAGGCTATTCCCTAGCATGGAAGGGTCGCATTTACATTCTTTTGAAGTGTGTACGAGGTATACATATCACTCCATAATGAATATTATATCTTATCATGAAACATAGCAGTGAGATGCGATATCGCGTTTTAAGAAGCATTAGAACTCTATTGCTACGATACGTAGACATTTGCAAACGCTATTTCCTAGCATGGAAGTGTCGCATTTACATTCATTTGAAGTGAATACGAGGTATACATGACACTTCGCAATGAATATTATACCTTTTCATGAAACATAGAAGGGAGATGCGATATCGCGTTTTAGGAAGCATTGGAACTCTACAGCTGCGATACATAGACATCTGCAAACGCTATTTCCTAGCATGGAAGTGTCGCATTTACATTCTTTTGATGTGAATACGAGATATACATGACACTTCGCAATGAATATTATATCTTATCATGAAACACAGGAATGAGGTGCTATTTCGCGTATTGAGAAGCATTAGAACTCTATTGCTAATATGCGTAGACATCTGCAAACTCTATTTCCTAGCATGGACATGTGGCACTTACATTCCACTGATGTGAATACGAGGTATACATAACATTACACAATGAGTATTATATATTATTACGAAACATAGAAATGAAATACGACATCTCGTTTTAAGAAGCATTATTACTCTATTGCTGTGATACGTAGACATCTGCAAACAATATTTCCTAGCAAGGAAGTGTCATATTTACATTCTTTTGAAGTGAATACGAGGTATACATGACACTTCGCAATGAATATTATATCTTATCATGAAACATAGAAGTGAAATACGACATCTCGTTTTAAGAAGCATTAGTACTCTATTGCTGTGATACGTAGACATCTGCAAACAATATTTCCTAGCAAGGAAGTGTCGCATTTACATTCTTTTGAAGTGAATACGAGGTATACATGACACTTCGCAATGAATATTATACCTTATCATGAAACATAGAGAAGAGGTGCGATATCGCGTTTTAGGAAGCATTAGAACTGTATTGCTAATATGCGTAGACATCTGCAAACACTATTTCCTAGCATGGACATGTGGCACTTACATTCCACTGAAGTGAATACGAGGTATACATAACATTACACAATGAGTATTATATCTTATTACGAAACATAGAAATGAAATACGACATCTCGTTTTAAGAAGCATTATTACTCTATTGCTGGGATACGTAGACATCTGCAAACGCTATTTCCTAGCATGGAAGTATCGCATTTACATACTTTTGATGTGAATACGAGATATACATGACACTTCGCAATGAAGATTATATCTTATCACGGAACATAGAAATGAAATGAGGCATCTCGTTTTAGGAAGCATTAGAACTCTATTGCTACGATACGTAGACATCTGCAAACGCTATTTCCTAGCATGGAAGTGTCGCACTTACATTCGTTTGAAGTGAATACGAGATATACATGACACATCGCAATGAATATTATATCTTATAATGAAACATAGGAAGGAGGTGCTATATCGCGTTTTGAGAAGCATTAGAACTCTATTGCTACGATACGTAGACATCTGCAAACGCTATTTCCTAGCATGGAAGTGTCGCATTTACATTCTTTTGAAGTGAATACGAGGTATACATGACACTTCGCAATGAAAATTATATCTTATCATGAAACACAGGAATGAGGTGCTATATCGCGTTTTGAGAAGCATTAGAACTCTATTGCTAATATGCGTAGACTTCTGCAAACTCCATTTCCTAGCATGGACATGTGGCACTTACATTCCACCAATGTGAATACGAGGTATACATAACATTACACAATGAGTATTATATCTTATTACGAAACATAGAAATGAAATACGACATCTCGTTTTAGGAAGCATTATTACTCTATTGTTGTGATACGTAGACATCTGCAAACGCTATTTCCTAGCATGGAAGTGTCGCATTTACATTCTTTTGAAATGAATACGAGGTATACATGACACTTCGCAATGAATATTATATCTTATCATGAAACATAGATGTGAGATGCGATATCGCGTTCTAAGAAGCATTAGAACTCTATTGCTACGATACGTAGACATCTGCAAACAATATTTCCTAGCAAGGAAGTGTCGCATTTACATTCTTTTGAAGTGAATACGAGGTATACATGACACTTCGCAATGAATATTATACCTTATCATGAAACGTAGAAGAGAGGTGCGATATCGCGTTTTAAGAAGCATTAGAACTCTATTGCTACGATACGTAGACATCTGCAAACGCTATTTCCTAGCATGGAAGTGTCGCATTTACATTCGTTTGAAGTGAATACGAGATATACATGACACTTCGCAATGAATATTATACCTTATCATGAAACATAGAAGTGAGATGCGATATTGCGTTTTAAGGAGCATTAGAACTCTATTGCTACGATACGTAGACATCTGCAAACGCTATTTCCTAGCATGGAAGTGTCGCATTTACATTCGTTTGAAGTGAATACGAGATATACATGACACTTCGCAATGAATATTATATCTTATCATGAAACATAGGAATGAGGTGCTATATCGCGTTTTGAGAAGCATTAGAACTCTATTGCTACGATACGTAGACATCTGCAAACGCTATTTCCTAGCATGGAAGTGTCGCATTTACATTCTTTTGAAGTGAATACGAGGTATACATGACACTTCGCAATGAATATTATATCTTATCATGAAACACAGGAATGAGGTGCTATTTCGCGTATTGAGAAGCATTAGAACTCTATTGCTAATATGCGTAGACATCTGCAAACTCTATTTCCTAGCATGGACATGTGGCACTTACATTCCACTGATGTGAATACGAGGTATACATAACATTACACAATGAGTATTATATATTATTACGAAACATAGAAATGAAATACGACATCTCGTTTTAAGAAGCATTATTACTCTATTGCTGTGATACGTAGACATCTGCAAACAATATTTCCTAGCAAGGAAGTCTCATATTTACATTCTTTTGAAGTGAATACGAGGTATACATGACACTTCGCAATGAATATTATATCTTATCATGAAACATAGAGAAGAGGTGCGATATCGCGTTTTAGGAAGCATTAGAACTGTATTGCTAATATGCGTAGACATCTGCAAACACTATTTCCTAGCATGGACATGTGGCACTTACATTCCACTGAAGTGAATACGAGGTATACATAACATTACACAATGAGTATTATATCTTATTACGAAACATAGAAATGAAATACGACATCTCGTTTTAAGAAGCATTATTACTCTATTGCTGGGATACGTAGACATCTGCAAACGCTATTTCCTAGCATGGAAGTATCGCATTTACATACTTTTGATGTGAATACGAGATATACATGACACTTCGCAATGAAGATTATATCTTATCACGGAACATAGAAATGAAATGAGGCATCTCGTTTTAGGAAGCATTAGAACTCTATTGCTACGATACGTAGACATCTGCAAACGCTATTTCCTAGCATGGAAGTGTCGCATTTACATTCGTTTGAAGTGAATACGAGATATACATGACACTTCGCAATGAATATTATATCTTATCATGAAACATAGGAATGAGATGCTATATCGCGTTTTGAGAAGCATTAGAACTCTATTGCTACGATACGTAGACATCTGCAAACGCTATTTCCTAGCATGGAAGTGTCGCATTTACATTCGTTTGAAGTGATTACGAGATATACATGACACTTCGCAATGAATATTATATCTTATCATGAAACATAGGAATGAGGTGCTATATCGCGTTTTGAGAAGCATTAGAACTCTATTGCTACGATACGTAGACATGTGCAAACGCTATTTCCTAACATGGAAGTGTCGCATTTACATTCTTTTGAAGTGAATACGAGGTATACATGACACTTCGCAATGAATATTATATCTTATCATGAAACATAAAAGTGAGATGCGATATCGCGTTCTAAGAAGCATTAGAACTCTATTGCTACGATACGTAGACATCTGCAAAGGCTATTCCCTAGCATGGAAGTGTCGCATTTACATTCATTTGAAGTGAATACGAGGTATACATGACACTTCACAATGAATATTATACCTTATCATGAAACATAGAAGAGTGATGCGATATCGCGGTTTAGGAAGCATTGGAACTCTATTGCTGCTATACGTAGACATCTGCAAACGCTATTTCCTAGCATGGAAGTGTCGCATTTACATTCTTTTGATGTGAATACGAGATGTATATGACACTTCGCAAAGAATATTATATCTTCTCATGAAACATAGGAATGAGGTGCTATATCGCGTTTTGAGAAGCATTAGAACTCTATTGCTACGATACGTAGACATCTGCAAACGCTATTTGCTAGCATCGATGTGTCGCTTTTACATTCTTTAGAAGTGAATACGAGATATACATGACACTTCGCAATGAATATTATATCTTATCATGAAACATTGGAATGAGGTGCTATATCGCGTTTTGAGAAGCATCAGAACTCTATTGCTACGATACGTAGACATCTGCAAACGCTATTTCCTAGCATGGAAGTGTCGCATTTACATTCGTTTGAAGTGAATACGAGATATACATGACACTTCGCAATGAATATTATATCTTATCATGAAACATAGGAATGAGGTGCTATATCGCGTTTTGAGAAGCATTAGAACTCTATTGCTACGATACGTAGACATCTGCAAACGCTATTTCCTAGCATGGAAGTATCGCATTTACATTCTTTTGAAGTGAATACGAGGTATACATGACACTTCGCAATGAATATTATATCTTATCATGAAACATAAAAGTGAGATGCGATATCGCGTTCTAAGAAGCATTAGAACTCTATTGCTATGATACGTAGACATCTGCAAAGGCTATTCCCTAGCATGGAAGGGTCGCATTTACTTTCTTTTGAAGTGAGTACGAGGTATACATATCACTTCATAATGAATATTATATCTTCTCATGAAACATAGCAGTGAGATGCGATATCGCATTTTAAGAAGCATTAGAACTCTATTGCTACGATACGTAGACATTTGCAAACGCTATTTCCTAGCATGGAAGTGTCGCATTTACATTCTTTTGATGTGAATACGAGATATACATGACACTTCGCAATGAATATTATATCTTATCATGAAACATTGGAATGAGGTGCAATATCGCGTTTTGAGAAGCATTAGAACCCTATTGCTACGATACGTAGACATCTGCAAACGCTATTTCCTAGCATGGAAGTGTCGCGTTTACATTCGTTTGAAGTGAATACGAGATATACATGACACTTCGCAATGAATATTATATCTTATCATGAAACATAGGAATGAGGTGCAATATCGCGTTTTGAGAAGCATTAGAACTCTATTGCTACGATACGTAGACATCTGCAAACGCTATTTCCTAGCTTGGAAGTGTCGCATTTACATTCTTTTGATGTGAATACGAGATGTATATGACACTTCGCAAAGAATATTATATCTTCACATGAAACATAGGAATGAGGTGCTATATCGCGTTTTGAGAAGCATTAGAACTCTATTGCTACGATACGTAGACATCTGCAAACGCTATTTCCTAGCATCGAAGTGTCGCTTTTACATTCTTTTGAAGTGAATACGAGGTATACATGACACTTCGCAATGAATATTATACCTTATCATGAAACATAGAAGAGTGATGCGATATCGCGGTTTAGAAAGCATTGGAACTCTATTGCTGCTATACGTAGACATCTGCAAACGCTATTTCCTAGCATGGAAGTGTCGCATTTACATTCTTTTGATGTGAATACGAGATGTATATGACACTTCGCAAAGAATATTATATCTTCTCATGAAACATAGGAATGAGGTGCTATATCGCGTTTTGAGAAGCATTAGAACTCTATTGCTACGATACGTAGACATCTGCAAACGCTATTTCCTAGCATGGAAGTATCGCATTTACATTCTTTTGACATGAATACGAGGTATACATGACACTTCGCAATGAATATTATATCTTATCATGAAACATAAAAGTGAGATGCGATATCGCGTTCTAAGAAGCATTAGAACTCTATTGCTATGATACGTAGACATCTGCAAAGGCTATTCCCTAGCATGGAAGGGTCGCATTTACTTTCTTTTGAAGTGAGTACGAAGTATACGTAGCACTCCATAATGAATATTATATGTTCTCATGAAACATAGCAGTGAGATGCGATATCGCATTTTAAGAAGCATTAGAACTCTATTGCTACGATACGTAGACATCTGCAAACGCTATTTCCTAGCATGGAAGTGTCGCATTTACATTCTTGTGAAGTGAAATCGAGGTATACATGACACTTCGCAATGAATATTATATCTTGTCATGATACATAGAAGTGAGATGCGATATCGCGTTTTAAGAGGCATTAGAACCCTATTGCTACGATACGTAGACATCTGCAAACGCTATTTCCTAGCATGGAAGTGTCTTATTTACGTCCTTTTGAAGTGAATACGAGGTATACATGACACTTCGCAATGAATATTATATCTTATCATGAAACATAGAAGTGAGATGCGATGTCGCGTTTTAAGGAGCATTAGAACTCTATTGCTACGATACGTAGACATCTGCAAACGCTATTTCCAAGGATGGAAGGGTCGCATTTACATTCTTTTGAAGTGAGTACGAGGTATACATAACACTCCATAATTAATATTATATCTTCTCATGAAACATAGCAGTGAGATGCGATATCGCGCTTTAAGAAGCATTAGAACTCTATTGCTACAATACGTAGACATTTGCAAAGGCTATTCCCTAGCATGGAAGGATCGCATTTCCATTCTTTTGAAGTGAGTACGAGGTATACATATCACTCCATAATGAATATTATATCTTATCATGAAACATAGCAGTGAGATGCGATATCGCGTTTTAAGAAGCATTAGAACTCTATTGCTGCGATACGTAGACATCTGCAAACGCTATTTCCTAGCATGGAAGTGTCGCATTTACATTCCTTTGATGAGAACACGAGATATACATGACACTTCGCAATGAATATTATATTTTATAGTGAAACATAGAATTGAGATTCGATATCGCGTTTTAAGAAGCATTAGAACTCTATTGGCTCGACGCGTAGACATCTGCAGACGCTATTTCCTAGCATGGAAGTTTCGCATTTACATTCCTTTGAAGTGAATACGAGGTATACATGACACTTCGCAAAGAATATTATATCTTATCATGAAACATAGAAATGAGATGCGATATCGAGATTTAAGTAGCATTAGAAATCTATTGCTACCATACGTAGACATCTGAATACGCTACTTCCTAGCAGGGAAGTGTCGCATTTACATTCGTCTGGAGTGAATACCAGGTATACATGACACTTCGCAATGAATATTATATCTTATCATGAAGCATAGAAATGAGATGCGATATCTCGTTTTGAGAAGTATTAGAACTCCACTGCTATGATACGTAGTCATCTGCAAACTCTATTTCCTGGCAAGGAAGATTAGCATTTATATTCTTTTGAAGTGAATACGAGGTATATATGACACTTCGCAATGAACATTATATCTTATCATGTAACATAAAAGTGAGATGCGATATCGCGTCTTAAGAAGAATTAGAACCCTATTTCCTCGATGCGGAGATATCTGCAAACGCTATTTCCTAGCATGGAAGTGTCGCATTTACATTCTTTTGGAGTGAATTCGAGGTATACATGACACTTCGCAATGAATATTATATTTTATAGTGAAACATAGAATTGAGATTCGATATCGCGTTTTAAGAAGCATTAGAACTCTATTGGCTCGACGCGTAGACATCTGCAGACGCTATTTCCTAGCATGGAAGTTTCGCATTTACATTCTTTTGAAGTGAATACGAGGTATACCTGACACTTCGCGTTGAATATTATATCTTATCACGAAACATATAAATGAGATGCGATATCGCGATTTTAGTAGCATTAGAACTCTATTGCTACGATACGTAGACATCAGAATACGCCATTTCCTAGCAAGGAATTGTCGCATTTACATTCGTTTGGAGGGAATACGAGGTATACATGACACTTCGCAATGAATATTACATCTTATCATGTAACATAGGAGAGAGATTCGATATCGCGTTTTAAGAAGCATTAGAACTCTATTGCCACGAAGCGTAGACATCTGCAGACGCTATTTCCTAGCATGGAAGTGTCGCATTTACATTCTTTTGAAGTGATTACGAGGTATACCTGACACTTCGCGATGAATATTATATCTTATCACGAAACATATAAATGAGATGCGATATCGCGATTTAAGTAGCATTAGAACTTTATTGCTACGATACGTAGACATCTGAATACGCCATTTCCTAGCAAGGAGGTGTCGCATTTACATTCGTTTGGAGGGAATACGAGGTATACATGACACTTCGCAATGAATTTTATATCTTATCATGAAGCATAGAAATGAGATGCGATATCTCGTTTTGAGAAGCATTACAACTCCTTTGCTCCGATACGTAGTCATCTGCAAACGCTATTTCCTAGCAAGGAAGCTCGCATTTACATTCTTTTGAAGTGAATACGAGGTATACATGACACTTCGCAATGAATATTATACCTTATCATGAAACATAGAGTAGAGGTGCGATATCGCGTTTTAGGAGGCATTAGAACTGTATTGCTAATATGCGTAGACATCTGCAAACACTATTTCCTAGCATGGACATGTGGCACTTACATTCCACTGAAGTGAATACGAGGTGTACATGACACATCGCAATGAATATTATATCTTATCATGAAACATAGAAATGAGATGCGATATCGAGATTTAAGTAGCATTAGAAATCTATTGCTACCATACGTAGACATCTGAATACGCTACTTCCTAGCAGGGAAGTGTCGCATTTACATTCGTTTGGAGTGAATACCTGGTATACATGACACTTCGCAATGAATATTATACCTTATCATGAAACATAGAAGAGAGGTGCGATATCGCGTTTTAGGATGCATTAAAGCTCTATTGCTGCGATACGTAGACATATGCAAACGCTATTTCCTAGCAAGGAAGTGTCGCATTTACAATCTTTTGAAGTGAATACGAGGTATACATGGCACTTCGCAATGAATATTATACCTTATCATGAAACATAGAAGAGAGGTGCGATATCGCGTTTTAGGATGCATTAAAGCTCTATTGCTGCGATACGTAGACATATGCAAACGCTATTTCCTAGCATGGAAGTGTCGCATTTACATTCTTTTGAAGTGAATACGAGATATGCATGACACTTCGCAATGAATATTATATCTTATCATGAAACATAGGAATGAGGTGCTATATCGCGTTTTGAAAAGCATTAGAACTCTATTGCTAATATGCATAGACATCTGCAAACTCGATTTCCTAGCATTACACTTACATTCCACTTACATTCCACTGAAGTGAATACGAGGTATACATAACACTCCACAATGAATATTGTATCTCATCACGAAACATACAAATGAAATGCGGCATCTCGTTTTAAGACGCATTAGAACTCTATTGCTACGATACGTAGACATCTGCAAAGGCTATTTCCTAGCATGGAAGGGTCGCATTTACATTCTTTTGAAGTGAGTACGAGGTATACATAACACTCCATAATGAATATTATATCTTATCATGAAACATAGAAGTGAGATGCGATATCGCGTTCTAAGAAGCATTAGAACTCTATTGCTACGATACGTAGACATCTGCAAACGCTATTTCCTAGGATGGAAGGGTCGCATTTACATTCATTTGAAGTGAATACGAGGTATACATGACACTCCACAATAAATATTATATCTTATCACGGAACATAGAAATGAAATGAGGCATCTCGTTTTAAAAAGCATTAGAACTCTATTGCTACGATACGTAGACATCTGCAAACGCTATTTCCTAGCATGGAAGTGTCGCATTTACATTCTTTTGATGTGAATACGAGATATACATGACACTTCGCAATGAATATTATATCTTATCATGAAACATAGGAATGAAGTGCTATATCGCGTTTTGAGAAGCATTAGAACTCTATTGCTACGATACGTAGACATCTGCAAACGCTATTTCCTAGCATGGAAGTGTCTTATTTACGTTCATTTGATGTGAATACGAGGTATACATGAAACTTCGCAATGAATATTATATCTTATCATGAAACATAGAAGTGATATGCGATATCGCGCTCTAAGAAGCATTAGAACTCTATTGCTGCGAAACGTAGACATCTGCAAACGCCATTTCCTAGCATGGAAGTGTCGCATTTACATTCTTTTGATGTGAATACGAGATATACATGACACTTCGCAATGAATATTATATCTTATCATGAAACATAGCAGCGAGATGCGATATCGCGTTTCAAGAAGCATCAGAACTCTATTGCTACGATACGCAGACATCTGCAAACGCTATTTCCTAGCATGGAAGTGTCGCATTTACATTCATTTGAAGTGAATACGAGGTGTACATGACACTTCGAAATGAATATTATACCTTATCATGAAACATAGAAGAGTGAAGCGATATCGCGTTTTAGGAAGCGTTGGATCTCTATTGCTGCGATACGTAGACATCTGCAAACGCTATTTCCTAGCAAGGAAGTGTCGCATTTACAATCTTTTGAAGTGAATACGAGGTATACATGGCACTTCGCAATGAATATTATACCTTATCATGAAACATAGAAGAGAGGTGCGATATCGCGTTTTAGGATGCATTAAAGCTCTATTGCTGCGATACGTAGACATATGCAAACGCTATTTCCTAGCATGGAAGTGTCGCATTTACATTCTTTTGAAGTGAATACGAGATATGCATGACACTTCGCAATGAATATTATATCTTATCATGAAACATAGGAATGAGGTGCTATATCGCGTTTTGAAAAGCATTAGAACTCTATTGCTAATATGCATAGACATCTGCAAGCTCGATTTCCTAGCATTACACTTACATTCCACTTACATTCCACTGAAGTGAATACGAGGTATACATAACACTCCACAATGAATATTGTATCTTATCACGAAACATACAAATGAAATGCGGCATCTCGTTTTAAGACGCATTAGAACTCTATTGCTACGATACGTAGACATCTGCAAAGGCTATTTCCTAGCATGGAAGGGTCGCATTTACATTCTTTTGAAGTGAGTACGAGGTATACATAACACTCCATAATGAATATTATATCTTATCATGAAACATAGAAGTGAGATGCGATATCGCGTTCTAAGAAGCATTAGAACTCTATTGCTACGATACGTAGACATCTGCAAACACTATTTCCTAGGATGGAAGGGTCGCATTTACATTCATTTGAAGTGAATACGAGGTATACATGACACTCCACAATAAATATTATATCTTATCACGGAACATAGTAATGAAATGAGGCATCTCGTTTTAAAAAGCATTAGAACTCTATTGCTACGATACGTAGACATCTGCAAACGCTATTTCCTAGCATGGAAGTGTCGCATTTACATTCTTTTGATGTGAATACGAGATATACATGACACTTCGCAATGAATATTATATCTTATCATGAAACATAGGAATGAGGTGCTATATCGAGTTTTGAGAAGCATTAGAACTCTATTGCCTATATACGTAGACATCTGCAAACTCTATTTCCTAGCAAGGAAATTTCGCACTTACATTCCACTGAAGTGAATACGAGGTATACATAACATTACACAGTGAATATTATATCTTATTACGAAACATAGAAATGAAATACGACATCTCGTTTTAAGAAGCATTAGTACTCTATTGCTGTGATACGTAGACATCTGCAAACAATATTTGCTAGCAAGGAAGTGTCGCATTTACATTCTTGTGAAGTAAAATCGAGGTATACATGACACTTCGCAATGAATATTATATCTTATCATGAAACATAGCAGTGAGATGCGATACCCCGTTTTAAGAAGCATTAGAACTCTATTGCTACGATACGTAGACATTTGCAAAGGCTATTCCCTAGCATGGAAGGGTCGCACTTACATTCTTTTGAAGTGAGTACGAGGTATACATATCACTCCATAATGAATATTATATCTTATCATGAAACATAGCAGTGAGATGCGATATCGCGTTTTAAGAAGCATTAGAACTCTATTGCTGCGATACGCAGACATCTGCAAACGCTATTTCCTAGCATGGAAGTGTCGCATTTACATGCATTTGAAGTGAATACGAGGTATACATGACACTTCGAAATGAATATTATACCTTATCATGAAACATAGAAGAGTGATGCGATATCGCGTTTTAGGAAGCATTGGATCTCCATTGCCTATATACGTAGACATCTGCAAACTCTATTTCCTAGCAAGCAAATTTCGCACTTACATTCCACTGAAGTGAATACGAGGTGTACATAACATTACACATTGAATATTATATCTTGTTGCGAAACATAGAAACGAAATACGAAATCTCGTTTTAAGAAGCATTAGTACTCTATTGCTGTGATACGTAGACATCTGCAAACAATATTTACTCGCAAGGAAGTGTCGCATTTACATTCTTGTGAAGTGAAATCGAGGTATACATGACACTTCGCAATGAGTATTATATCTTATCATGAAACATAGCAATGAGGCGCTATATCGCGTTATGAGAAGCATTGGATCTCTATTGCTACGATACGTAGACAACGGCAAACGCTATTTCCTAGCATGGAAGTGTCGCATTTACATTCATTTGAAGTGAATACGAGGTATACATGACACTTCGTAATGAATATTATACCTTATCATGAAACATAGAAGAGTGATGCAATATCGCGTTTTAGGACGCATTGGAACTCTATTGCTGCGATATGTAGACATCTGCAAACGCTATTTCCTAGCATGGAAGTGTCGCATTTACATTCTTTTGATGTGAATACGAGATATACATGACACTTCGCAATGAATATTATATCTTCTCATGAAACATAGCAGTGAGATGCGATATCGCGTTTTAAGAAGCATTAGAACTCTATTGCTACGATACGTAGACATCTGCAAACGCTATTTCCTAGCATGGAAGTGTCGCATTTACATTCTTTTGAAGTGAATACGAGGTATACATGACACTTCGCAATGAATATTATATCTTATCGTGAAACATAGGAATGAGGTGCTATATCGCGTTTTGAGAAGCATTAGAACTCTATTGCTACGATACGTAGACATCTGCAAACTCTATTTCCTAGCATGGAAGTGTCGCGTTTACATTCTTTTGAAGTGAATACGAGGTATAAATGACACTTCGCAATGAATATTGTACGTTATCGTGAAACATAGAAGAGAGATGCGATATCGCGTTTTAGGAAGCATTGGAACTCTATTGCTGCGATACGTAGACATCTGCAAACGCTATTTCCTAGCATGGAAGTATCTCATTTACGTTCTTTTGAAGTGAATACGAGGTATACATGACTCTTTGCAATGAATATTATATCTTATCATGAAACATAGAAGTGAGATGCGATATCGCGTTCTAAGAAGCACTAGAACTCTATTGCTACGATACGTAGACATCTGCAAACGCTATTTCCTAGGATGGAAGGGTCGCATTTACATTCTTTTGAAGTGAGTACGAGGTATACATGACACTCCATAATGAATATTATATCTTCTCGTGAAACATGGCAGTGAGATGCGATATCGCGTTTTAAGAACCATTAGAACTCTATTGCTACGACACGTAGACATCTGCAAACGCTATTTCCTAGCATGGAAGTGTCGCATCTTCATTCATTTGAAGTGAATACGATGTATACATGACGCTTCGCAATGAATATTATACCTTATCATGAAACATAGAAGAGAGATGCGATATCGCGCTTTAGGAAGCATTGGAACCCTATTGCTGCGATACGTAGACATCTGCAAACGCTATTTCCTAGCATGGAAGTGTCGCATTTACATTCGTTTGAAGTGAATACGAGATATACATGACACTTCGCAATGAATATTATATCTTATCATGAAACATAGAAGTGAGATGCGATATGGCATTTTAAGAATCATTAGAACTCTATTGTTTCGACACGTAGTCATCCGGAAACGCTATTTCCTAGCAAGGAAGTGTCGCATTTACATCCTTTTGAAGTGAATACGAGGTATACATGACACTTCGCAATGAATATTATATCTGATCATGAAACATAGAAATGAGATGCGACATCTCGTTTTAAGAAGCATTAGAACTCTATTGCTACGATACGTAGACATCTGCAAACGCTATTTCCTAGGATGGAAGGGTCGCATTTACATTCTTTTGAAGTGAGTACGAGGTATTCATAACACTCCATAATGAATATTATTTCTTCTCATGAAACATAGAAGAGAGATGCGATATCGCGTTTTAGGAAGCATTAGAACTCTATTGCTGCGATACGTAGACATCTGCAAACGCTATTTCCTAGCATGGAAGTGTCGCATTTACATTCTTTTGAAGTGAATACGAGGTATACATGACACTTCGCAATGAGTATTATATCTTATCATGAAACATAGGAATGAGGTGCTATATCGCGATTTGAGAAGCATTAGAACTCTATTGCTGCGATACGTAGACATCTGCAAACGCTATTTCCTAGCATGGAAGTGTCCATTTACATTGTTTTGAAGTGAATACGAGGTATACATGACACTTCGCAATGAATATTATATCTTATCATGAAACATTGGAATGAGGTGCTATATCGCGTTTTGAGAAGGATTAGAGCTCTATTGCTACGATACGTAGACATCTGCAAACGCTATTTCCTAGCATGGAAGTGTCGCATTTACGTTCTTTTGAAGTGAATACGAGGTATACATGACACTTCGCAATGAATATTATATCTTATCATGAAACATAGAAGTGAGATGCGATATCGCGTTCTAAGAAGCACCAGAACTCTATTGCTACGATACGTGGACATCTGCAAACGCTATTTCCTAGGATGGAAGGGTCGCACTTACATTCTTTTGAAGTGAGTACGAGGTATACATAACACTCCATAATGAATATTATATCTTATCATGAAACATAGAAGTGAGATGCGATTTGGCATTTTAACAATCATTAGAACTCTATTGTTTCGACACGTAGTCATCTGGAAACGCTATTTCCTAGCAAGGAAGTGTCGCATTTACATCCTTTTGAAGTGAATACGAGGTATACATGACACTTCGCAATGAATATTATATCTTATCATGAAACATAGAAGTGAGATGCGATATCGCGTTCTAAGATGCACTAGAACTCTATTGCTACGATACGTAGACATCTGCATACGCTATTTCCTAGGATGGAAGGGTCGCATTTACATTCTTTTGAAGTGAGTACGGGGTATACATGACACTCCATAATGAATATTATATCTTCTCATGAAACATGGCAGTGAGATGCGATATCGCGTTTTAGGAAGCATTGGAACTCTATTGCTGCGATACGTAGACATCTGCAAACGTTATTTCCTAGCATGGAAGTGTCGCATTTACATTCGTTTGAAGTGAATACGAGATATACATGACACTTCGCAATGAATATTATATCTTATCATGAAACATAGAAGTGAGATGCGATATGGCATTTTAAGAATCATTAGAACTCTATTGTTTCGACACGTAGTCATCTGGAAACGCTATTTCCTGGCAAGGAAGTGTCGCATTTACATCCTTTTGAAGTGAATACGAGGTATACATGGCACTTCGCAATGAATATTATATCTGATCATGAAACATAGAAATGAGATGCGACATCTCGTTTTAAGAAGCATTAGAACTCTATTGCTACGATACGTAGACATCTGAAAACGCTATTTCCTAGGATGGGAGGGACGCATTTACATTCTTTTGAAGTGAGTACGAGGTATACATAACACTCCATAATGAATATTATTTCTTCTCATGAAACATAGAAGAGAGATGCGATATCGCGTTTTAGGAAGCATTGGAACTCTATTGCTGCGATACGTAGACATCTGCAAACGCTATTTCCTAGCATGGAAGTGTCGCATTTACATTCGTTTGAAGTGAATACGAGATATACATGACACTTCGCAATGAATATTATATCTTATCATGAAACATAGGAATGAGGTGCTATATCGCGTTTTGAGAAGCATTAGAGCTCTATTGCTACGATACGTAGACATCTGCAAACGCTATTTCCTAGCATGGAAGTGTCGCATTTACGTTCTTTTGAAGTGAATACGAGGTATACATGACACTTCGCAATGAATATTATATCTTATCATGAAACATAGAAGTGAGATGCGATATCGCGTTCTAAGAAGCACTAGAAATCTATTGCTACGATACGTAGACATCTGCAAACGCTATTTCCTAGGATGGAAGGGTCGCATTTACATTCTTTTGAAGTGAGTACGAGGTATACATAACACTCCATAATGAATATTATATCTTATCATGAAACATAGAAGTGAGATGCGATTTGGCATTTTAACAATCATTAGAACTCTATTGTTTCGACACGTAGTCATCTGGAAACGCTATTTCCTAGCAAGGAAGTGTCGCATTTACATCCTTTTGAAGTGAATACGAGGTATACATGACACTTCGCAATGAATATTATATCTGATCATGAAACATAGATATGAGATGCGACATCTCGTTTTAAGAAGCATTAGAACTCTATTGCTACGATACGTAGACATCTGCAAACGCTATTTCCTAGGATGGGAGGGTCGCATTTACATTCTTTTGAAGTGAGTACGAGGTACACATAACACTCCATAATGAATATTATATCTTCTCATGAAACATAGCAGTGAGATGCGATATCGCATTTTAAGAAGCATTAGAACTCTATTGCTACGATACGTAGACATTTGCAAAGGCTATTTCCTAGGATGGGAGGGTCGCATTTACATTCTTTTGAAGTGAGTACGAGGTATACATAACACTCCATAATGAATATTATATCTTCTCATGAAACATAGCAGTGAGATGCGATATCGCATTTTAAGAAGCATTAGAACTCTATTGCTACGATACGTAGACATTTGCAAAGGCTATTCCCTAGCATGGAAGGGTCGCACTTACATTCTTTTGAAGTGAGTACGAGGTATACATATCACTCCATAATGAAAATTATATCTTATCATGAAACATAGCAGTGAGATGCGATATCGCGTTTTAAGAAGCATTAGAACTCTATTGCTGCGATTCGCAGACATCTGCAAACGCTATTTCCTAGCATGGAAGTGTCGCATTTACATTCATTTGAAGTGAATACGAGGTATACATGACACTTCGAAATGAATATTATACCTTATCATGAAACATAGAAGAGTGATGCGATATCGCGCTTTAGGAAGCATTGGAACTCTATTGCTGCGATACGTAGACATCTGCAAACGCTATTTCCTAGCATGGAAGTGTCGCATTTACATTCGTTTGAAGTGAATACGAGATATACATGACACTTCGCAATGAATATTATATCTTATCATGAAACATAGAAGTGAGATGCGATATGGCATTTTAAGAATCATTAGAACTCTATTGTTTCGACACGTAGTCATCTGGAAACGCTATTTCCTAGCAAGGAAGTGTCGCATTTACATCCTTTTGAAGTGAATACGAGGTATACATGACACTTCGCAATGAATATTATATCTGATCATGAAACATAGAAATGAGATGCGACATCTCGTTTTAAGGAGCATTAGAACTCTATTGCTACGATACGTAGACATCTGCAAACGCTATTTCCTAGGATGGGAGGGTCGCATTTACATTCCTTTGAAGTGAGTACGAGGTATACATAACACTCCATAATGAATATTATTTCTTCTCATGAAACATAGAAGAGAGATGCGATATCGCGTTTTAGGAAGCATTGGAACTCTATTGCTGCGATACGTAGACATCTGCAAACGCTATTTCCTAGCATGGAAGTGTCGCATTTACATTCGTTTGAAGTGAATACGAGATATACATGACACTTCGCAATGAATATTATATCTTATCATGAAACATAGGAATGAGGTGCTATATCGCGTTTTGAGAAGCATTAGAGCTCTATTGCTACGATACGTAGACATCTGCAAACGCTATTTCCTAGCATGGAAGTGTCGCATTTACGTTCTTTTGAAGTGAATACGAGGTATACATGACACTTCGCAATGAATATTATATCTTATCATGAAACATAGAAGTGAGATGCGATATCGCGTTCTAAGAAGCACTAGAAATCTATTGCTACGATACGTAGACATCTGCAAACGCTATTTCCTAGGATGGAAGGGTCGCATTTACATTCTTTTGAAGTGAGTACGAGGTATACATAACACTCCATAATGAATATTATATCTTATCATGAAACATAGAAGTGAGATGCGATTTGGCATTTTAACAATCATTAGAACTCTATTGTTTCGACACGTAGTCATCTGGAAACGCTATTTCCTAGCAAGGAAGTGTCGCATTTACATCCTTTTGAAGTGAATACGAGGTATACATGACACTTCGCAATGAATATTATATCTGATCATGAAACATAGATATGAGATGCGACATCTCGTTTTAAGAAGCATTAGAACTCTATTGCTACGATACGTAGACATCTGCAAACGCTATTTCCTAAGATGGGAGGGTCGCATTTACATTCTTTTGAAGTGAGTACGAGGTATACATATCACTCCATAATGAATATTATATCTTATCATGAAACATAGCAGTGAGATGCGATATCGCGTTTTAAGAAGCATTAGAACTCTATTGCTGCGATTCGCAGACATCTGCAAACGCTATTTCCTAGCATGGAAGTGTCGCATTTACATTCATTTGAAGTGAATACGAGGTATACATGACACTTCGAAATGAATATTATACCTTATCATGAAACATAGAAGAGTGATGCGATATCGCGTTTTAGGAAGCATTGGATCTCCATTGCTGCGATACGTAGACATCTGCAAACGCTATTTTCTAGCATGGAAGTGTCGCATTTACATTCCTTTGAAGTGAATACGAGGTATACATGACACTTCGCAATGAGTATTATATCTTATCATGAAACATAGCAATGAGGCGCTATATCCCGTTATGAGAAGCATTAGAGCTCTATTGCTACGATACGTAGACATCTGCAAACGCTATTTCCTAGCATGGAAGTGTCGCATTTACATTCATTTGAAGTGAATACGAGGTATACATGACACTTCGAAATGAATATTATACCTTATCATGAAACATAGAAGAGTGATGCGATATCGCGTTTTAGGAAGCATTGGATCTCCATTGCTGCGATACGTAGACATCTGCAAACGCTATTTCCTAGCATGGAAGTGTCGCATTTACATTCTTTTGAAGTGAATACGAGGTATACATGACACTTCGCAATGAATATTATATTTTATCATGAAACATAGAAGTGAGATGCGATATCGCTTTCTAAGAAGCACTAGAACTCTATTGCTACGATACGTAGACATCTGCAAACGCTATTTCCTAGGATGGAAGGTTCGCATTTACATTCTGTTGAAGTTAGTACGAGGTATACATAACACTCCATAATGAATATTATATCTTCTCGTGAAGCATGGAAGAGAGATGCGATATCGCGTTTCAGGAAGCATTGGAACTCTATTGCTGCGATACGTAGACATCTGCAAACGCTATTTCCTAGCATGGAAGTGTCGCATTTACATTCTTTTGAAGTGAATACGAGGTATACATGACACTTCGCAATGAGTATTATATCTTATCATGAAACATAGGAATGAGGTGCTATATCGCGTTTTGAGAAGCATTAGAACTCTATTGCTACGATACGTAGACATCTGCAAACGCTATTTCCTAGCATGGAAGTGTCGCATTTACATTCTTTTGAAGTGAATACGAGGTATGCATGACACTTCGCAATGAATATTATATCTTATCATGAAACATAGGAATGAGGTGCTATATCGCGTTTTGAGAAGCATTAGAGCTCTATTGCTACGATACGTAGACATCTGCAAACGCTATTTCCTAGCATGGAAGTGTCGCATTTACGTTCTTTTGAAGTGAATACGAGGTATACATGACACTTCGCAATGAATATTATATCTTATCATGAAACATAGAAGTGAGATGCGATATCGCGTTCTAAGAAGCACTAGAACTCTATTGCTACGATACGTAGACATCTGCAAACGCTATTTCCTAGGATGAGAGGGGCGCATTTACATTCTTTTGAAGTGAGTACGAGGTATACATAACACTCCATAATGAATATTATATCTTCTCATGAAACATAGCAGTGAGATGCGATAACGCGTTTTAAGAAGCATTAGAACTCTATTGCTACGACACGTAGACATCTGCAAACGCTATTTCCTATCATGGAAGTGTCCCATTACAATTCGTTTGAAGTGAATACGAGATATACATGACACTTCGCAATGAATATTATATCTTATCATGAAACATAGAAGTGAGATGCGATATGGCATTTTAAGAATCGTTAGAACTCCATTGTTTCGACACGTAGTCATCTGGAAACGCTATTTCCTAGCAAGGAAGTGTCGCATTTACATCCTTTTGAAGTGAATACGAGGTATACATGACACTTCGCAATGAATATTATATCTGATCATGAAACATAGAAATGAGATGCGACATCTCGTTTTAAGAAGCATTAGAATTCTATTGCTACGATACGTAGACATCTGCAAACGCTATTTCCTAGGATGGGAGGGTCGCATTTACATTCTTTTGAAGTGAGTACGAGGTATACATAACACTCCATAATGAATATTATATCTTCTCATGAAACATAGCAGTGAGATGCGATATCGCGTTTTAAGAAGCATTAGAACTCTATTGCTACGATACGTAGACATTTGCAAAGGCTATTCCCTAGCATGGAAGGGTCGCACTTACATTCTTTTGAAGTGAGTACAAGGTATACATATCACTCCATAATGAAAATTATATCTTATCATGAAACATAGCAGTGAGATGCGATATCGCATTTTAGGAAGCATTGGAACTCTATTGCTGCGATACGTAGACATCTGCAAACGCTATTTCCTAGCATGGAAGTGTCTTATTTACGTTCTTTTGAAGTGAATACGAGGTATACATGACACTTCGCAATGAATATTATATCTTATCATGAAACGTAGAAGTGAGATGCGATATCGCGTTCTAAGAAGCACTAGAACTCTATTGCTACGATACGTAGACATCTGCAAACGCTATTTCCTAGGATGGAAGGGTCGCATTTACATTCTTTTGAAGTGAGTACGAGGTATACATAACACTCCATAATGAATATTATATCTTCTCATGAAACATAGCAGTGAGATGCGATATCGCGTTTTAAGAAGCATTAGAACTCTATTGCTACGACACGTAGACATCTGCAAACGCTATTTCCTAGCATGGAAGTGTCGCATTTACATTCATTCGAAGTGAATACGAGGTATACATGTCGCTTCGCAATGAATATTATACCTTATCATGAAACATAGAAGAGAGGTGCGATATCGCGTTTTAGGAAGCATTGGAACTCTATTGCTGCGATACGTAGACATCTGCAAACGCTATTTCCTAGCATGGAAGTATCGCATTTACATTCTTTTGATGTGAATACGTGATATACATGACACTTCGCAATGAATATTATATCTTATCATGAAACATAGGAATGAGGTGCTATATCGAGTTTTGAGAAGCATCAGAACTCTATTGCCTATATACGAAGACGTCTGCAAACTCTATTTCCTAGCAAGGAAATTTCGCACTTATATTCCACTGAAGTGAATACGAGGTATACATAACATTACACAATGAATATTATATCTTATTACGAAACATAGAAATGAAATACGACATCTCGTTTTAAGAAGCATTAGTACTCTATTGCTGTGATACGTAGACATCTGCGAACAATATTTCCTAGCAATGAAGTGTCGCATTTACATTCTTGTGAAGTAAAATCGAGGTATACATGACACTTCGCAATGAATATTATATCCTATCATGAAACATAGAAGTGTGATGCGATATCGCATTTTAAGAAGCACTAGAACCCTATTGCTACGAAACGTAGACATCTGCAAACGCTACATCCTAGCATGGAAGTGTCGCATTTACATTCTTTTGAAGTGAATACGAGGTATACATGACACTTCGCAATGAATATTATATCTTATCATGAAACATAGCAGTGAGATGCGATATCGCGTTTTAAGAAGCATTAGAACTCTATTGCTACGATACGTAGACATCTGCAAACGTTATTTCCTAACATGGAAGTGTCGCATTTACATTCATTTGAAGTGAATACGAGGTATACATGACACTTCGTAATGCATATTATACCTTATCATGAACAATAGAAGAGTGATGCGATATCGCGTTTTAGGAAGCATTGGAACTCTATTGCTGCGATACGTAGACATCTGCAAACGCTATTTCCTAGCATGGAAGTGTCGCATTTACATTCTTTTGATGTGAATACGAGATATACATGACACTTCGCAATGAATATTATATCTTCTCATGAAACATAGCAGTGAGATGCGATATCGCGTTTTAAGAAGCATTAGAACTCTATTGCTACGATACGTAGACATCTGCAAACGCTATTTCCTATCATGGAAGTGTCGCATTTACATTCGTTTGAAGTGAATACGAGATATACATGACACTTCGCAATGAATATTATACCTTATCGTGAAACATAGTAGAGAGATGCGATATTGCGTTTTAGGAAGCATTGGAACTCTATTGCTGCGATACGTAGACATCTGCAAACGCTATTTCCTAGCATGGAAGTGTCGCATTTACATTCTTTTGAAGTGAATACGAGGTATACATGACACTTCGCAATGAGTATTATATCTTATCATGAAACATAGGAATGAGGTGCTACATCGCGTTTTGAGAAGCATTAGAACTCTATTGCTACGATACGTAGACATCTGCAAACGCTATTTCCTAGCATGGAAGTGTCGCATTTACATTCTTTTGATGTGAATACGAGATATACGTGACACTTCGCAATGAATATTATATCTTCTCATGAAACATAGAAATGAGATGCTACATCTCGTTTTAAGAAGCATTAGAACTCTATTGCTACGATACGTAGACATCTGCAAACGCTATTTCCTAGGATGGGAGGGTCGCATTTACATTCTTTTGAAGTGAGTACGAGGTATACATAACACTCCATAATGAATATTATATCTTCTCATGAAACATAGCAGTGAGATGCGATATCGCGTTTTAAGAAGCATTAGAACTCTATTGCTACGATACGTAGACATTTGCAAAGGCTATTCCCTAGCATGGAAGGGTCGCACTTACATTCTTTTGAAGTGAGTACGAGGTATACATATCACTCCATAATGAATATTATATCTTATCATGAAACATAGCAGTGAGATGCGATATCGCGTTTTAAGATGCATTAGAACTCTATTGCTACGATACGCAGACATCTGCAAACGCTATTTCCTAGCATGGAAGTGTCGCATTTACATTCATTTGAAGTGAATACGAGGTATACATGACACTTCGAAATGAATATTATACCTTATCATGAAACATAGAAGAGTGATGCGATATCGCGTTTTAGGAAGCATTGGATCTCTATTGCTGCGATACGTAGACACCTGCAAACGCTATTTCCTAGCATGGAAGTGTCGCATTTACATTCTTCTGAAGTGAATACGAGGTATGCATGACACTTCGCAATGAATATTATATCTTCTCATGAAACATAGCAGTGAGATGCGATATCGCGTTTTAAGAAGCATTAGAACTCTATTGCTACGATACGTAGACATCTGCAAAGGCTATTCCCTAGCATGGAAGGGTCGCATTTACTTTCTTTTGAAGTGAGTACGAGGTATACATATCACTCCATAATGAATATTATATCTTATCATGAAACATAGCAGTGAGATGCGATATCGCGTTTTAAGAAGCATTAGAACTCTATTGCTACGGTACGTAAACATCTGCAAACGCTATTACCTAGCATGGAAATGCCGCATTTACATTCTTTAGAAGTGAATGCGGGGTATACATAACACTCCACAATGAATATTGTATCTTATCACGAAACATAGAAATGAAATGCGACATCTCGTTTTAAGTAGCATTAAAACTCTATTGCTACGATACGTAGACATCTGCAAACGCTATTTCCTAGCATGGAAGTTTCGCATTTACATTCTTTTGAAGTGAATACGAGATATACATGACACTTCGCAATGAATATTATATCTTATCATGAAACATAGAAGAGTGATGCGATATCGCGTTTTAGGGTGCATTGGATCTCTATTGCTGCGATACGTAGACATCTGCAAACGCTATTTCCTAGCATGGATGTGTCGCATTTACATTCTTTTGAAGTGAATACGAGGTATACATGACACTTCGCAATGAATATTATATCTTATCATGAAACATAGGAATGAGGTGCTATATCGCGTTTTGAGAAGCATTAGAACTCTATTGCTGCAATACGTAGACATCTGCAAACGCTATTTCCTAGCATGGAAGTGTCTTATTTACGTTCTTTTGAAGTGAATACGAGGTATACATGACACTTCGCAATGAATATTATATCTTATCATGAAACATAGAAGTGAGATGCGATATCGCGTTCTAAGAAGCACTAGAACTCTATTGCTACGATACGTAGACATCTGCAAACGCTATTTCCTAGGATGGAGGGGTCGCATTTACATTCTTTTGAAGTGAGTACGAGGTATACATAACACTCCATAACGAATATTATATCTTCTCATGAAACATAGCAGTGAGATGCGATATCGCGTTTTAAGAAGCATTAGAACTCTACTGCTACGGTACGTAAACATCTGCAAACGCTATTACCTAGCATGGAAATGCCGCATTTACATTCTTTTGAAGTTAATACGAGGTATACATGACTCTTCGCAGTGAATATTATATCTTATCTCGAAACATAGATGTGAGATGCGATATCGTGTTTTAAGAAGCATTGGAATTCTATTGCTACGATACGTAGACATCTGCAAACGCTATTTCCTAGCATGGAAGTGCCGCATTTACATTCTTTTGAAGATAATACGAGGTATACATAACCCTACGCAATGATTATTATATCTTATCCCGAAACATAGAAGTGAGATGCGATATCGCGATTTAAGGAGCACTAGAACTCTATTGCTACAATGCGTAGACATCTGCAAATGTTATTTCCTAGCAAGGAAGTGTCGCATTTACATTCTTTTGAAGTCAATACGAGGTATACATAACACTCCACAATGAATATTATATCTTATCACGAAACATAGAAATGAAATGCGACATCTCGTTTTAAGTAGCATTAGAACTCTATTGCTACGATACGTAGGCATCTGCAAACGCTATTTCCTAGCATGGAAGTGTCGCATTTACATTCTTTTGAAGTGAGTACGAGGTATACATAACACTCCATAATGAATATTATATCTTCTCATGAAACATAGCAGTGAGATGCGATATCGCGTTTTAAGAAGCATTAGAACTCTATTGCTACGATACGTAGACATCTGCAAAGGCTATTCCCTAGCATGGAAGGGTCGCATTTACTTTCTTTTGAAGTGAGTACGAGGTATACATATCACTCCATAATGAATATTATATCTTATCATGAAACATAGCAGTGAGATGCGATATCGCGTTTTAAGAAGCATTAGAACTCTATTGCTACGGTACGTAAACATCTGCAAACGCTATTACCTAGCATGGAAATGCCGCATTTACATTCTTTAGAAGTGAATGCGGGGTATACATAACACTCCACAATGAATATTGTATCTTATCACGAAACATAGAAATGAAATGCGACATCTCGTTTTAAGTAGCATTAAAACTCTATTGCTACGATACGTAGACATCTGCAAACGCTATTTCCTAGCATGGAAGTTTCGCATTTACATTCTTTTGAAGTGAATACGAGATATACATGACACTTCGCAATGAATATTATATCTTATCATGAAACATAGAAGAGTGATGCGATATCGCGTTTTAGGGTGCATTGGATCTCTATTGCTGCGATACGTAGACATCTGCAAACGCTATTTCCTAGCATGGATGTGTCGCATTTACATTCTTTTGAAGTGAATACGAGGTATACATGACACTTCGCAATGAATATTATATCTTATCATGAAACATAGGAATGAGGTGCTATATCGCGTTTTGAGAAGCATTAGAACTCTATTGCTGCAATACGTAGACATCTGCAAACGCTATTTCCTAGCATGGAAGTGTCTTATTTACGTTCTTTTGAAGTGAATACGAGGTATACATGACACTTCGCAATGAATATTATATCTTATCATGAAACATAGAAGTGAGATGCGATATCGCGTTCTAAGAAGCACTAGAACTCTATTGCTACGATACGTAGACATCTGCAAACGCTATTTCCTAGGATGGAGGGGTCGCATTTACATTCTTTTGAAGTGAGTACGAGGTATACATAACACTCCATAACGAATATTATATCTTCTCATGAAACATAGCAGTGAGATGCGATATCGCGTTTTAAGAAGCATTAGAACTCTACTGCTACGGTACGTAAACATCTGCAAACGCTATTACCTAGCATGGAAATGCCGCATTTACATTCTTTTGAAGTTAATACGAGGTATACATGACTCTTCGCAGTGAATATTATATCTTATCTCGAAACATAGATGTGAGATGCGATATCGTGTTTTAAGAAGCATTAGAAATCTATTGCTACGATACGTAGACATCTGCAAACGCTATTTCCTAGCATGGAAGTGTCGCATTTACATTCATTTGAAGTGAATACGAGGTATACATGACACTTCGCTATGAATATTATACCTTATCATGAAACATAGAAGAGTGATGCGATATCGCGTTTTAGGAAGCATTGGATCTCTATTGCTGCGATACGTAGACATCGGCAAACGCTATTTCCTAGCATGGATGTTTCGCATTTACATTCTTTTGAAGTGAATACGAGGTATACATGACACTTCGCAATGAATATTATATCTTATCATGAAACATAGGAATGAGGTGCTATATCGCGTTTTGAGAAGCATTAGAACTCTATTGCTGCAATACGTAGACATCTGCAAACGCTATTTCCTAGCATGGAAGTGTCTTATTTACGTTCTTTTGAAGTGAATACGAGGTATACATGACACTTCGCAATGAATATTATATCTTATCATGAAACATAGCAGTGAGATGCGATATCGCGTTTTAAGGAGCATTAGAACTCTATTGCTACGATGCGTAGACATCTGCAAACGTTAATTCCTAGCAAGAAAGTGTCGCATTTACATTCTTTTGAAGTATATACGAGGTATACATAACATTCCACAATGAATATTATATCTTATTACGAAACATAGAAATGAAATACGACTTCTCATTTTATGAAGCATTGGAATTCTATTGCCACGATACGTAGACATCTGCAAACGCTATTTCCTAGCATGGAAGTGCCGCATTTACATTCTTTTGAAGATAATACGAGGTAAACATAACCCTACGCAATGATTATTATATCTTATCCCGAAACATAGAAGTGAGATGCGATATCGCGATTTAAGGAGCACTAGAACTCTATTGCTACAATGCGTAGACATCTGCAAACGTTAATTCCTAGCAAGAAAGTGTCGCATTTACATTCTTTTGAAGTATATACGAGGTATACATAACATTCCACAATGAATATTATATCTTATTACGAAACATAGAAATGAAATACGACTTCTCATTTTATGAAGCATTGGAATTCTATTGCTACGATACGTAGACATCTGCAAACGCTATTTCCTAGCATGGAAGTGCCGCATTTACATTCTTTTGAAGATAATACGAGGTATACATAACCCTACGCAATGATTATTATATCTTATCCCGAAACATAGAAGTGAGATGCGATATCGCGATTTAAGGAGCACTAGAACTCTATTGCTACAATGCGTAGACATCTGCAAATGTTATTTCCTAGCAAGGAAGTGTCGCATTTACATTCTTTTGAAGTCAATACGAGGTATACATAACACTCCACAATGAATATTATATCTTATCACGAAACATAGAAATGAAATGCGACATCTCGTTTTAAGTAGCATTAGAACTCTATTGCTACGATACGTAGGCATCTGCAAACGCTATTTCCTAGCATGGAAGTGTCGCATTTACATTCTTTTGAAGTGAGTACGAGGTATACATAACACTCCATAATGAATATTATATCTTCTCATGAAACATAGCAGTGAGATGCGATATCGCGTTTTAAGAAGCATTAGAACTCTACTGCTACGGTACGTAAACATCTGCAAACGCTATTACCTAGCATGGAAATGCCGCATTTACATTCATTTGAAGTTAATACGAGGTATACGTGACTCTTCGCAATGAATATTATATCTTATCTCGAAACATAGATGTGAGATGCGATATCGCGATTTAAGAAGCACTAGAACTCTATTGCTACGATGCGTAGACATCTGCAAATGTTATTTCCTAGCAAGGAAGTGTCGCATTTACATTCTTTTGACGTGAATACGAGGTAAACATAACATTCCACAATGAATATTACACCTTATTACGAAATATAGAAATGAAATGCGACTTCTCATTTTAAGAAGCATTAGAACTCTATTGCTACGATACGTAGATATCTGCAAACCCTATTTCCTAGCATGGAAGTGCCGCATTTACATTCTTTTGAAGATAATACGAGGTATACATAACACTTCGCAATGAATATTATATCTTATCTCGAAACATAGAAGTGAGATGCGATATCGCGATTTAACACTATTCCTACCAGGACCGGTCAAATGACCGTTTTTAAATTTTCAATTGGAATTTCCTACATTCAACGTATGTGAATCGCCTTTAAACTTTACCACTTTTCCTCATATATATGTATGATATATTTTTCAGTATTCACTTATTTTTTTATTGTTTATTTTCCGAGAAAAATTTGTAGTCTGTCTTACCTACCACGACCGGTCATTTGGCCGGTAGTACGATTTATACATTTTTGTAATAGTTTCTCTCTAAAACTCAATTCCAAAACTATAAAGTCGTTACAAACGAAAGGTAATGTAGTTATGACACGATTTTATCCGATAAGTGCCTTCCAGAAAATTGCGATAGACGGAACTGTTTGGCAGGAAGTAAAAATAGGGTCTAATCCTGGAAGAGCATCTGGTCATAATATTTTTAGGGAAAAATCAGGCCCGACTGGGTATAGTAAACGTAATATTATGAAAGGCGAAGTTAGGACGGCATTTTCTGTGATAATTGATAAGAATATAATCGAACTTATAAGAAAGTGCACAGAGGCAGAGGCATTTAGAGTGTTGGGATATAAATGGGAACTGTCTACTGCAAAGTTATATGCATTTTTTGCAATTCTGTATGCACGCGGCGCATATGAGGCTAAGAATATAGATATAGCACTTCTATGGAACAAAAAGTGGGGCCCGCCTTTTTTCTCAAATACTATGAGTAGACATGACTTTACGGAGATTATGAGATTTATTCGATTTGACGACAGAAATCAACGAAGCCAACGGTTACAAACCGATAAATTTGCTATGATTTCCGAAGTTTGGTACAAGTTTATTGACAACAGTCAAAATTGTTATAAACCAGGACCATATATTACTATTGACGAACAATTGTTTCCAACGAAAGCAAGGTGTAGATTCACTCAATACATGCCCAATAAACCGGACAAATTTGGTATAAAATTTTGGTTAGCATCCGATGTACGTAGCAAATATATAATAAACGGCTTTCCTTATTTGGGAAAAGATGAAAGTAGAGAACCCTCAGTTCCTCTTGGAGAGTTTGTTACTATGAAATTAGCAGAACCGTATGTAGGATGCGGAAGAAATATAACCACGGACAACTTTTTTACAAGCCTACCTTTAGCAACAAAACTTTTAGCAAAAAATACAACGATTGTTGGGACAATTAGAGCGAATAGAAAAGAGCTACCAAGACTGGCAAAACTGAAAAATGACGACATGGCACTTTTTTCAACCAAAATCTATCGCTCAAATAATTGTATGTTGACAGTTTACAAAGCCAAACCAAGAAAGAAAGTTCTAATTCTCAGTTCAATGCACAACTCCGTACAAATTGAAAAAAATGAAACCCGAACACCGGAGACAATTCAATTATATAATAGCACCAAGTTTGGCGTAGATGTGACCGACCAAATGGCCAGAAATTATTCGGTAAAATCTAAATCTCGGAGATGGCCTTTGCAAGTATTTTTTAATATCTTGGATTTAGCCGGGATAAATGCATGGGTGTTATATAAAGAAACTACGGGGGGAGAAATTACAAGACAGGAATTTCTATTTCAATTGGCAGAAGAACTTGCCATCGAATACCAACAAGAGCTCGGCAAAGAAAATCAACCAATACCCATCGCAAGTACAAGTACAGGTTCTCGTGAACGGAAAACATGTCAGATAAGGTATTGTAAGGATAACAAGACGAACAAAATCTGTCTAATATGTAAAAAGTACGTATGCGGAAAATGTACAGTTGAGAAGCCCATTTGTAAAAAATGCGACGAAAAAGAATAAAATGTAGATTATGTACTCGTGAATAAAAGAAAATATATTTTTATACTGGTAAGCTGGCTATTGGTCTGCATTCAACATTGAAAAATATAAGTTGTGAAAGACCGGTCATTTGACCAGCCGCGGTAGGAATAGGTATACGTGAAGTGTCGGTAGGAATAGTGTTAAGTAGCACTAGAACCTATTGCTACGATGCGTAGACATCTGCAAATGTTATTTCCTAGCAAGGAAGTGTCGCATTTACATTCTTTTGAAGTGAATACGAGGTATACATAACACTCCACAATGAATATTGTATCTCATCACGAAACATAGAAATGAAGTGCGACATCTCGTTTTAACTAGCATTAAAACTCTATCGCTACGATGCGTAGATATCTGCAAACGCTACTTCCTAGCAAGGAAGTGTCGCATTTACATTCATTTGAACGGAGTACGAGGTATACATGACACTTCGCAATGAATACTATATCTTATCATGAAACGTAGATATGAGATGCGATATGACGAATTAAGAAGCAATAGATAACTATTGCTTCAATACGTAGACATCTGCAAACGCTATTTCCAAGCAAGGAAGTGTCGCATTTACATTCATTTGAAAGGAATACGAGGTATACATGACACTTCGCAATGACTACTATATCTTATCATGAAACGTAGATATGAGATGCGATATGACGATTTAAGAAGCAATAGATAACTATTGCTTCGATACGTAGACATCTGCAAACGCTATTTCCTGGCAACGAAGTGTCGCGTTTACATTCTTTTGAAGTGAGTACGACGTATACATAACACTGCACAATGAATATTATATCTTATCATGAAATATAGAAATGAGATGCGATATGGCAATTTAAGAAGCATTAGAACTCTATTTTTACGATACGTAGACATCTGCAAACAATATTTCCTAGCAAGGAAGTGTCGCATTTACATTCTTTTGAAGTGAATACGAGGTATACATAACACTGCACAATGAATATTATATCTTATCATGAAACATAGAAATGAGATGCGATATGGCGATTTATGAAGCATTAGATGTCTATTGCTTCGATACATAGACATCTGTAAACGCTACTTCCTAGCAAGTAAGTGTCGCATTTACATTCTTTTGAAAGGAATACGAGGTATACATGACACTTCGCAGTGAATATTATATCTTATCATGTAACGTAGATATGAGATGCGATATGACGATTTAAGAAGCATTAGAAAACTATTGCTTCGATACGTAGAAATCTGCAAACGCTACTTCCTAGCAAGGAAGTGTCGCATTTACATTCATTTGAACGGAATACGAGGTATACATGACACTTCGCAATGAATACTATACCTTATCATGAAACGTAGATATGAGATGCGATATGACGATTTAAGAAGCAATAGATAACTATTGCTTCGATACGTAGATATCTGCAAACGCTATTTCCAAGCAAGCAAGTGTCGCATTTACATTCATTTGAAAGGAATACGAGGTATACATGACACTTCGCAATGAATACTATATCTTATCATGAAACGTAGATATGAGATGCGATATGACGATTTAAGAAGCAATAGATAACTATTGCTTCGATACGTAGACATCTGCAAACGCTATTTCCAAGCAAGGAAGTGTCGCATTTACATTCTTTTGAAGTGAATACGAGGTATTCATAACACTGCACAATGAATATTATATCTTATCATGAAACATAGAAATGAGATGCGATATCGCGAATTAAGAAGCTTTAGAACTCTATTGCTTCGGTACTAGATATCTGCAAACACTATTTCCTAGCAAGGAACTGTCGCATACACATTCATTCGAAGTCTATGCGAGGTATACATGACACTTCGCAATGAATATCATATATAATCATGAAACATAGAAATGAGATGTGATATCGCGATTTAAGAAGCATTAGAACACCATTGCTTCGATACGTAGACATCTGCAAACGCTATTTCCTGGCAACGAAGTGTCGCGTTTACATTCTTTTGAAGTGAGTACGACGTATACATAGCACTGCGCAATGAATGTTATATCTTATCATGAAACATAGAAATGAGATGCGATATGGCGATTTATGAAGCATTAGATGTCTATTGCTTCGATACATAGACACCTGTAAACGCTACTTCCTACCAAGTAAGTGTCGCATTTACATTCTTTTGAAAGGAATACGAGGTATACATGACACTTCGCAGTGAATATTATATCTTATCATGTAACGTTGATATGAGATGCGATATGACGATTTAAGAAGCATTAGAAAACTATTGCTTCGATATGTAGACATCTGCAAACGCTACTTCCTAGCAAGTAAGTGTCGCATTTACATTCTTTTGAAAGGAATACGAGGTATACATGACACTTCGATGTGAATATTATATCTTATCATGTAACGTAGATATAAGATGCGATATGACGATTTAAGAAGCATTAGAAAACTATTGCTTCGATACGTAGACATCTGCAAACGCTACATCCTAGCAAGGAAGTGTCGCATTTACATTCTTTTGAAGTGAATACGAGGTATACATAACACTCCACAATGAATATTATATATTATAATGAAACATGGTAATGAGTAGCGATATCGCGTTTCGAGAAGCATTAGAATTCTAATGGTACGATACGTAGGCATCTGCAAACGCTATTTCCTGGCAACGAAGTGCCGCGTTTACATTCTTTTGAAGTGAATACTAGGTATACATAACACTGCACAATGAATATTATATCTTATCATGAAACATAGAAGTGAGATGCGATATCGCGATTTAAGGAGCATTAGAACACTATTGCTTCGATACGTAGACATCCGCAAACGCTACTTCCTAGCAAGGAAGTGTCGCATTTACATTCATTTGAAGTATAGACGAGATATACATAACACTGCACAATGAATATTATATCTTATCATGAAACATAGAAATGAGATGCGATATGGCGATTTAAGAAGGTTAAGAAACCTATTGCTTCGATACGTAGACATCTGCAAACGCTACTTCCTAGCAAGGAAGTGTCGCTTTTTCATTCTTTTGAAGTGAATACGAGGTATACATAACGCTGCACAAAGAATATTATATCTTATCATGAAACATAGAAATGAGATGCGATATCGCGATGTACGTTCAATTAAAGTGTATGCGAGGTATACATGACACATCGCAATGAATATTATATCTTATCATGAAACGTAGATGTGAGATGCGATATCGCGTTCTAAGAAGCATTAGAACCCTATTGCTACGATACGTAGACACCTGCGTGCGCTATTTCCTAGCATGGAAGTGTCGCATTTACATTCCATTGAAGTGAATACGAGGTATGCATTACACTTCGCAATGGATATTTTATCATATCATGAAACATAGAAATGAGATGCGATATCGCGTTTTAAGAAGCATTAGAACTCTATTTTTACGATACGTAGACATCTGCAAACAATATTTCCTAGCAAGGAAGTGTCGCATTTACATTCTATTGAAGTGAATACGAGGTATACATAACACTCCACAATGAATATTATATCCTATCACGAAACATAGAAATGAAATGCGACATCTCGTTGTAAGAAGCATTAGAACTCTCTTACTACGATACGTAGACATCTGCAAACCCTATTTCCTAGCATGGAAGTGTCGCACTTACATTCCATTGAAGTGAATACGAGGTATGCATGACACTTCGCAATGGATATTATATCTTATCATGAAACATAGAAATGAGATGCGAAATCTCGTTTTAAGAAGTATTAGAACTCCATTCTTACGATACGTGGTCATCTGGAAACGCTATTTCCTAGCAAGGAAGTGTCGCATTCACATTCTTTTGAAGTGAATACCAGGTATACATGACACTTCGCAATGAATATTATATCTTATCTCGAAACATAGAAGTGAGATGCGATATCGCGATTTAAGGAGCGTTAGAACTATATTGCTACGATGGGTAGACATCTGCAAATGTTATTTCCAAGCAAGCAAGTGTCACATTTACATCCTTTGAAGTGAATACGAGGTATACATAGCACTTCGCAATGAATATTATATCTTATCATGAAACATAGGAATGAGTTGCGATATCGCGTTTTGAGAAGCATTAGAACTCTACTGCTAGGATACGTAGACATCTGCAAACGCTATTTCCTAGCATGGAAGTTTAGCATTTACGTTCTTTTGAAGTGAATACAAGATATGCATGACACTTCGCAATTAATATTATATCTTCTCATGAAACATAGGAATGAGTTGCGATTTCGCGTTTTGAGAAGCATTAGAGATCTATTGCGACGATACGTAGAAATCTGCAAACAATATTTCCTAGCAACATAGTGTCGCATTTACATTCTTTTGAAGTGAATGCGATGTATACATGGCACTTCGCAATGAATATTATACCTTATCACGAAACATAGAAATGAGATGCGATATCGTGATTTAAGAGGCACTAGAACTTCATTGCTACGATTCGTAGACATCTGCAAACGCTATTTCCTAGCATGGAAGTGTCGCATTTACATTCTTTTGAAGTGAATACGAGGTATACATGACACTTCGCAATAAATATTATATCTTATCATGAAAGATAGAAATGAGATGCGATATCGCGTTTTAAGAAGCAGTAGAACCCTATTGCTACGATACGTAGACATCTGCAAACGCTACTTCCTAGCATGGAAGTGTCGCACTTACATTCTTTTGAAGTCAATACGAGGTATACATGACACTTCGCAATGAATATTATATCTTAGCTCGAAACATAGAAGTGAGATGCGATATCGCGATTTAAGGAGCGTTAGAACTCTATTGCTACGATGGGTAGACATCTGCAAATGTTATTTCCAAGCATGCAAGTGTCGCATTTACATCCTTTGAAGTGAATACGAGGTATGCATAACACTCAGCAATGAATATTATATCTTATCACGAAACATAGAACTGAAATGCGACATCTCGTTTTAAGAAGTATTAGAACTCTCTTACTACGATACGTAGACATCTGCAAACCCTATTTCCTAGCATGGAAGTGTCGCATTTACATTCCATTGAAGTGAATACGAGGTATGCATGACACTTCGCAATGGATATTATATCTTATCATGAAACATAGAAATGAGATGCGATATCTCGTTTTAAGAAGTATTAGAACTCCATTCTTACGATACGTGGTCATCTGGAAACGCTATTTCCTAGCAAGGAAGTATCGCACTTACATTTTTTTGATATGAATACCAGGTATACATGACACTTCGCAATGAATATTATATCTTATCTCGAAGCATAGAAGTGAGATGCGATATCGCGATTTAAGGAGCGTTAGAACTTTATTGCTACGATGGGTAGACATCTGCAAATGTTATTTCCAAGCAAGCAAGTGTCGCATTTACATCCTTTGAAGTGAATACGAGGTATACATGACACTTCGCAATGAATATTATATCTTATCTCGAAACATAGAAGTGAGATGTGATATCGCGTTTTAAGAAGCATTAGAGCTCTATTGCTACGATACGTAGATATCTGCAAACGCTATTTGCTAGCATGGAAGTTTCGCATTTACATTCATTTGAAGTCAATACGAGGTATACATGACACTTCGCAATGAATATTATATCTTATCTCGAAACATAGAAGTGAGATGCGACATCTCGATTTAAGAAGCATTAGAGCTCTGTTGCTACGATTCGTAGACATCTACAAACGCAATATCCCAGCATGGAAGTGTCGCATTTACATTCTGTTGAAGTGAATACGAGGTATACATGACACTTCGCAATGAATATTATGTCTTATCATGAAACATAGGAATGAGATGCTACATCTCGTTTTAAGAAGTATTAGAACTCTATTCTTACGATACGTGGTCATCTGGAAACGCTATTTCCTAGCAAGGAAGTGTCGCATTTACATTCTTTTGAAGTGAATACGAGGTATACATAACACTCCACAATGAATATTATATCTTATCACGAAACATAGAAATGAAATGCGACATCTCGTTTTAAGTAGGATTAGAACTCTATTGCTACGATACGTAGATATCTGCAAACGCTATTTGCTAGCATGGAAGTTTCGCATTTACATTCATTTGAAGTGAATACGAGGTATACATGACACTTCGCAATGAATATTATATCTTATCTCGAAACATAGAAGTGAGGTGCGACATCGCGTTTTGAGAAGCAGTAGAACCCTATTGCTTCGATACGTAGACATCTGCAAACTCTACTTCCTAGCAGGGAAGTGTCGCATTTACATTCATTTGAAGTGAATACGAGGTATACATGACACTTCGCAATGAATATTATACCTTATCATGAAACATGGAAGTGAGATGCTATTTCGCGTTTTAAGAAGCACTAGAACTCTATTGCTGCGATACGTAGACATCTGCAAACGCTATTTCCTAGCATGGAAGTGTCGCATTTACATTCTTTTGAAGTGAATACGAGGTATACACAACACTGCATAATGAATATTATATCTTATCATGAAACTATGAAATGTGATGCGATATCGCGATTTAAGAAGCATTAGAACACTGTTGCTTCGATGCGTAGAAATCTGCAAACGCTACTTCCTAGCAAGGAAGTGTCGCATTTACATTCATTTGAACGGAATACGAGGTATACATGACACTTCGCAATGAATACTATACCTTATCATGAAACGTAGATATGAGATGCGATATGACGATTTAAGAAGCAATAGATAACTATTGCTTCGATACGTAGATATCTGCAAACGCTATTTCCAAGCAAGCAAGTGTCGCATTTACATTCATTTGAAAGGAATACGAGGTATACATGACACTTCGCAATGAATACTATATCTTATCATGAAACGTAGATATGAGATGCGATATGACGATTTAGGAAGCAATAGATAACTATTGCTTCGATACGTAGACATCTGCAAACGCTATTTCCAAGCAAGGAAGTGTCGCATTTACATTCTTTTGAAGTGAATACGAGGTATTCATAACACTGCACAATGAATATTATATCTTATCATGAAACATAGAAATGAGATGCGATATCGCGAATTAAGAAGCTTTAGAACTCTATTGCTTCGATACTAGATATCTGCAAACACTATTTCCTAGCAAGGAACTGTCGCATACACATTCATTTGAAGTCTATGCGAGGTATACATGACACTTCGCAATGAATATCATATATAATCATGAAACATAGAAATGAGATGTGATATCGCGATTTAAGAAGCATTAGAACACCACTGCTTCGATACGTAGACATCTGCAAACGCTATTTCCTGGCAACGAAGTGTCGCGTTTACATTCTTTTGAAGTGAGTACGACGTATACACAGCACTGCACAATGAATGTTATATCTTATCATGAAACATAGAAATGAGATGCGATATGGCGATTTATGAAGCATTAGATGTCTATTGCTTCGATACATAGACATCTGTAAACGCTACTTCCTAGCAAGTAAGTGTCGCATTTACATTCTTTTGAAAGGAATACGAGGTATACATGACACTTCGCAGTGAATATTATATCTTATCATGTAACGTTGATATGAGATGCGATATGACGATTTAAGAAGCATTAGAAAACTATTGCTTCGATATGTAGACATCTGCAAACGCTACTTCCTAGCAAGTAAGTGTCGCATTTACATTCTTTTGAAAGGAATACGAGGTATACATGACACTTCGCAGTGAATATTATATCTTATCATGTAACGTAGATATGAGATGCGATATGACGATTTAAGAAGCATTAGAAAACTATTGCTTCGATACGTAGACATCTGCAAACGCTACTTCCTAGCAAGGAAGTGTCGCATTTACATTCTTTTGAAGTGAATACGAGGTATACATAACACTCCACAATGAATATTATATATTATAATGAAACATGGTAATGAGTAGCGATATCGCGTTTCGAGAAGCATTAGAATTCTAATGGTACGATACGTAGGCATCTGCAAACGCTATTTCCTGGCAACGAAGTGCCGCATTTACATTCTTTTGAAGTGAATACTAGGTATACATAACACTGCACAATGAATATTATATCTTATCATGAAACATAGAAACAAGATGCGATATCGCGATTTAAGAAGCATTAGAACACTATTGCTTCGATACGTAGACGTCTGCAAACGCTATTTCGTAGCAAGGAAGTGTCGCATTTACATCCATTCGAAGTGTAGACGAGATATACATAACACTGCACAATCAATATTATATCTTATCATGAAACATAGAAATGAGATGCGATATGGCGATTTAAGAAGCATTAGAACTCTATTGCTTCGATACGTAGATATCTGCAAACGCTATTTCCTAGCAAGGAAGTGTCGCATTTACATTCTTTTGAAGTGAATACTAGGTATACATAACACTGCACAATGAATATTATATCTTATCATGAAACATAGAAGTGAGATGCGATATCGCGTTTTAAGAAGCATTAGAGCTCTATTGCTACGATACGTAGATATCTGCAAACGCTATTTGCTAGCATGGAAGTTTCGCATTTACATTCATTTGAAGTCAATACGAGGTATACATGACACTTCGCAATGAATATTATATCTTATCTCGAAACATAGAAGTGAGATGCGACATCTCGATTTAAGAAGCATTAGAGCTCTGTTGCTACGATTCGTAGACATCTACAAACGCAATATCCTAGCATGGAAGTGTCGCATTTACATTCTGCTGAAGTGAATACGAGGTATACATGACACTTCGCAATGAATATTATGTCTTATCATGAAACATAGAAATGAGATGCTACATCTCGTTTTAAGAAGTATTAGAACTCTATTCTTACGATACGTGGTCATCTGGAAACGCTATTTCCTAGCAAGGAAGTGTCGCATTTACATTCTTTTGAAGTGAATACGAGGTATACATAACACTCCACAATGAATATTATATCTTATCACGAAACATAGAAATGAAATGCGACATCTCGTTTTAAGTAGGATTAGAACTCTATTGCTACGATACGTAGATATCTGCAAACGCTATTTGCTAGCATGGAAGTTTCGCATTTACATTCATTTGAAGTGAATACGAGGTATACATGACACTTCGCAATGAATATTATATCTTATCTCGAAACATAGAAGTGAGGTGCGACATCGCGTTTTGAGAAGCAGTAGAACCCTATTGCTTCGATACGTAGACATCTGCAAACTCTACTTCCTAGCAGGGAAGTGTCGCATTTACATTCATTTGAAGTGAATACGAGGTATACATGACACTTCGCAATGAATATTATACCTTATCATGAAACATGGAAGTGAGATGCTATTTCGCGTTTTAAGAAGCACTAGAACTCTATTGCTGCGATACGTAGACATCTGCAAACGCTATTTCCTAGCATGGAAGTGTCGCATTTACATTCTTTTGAAGTGAATACGAGGTATACACAACACTGCATAATGAATATTATATCTTATCATGAAACTATGAAATGTGATGCGATATCGCGATTTAAGAAGCATTAGAACACTGTTGCTTCGATGCGTAGAAATCTGCAAACGCTACTTCCTAGCAAGGAAGTGTCGCATTTACATTCATTTGAACGGAATACGAGGTATACATGACACTTCGCAATGAATACTATACCTTATCATGAAACGTAGATATGAGATGCGATATGACGATTTAAGAAGCAATAGATAACTGTTGCTTCGATACGTAGATATCTGCAAACTCTATTTCCAAGCAAGCAAGTGTCGCATTTACATTCATTTGAAAGGAATACGAGGTATACATGACACTTCGCAATGAATACTATATCTTATCATGAAACGTAGATATGAGATGCGATATGACGATTTAAGAAGCAATAGATAACTATTGCTACGATACGTAGACATCTGCAAACGCTATTTCCAAGCAAGGAAGTGTCGCATTTACATTCTTTTGAAGTGAATACGAGGTATTCATAACACTGCACAATGAATATTATATCTTATCATGAAACATAGAAATGAGATGCGATATCGCGAATTAAGAAGCTTTAGAACTCTATTGCTTCGATACTAGATATCTGCAAACACTATTTCCTAGCAAGGAACTGTCGCATACACATTCATTTGAAGTCTATGCGAGGTATACATGACACTTCGCAATGAATATCATATATAATCATGAAACATAGAAATGAGATGTGATATCGCGATTTAAGAAGCATTAGAAAACCACTGCTTCGATACGTAGACATCTGCAAACGCTATTTCCTGGCAACGAAGTGTCGCGTTTACATTCTTTTGAAGTGAGTACGACGTATACACAGCACTGCACAATGAATGTTATATCTTATCATGAAACATAGAAATGAGATGCGATATGGCGATTTATGAAGCATTAGATGTCTATTGCTTCGATACATAGACATCTGTAAACGCTACTTCCTAGCAAGTAAGTGTCGCATTTACATTCTTTTGAAAGGAATACGAGGTATACATGACACTTCGCAGTGAATATTATATCTTATCATGTAACGTTGATATGAGATGCGATATGACGATTTAAGAAGCATTAGAAAACTATTGCTTCGATATGTAGACATCTGCAAACGCTACTTCCTAGCAAGTAAGTGTCGCATTTACATTCTTTTGAAAGGAATACGAGGTATACATGACACTTCGCAGTGAATATTATATCTTATCATGTAACGTAGATATGAGATGCGATATGACGATTTAAGAAGCATTAGAAAACTATTGCTTCGATACGTAGACATCTGCAAACGCTACTTCCTAGCAAGGAAGTGTCGCATTTACATACTTTTGAAGTGAATACGAGGTATACATAACACTCCACAATGAATATTATATATTATAATGAAACATGGTAATGAGTAGCGATATCGCGTTTCGAGAAGCATTAGAATTCTAATGGTACGATACGTAGGCATCTGCAAACGCTATTTCCTGGCAACGAAGTGCCGCGTTTACATTCCTTTGAAGTGAATACGAGGTATACATACCACTGCACAATGAATATTATATCTTATCATGAAACATAGAAACAAGATGCGATATCGCGATTTAAGAAGCATTAGAACACTATTGCTTCGATACGTAGACGTCTGCAAACGCTATTTCCTAGCAAGGAAGTGTCGCATTTACATCCATTCGAAGTGTAGACGAGATATACATAACACTGCACAATCAATATTATATCTTATCATGAAACATAGAAATGAGATGCGATATGGCGATTTAAGAAGCATTAGAACTCTATTGCTTCGATACGTAGATATCTGCAAACGCTATTTCCTAGCAAGGAAGTGTCGCATTTACATTCTTTTGAAGTGAATACTAGGTATACATAACACTGCACAATGAATATTATATCTTATCATGAAACATAGAAGTGAGATGCGATATCGCGATTTAAGGAGCATTAGAACACTATTGCTTCGATACGTAGACATCCGCAAACGCTACTTCCTAGCAAGGAAGTGTCGCATTTACATTCATTTGAAGTATAGACGAGATATACATAACACTGCACAATGAATATTATATCTTATCATGAAACATAGAAATGAGATGCGATATGGCGATTTAAGAAGGTTAAGAAACCTATTGCTTCGATACGTAGACATCTGCAATCGCTACTTCCTAGCAAGGAAGTGTCGCATTTTCATTCTTTTGAAGTGAGTACGAGGTATACATAACGCTGCACAAAGAATATTATATCTTATCATGAAACATAGAAATGAGATGCGATATCGCGATGTACATTCAATTAAAGTGTATGCGAGGTATACATGACACATCGCAATGAATATTATATCTTATCATGAAACGTAGATGTGAGATGCGATATCGCGTTCTAAGAAGCATTAGAACCCTATTGCTACGATACGTAGACATCTGCGTGCGCTATTTCCTAGCATGGAAGTGTCGCATTTACATTCCATTGAAGTGAATACGAGGTATGCATTACACTTCGCAATGGATATTTTATCATATCATGAAACATAGAAATGAGATGCGATATCGCGTTTTAAGAAGCATTAGAACTCTATTTTTACGATACGTAGACATCTGCAAACAATATTTCCTAGCAAGGAAGTGTCGCATTTACATTCTTTTGAAGTGAATACGAGGTATACATAACACTCCACAATGAATATTATATCCTATCACGAAACATAGAAATGAAATGCGACATCTCGTTGTAAGAAGCATTAGAACTCTCTTACTACGATACGTAGACATCTGCAAACCCTATTTCCTAGCATGGAAGTGTCGCACTTACATTCCATTAAAGTGAATACGAGGTATGCATGACACTTCGCGATGGATATTATATCTTATCATGAAACATAGAAATGAGATGCGAAATCTCGTTTTAAGAAGTATTAGAACTCCATTCTTACGATACGTGGTCATCTGGAAACGCTATTTCCTAGCAAGGAAGTGTCGCATTCACATTCTTTTGAAGTGAATACCAGGTATACATGACACTTCGCAATGAATATTATATCTTATCTCGAAACATAGAAGTGAGATGCGATATCGCGATTTAAGGAGCGTTAGAACTATATTGCTACGATGGGTAGACATCTGCAAATGTTATTTCCAAGCAAGCAAGTGTCGCATTTACATCCTTTGAAGTGAATACGAGGTATACATAACACTTCGCAATGAATATTATATCTTATCATGAAACATAGGAATGAGTTGCGATATCGCGTTTTGAGAAGCATTAGAACTCTACTGCTAGGATACGTAGACATCTGCAAACGCTATTTCCTAGCATGGAAGTTTACCATTTACGTTCTTTTGAAGTGAATACGAGATATACATGACACTTCGCAATTAATATTATATCTTCTCATGAAACATAGGAATGAGTTGCGATTTCGCGTTTTGAGAAGCATTAGAGATCTATTGCGACGATACGTAGAAATCTGGAAACAATATTTCCTAGCAACATAGTGTCGCATTTACATTCTTTTGAAGTGAATGCGATGTATACATGACACTTCGCAATGAATATTATACCTTATCACGAAACATAGAAATGAGATGCGATATCGTGATTTAAGAGGCACTAGAACTTCATTGCTACGATACGTAGACATCTGCAAACGCTAATTCCTAGCATGGAAGTGTCGCATTTACATTCTTTTGAAGTGAATACGAGGTATACATGACACTTCGCAATAAATATTATATCTTATCATGAAAGATAGAAATGAGATGCGATATCGCGTTTTAAGAAGCATTAGAACCCTATTGCTACGATACGTAGACATCTGCAAACGCTACTTCCTAGCATGGAAGTGTCGCACTTACATTCTTTTGAAGTCAATACGAGGTATACATGACACTTCGCAATGAATATTATATCTTATCTCGAAACATAGAAGTGAGATGCGATATCGCGATTTAAGGAGCGTTAGAACTCTATTGCTACGATGGGTAGACATCTGCAAATGTTATTTCCAAGCATGCAAGTCTCGCATTTACATCCTTTGATGTGAATACGAGTTATACATAACACTCAGCAATGAATATTATATCTTATCACGAAACATAGAAATGAAATGCGACATCTCGTTTTAAGTAGCATTACAACTCTATTGCTACGATACGTAGACATCTACAAAGGCTATTTCCTAGCACGGAAGTGTCGCATTTACATTCTTTCGAAGTGAATACGAGGTATACATAACACTCCACAATGAATATTATATCTTATCTCGAAACATAGAAGTGAGATGTGATATCGCGTTTTAAGAAGCATTAGAGCTCTATTGCTACGATTCGTAGACATCTGCAAACGCTATTTCCTAGCATGGAAGTGTCGCATTTACATTCTGTTGAAGTGAATACGAGGTATACATGACACTTCGCAATGAATATTATGTCTTATCATGAAACATAGAAATGAGATGCTACATCTCGTTTTAAGAAGTAATAGAAATCTATTCTTACGATACGTGGTCATCTGGAAACGCTATTTCCTAGCAAGGAAGTGTCGCATTTACATTCTTTTGAAGTGAGTACGAGGTATACATGACACCTCGCAATGAATATTATATCATATCATGAAACATAGAAATGAGATGCGATATCACGTTTTAAGAAGAAATAGAACTCTATACCTTGGATACGTGGACACATGGAAACGCTATTTCCTAGTAAGGACGTGTGACATTTACATTCTACTGAAGTGTAGACGTGGTATACATAGCACTTCGCGATGAATATTATATCTTATCATGGGACATACAAACGAGATGGAATATAGCGTTTTAAGAAGCATTAGCACTCCACTGCTTCGATAGGTAGGCAGCTGGAAACGCATTTCCTAGAACGGAAGTGTGGCATTTACATTCTTTTGAAGTGTAGATGAGGTACGCATAACACTTTCGCAATGAATATTACATTTTATCATGAAACATAGAATTGATATGCGTTATCGCGTTCTTACAAGGATTAGAACTCTACTGCTTCGATACGTAGATATCTAGGAACGCATTTCCTAGCCAGGAAGTGAGGTATTTACAATCTTTTGAAGTGTAGACGAGGTATACATAACACTCCGCAATGAATACTATATCGTATCGTAAAACATAGAAATGATATGCGATATCGCGTTTTAAGAAGCACTAGATCCCTATTGCTTCGATACGTAGACATCTTCAAACTGTACTTCCTAGCAGGAAAGTGTCGCAATTACATTCTTTTGAAGTGAATACGAAGTATACATGACACTTCATAATGAATATTATATTTTATCATGAAACATAGAAGTGAGATGCGATATTGCGTTTTAAGAAGCATTAGAACTCTATTGTTACGAAACGTAGACATCTGCAAACGCTATTTCCTAGCATGGAAGTGTCGCATTTACATTCTTTTGAAGTGAGTACGAGGTATACATGACACTTCGCAATGAATATTATATCTTGTCATGAAGCATAGAAGTGAGATGCGATATCGCGTTTTAAGAAGCATTAGAACTCTATTGCTACGATACGTAGACATCTGCAAACAATATTTCCTAGCATGCAAGTGGCGCATTTACATTCTGTTGAAGTGAATACGAGGTATACATGACACTTCGCAATGAATATTATATCCTATCACGAAACGTAGAAATGGGATGCGATATCGCGTTTTGGGAAGCATTAGAACTCTATTGCTACGATACGTAGACATCTGCAAATGCTATTTCCTAGCAAGGAATAGTCGCATTTACATTCTTTTGAAGTGAATACGAGGTATACATGACACTTCGCAATGAATATTATATCCTATCATGAAACATAGAAGTGAGATGCGATATCGCGTTTTAAGAAGCATTAGAACTCTATTGCCTCGACGCGTAGACATCTGCAGACGCTATTTACTAGCATGGAAGTGTCGCATTTACATTTTTTTGAAGTGAATACGAGGTGTACATGACACTTCGCAATGAATATTATATCTTATCAGGAAACATAGAAACGAGATGCGATATCGCATTTTGAGAAGCATTAGAACTCTATTGCTACGATACGTAGACATCTGCAAACGCTATTTCCTAGCAAGCAATAGTCGCATTTACATTCTTTCGAAGTGAATTCGAGGTTTACATGACACTTCGGAATGAATATTATAACTTATCACTAAACATACAAATGAGATGCGACATCGCGATCTAAGAAGCATTAGAACGCTATTGCTACGATACGTAGACATATGCGAACGCTATTTCCTAGCAAGCAATAGTCGCATTTACATTCTTTTGAAGAGAATACGTGGTATACATGACACTTCGCAATGAATATTATATATGTTATCACGAAACATAGAAATGAGATGCGATATCGCGATCTAAGAAGCATTAGAACACTATTGCTACGATACGTAGGCATCTACAAACGCTATGCCCTAGCAAGGAATAGTCGCATTTACATTCTTTTGATGTGAATACGAGGTATACATGACACTTCGCAATGAATATTATATCTTATAATGAAACATAGTATTGAGATTCGATATCGCGTTTTAAGAAGCATTACAACTCTATTGCCTCGACGCGTAGACAGCTGTAGACGCTATTTCCTAGCATGGAAGTGTCGCATTTACATTTTTTTGAAGTGAATACGAGGTGTACATGACACTTCGCAATGAATATTATATCTTATCAGGAAACATAGAAATGAGATGCGACATCGCGTTTTGAGAAGCATTAGAACTCTATTTCTACGATACGTAGACATCTGCAAACGCTATTTCCTAGCAAGCAATAGTCGCATTTACATTTTTTTGAAGTGAATTCGAGGTATACATGACACTTCGGAATGAATATTATAACTTATCACGAAACATAGAAATGAGATGCGATATCGCGATCTAAGAAGCATTAGAACTCTATTGCTACGATACGTAGGCATCTACAAACGCTATGCCCTAGCAAGGAATAGTCGCATTTACATTCTTTTGATGTGAATACGAGGTATACATGACACTTCGCAATGAATATTATATCTTATAATGAAACATAGTATTGAGATTCGATATCGCGTTTTAAGAAGCATTAGAACTCTATTGCCTCGACGCGTAGACAGCTGCAGACGTTATTTGCTAGCATGGAAGTGTCGCATTTACATTTTTTTGAGGTGAATACGAGGTATACATGACACTTCGCAATGAATATTATATCCTATCACGAAACATATAAATGAGATGCGATATCGCGATTTAAGAAGCATTAGAACTCTATTGCTACGATACGTAGACATCGGAATACGCCATTTCCTAGCAAGGAAGTGTCGCATTTACATTCGTTTGGAGGGAATACGAGGTATACATGACACTTCGCAATGAATATTATATCTTACCACGAAACGTAGAAATGAGTTGCGATGTCGCGATTTAAGTAGCATTAGAACTCTATTGCTACGATACGTAGACATCTGAATACGCTATTGCCTAGCAAGGAAGTGTCGCATTTACATTCGTTTGGAGTGAATACGAGGTATACATGGCACTTCGCGATGAATATTATATCTTATCATGAAGCATAGAAATGAGATGCGATATCGCATTTTGAGAAGCGTTAGAACTCTATTGCTACGATACGTAGACATCAGCAAATGCTATGCCCTAGCAAGGAATAGTCGCATTTACATTCTTTGATGTAAATACGAGGTATACATGACACTTCGCCATGAATATTATATCTTATCATGAAACATAGATGTGAGATGCGATCTCGCGTTTTATGAAGCATTAGATGTCTATTGCTTCGATACGTAGACATCTGCAAACGCTATTTCCTAGCAAGGACGTGTCGCATTTACATCCATTTGAAGTATAGGCGAGATATACATAACACTGCACAATGAATATTATATCTTATCAAGAACATAGAAATGAGATGCGATATGGCGATTTAAGAAGCATTAGAACTCTAATGCCACGATACGTAGGCATCTGCAAACGCTATTTCCTAGCAAGGAAGTGTCGCATTTACATCCATTTGAAGTATAGACGAGATATACATAACACTGCACAATGAATATTACATCTTATCATGAAACATAGAAATGAGATGCGATATGGCGGTTTAAGAAGCATTAGAACTCAACTGCTTCGATACGTAGACATCGGCAAACGCTACTTCCCAGCAGGGAAGTGTCGCATTTACATTCTTTTAAAGTGAATACGAGGTATACATAACACTCCACAATGAATATTATATCTTATCATGAAACATAGAAATGTGATGTAATATGGCGATTTAAGAAGCATTAGAACACTATTGCTTCGATACGTAGACATCTGCAAACGCTACTTCATAACAAGGGAGTGTCGCATTTACATTCTCTTGAAAGGAATACGAAGTATACATGACACTTCACAATGAATATTATATCTTATCATGAAAAATAGAATTGAGATGCGATATGGCGATTTATGAAGCATTAGATGTCTATTGCTTCGATACGTAGACATCTGCAAACGCTATTTCCTAGCAAGGAAGTGTCGCATTTACATTCTTTGAAGTGTATCCGAGCTATACATGACACGTTTCAATGAATATTATATCTTATAAAGAAACATAGAAGTGGGATGCGATATCGCGTCTTAATAAGCATCAGAACTCTATTGCTACGATACGTAGACATCTGCAAACGCTATTTAATAGCAACTACGTGTCGCATTTACATTCATTTGAAGTGTATCCGAGGTATACATGACACTTCGCAATGTGTATTATATCTTACCATGTAACATGGAAATGGCTGGCTATATCGCGTTCTAAGGAACATTAGAACTCTATTGCTTCGATACGTACACATCTGCAAACGCAACTTTCTAGCAAGGAAGTGTTGCATTTACATTTTTTTGAAGTGAATACGAGGTATACATGACACTTCGCAATGAATATTATACCTTTTCAAGAAACATAGACATGAGATGCGATATCGCGTCTTAAGAAGCATTAGAACTCTATTGCTACGATAATTAGACATCTGCAAACGCTATAACCTAGCAAGGAAGTGTCGAATTTACATTCTTCTGAAGTGAGTACGAGGTATACATGACACGTCGCGACGAATATTATATTTCATTATGAAACATAGAAATGAGATTCGATATCCCATTTTAAGAAGCATGAGAACTATATTGCTTCGATACGTAGACATCTGATATCGCCATTTCCTACCAAGGAAGTGTCGCATTTACAATCTTTTCAGGTGAATAGGAGGTATACATAACCCTCCTCAATGTGTATTATATCTTATCATGAAACATACAAATGAGGTGCGATATCGTGTTTTGAGGAGCATTAGAACTCTATTGCTTCCATACGTAGACATCTGCAAACGCTACTTCCTAGCAAGCAAGTGTCGCATTTACTTTCTTTTGAAGTAGATACGAGGTATACACGACACTTCGCAATGTATGTTATACCCTATCATGAAACATAGAAATGCGATGCGATATCGCGTTTTGAGTAGCATTAGAACACTAATGCTGCCATAAGTAGGCATTTGTAAACGCTATTTCCTAGCAAGGAAGTGTCGCATTGACATTCTTTTCAAGTGAATACCAGGTATACGTAACACTCCACAATGAATATTATATGTTACTATAAAATATTGAAATGTGATGCGATATCGCGTTTTAAGAAGTATCAGAAATTTAATGCTACGGTACGTAGGCATCTGGAAACGTAATTTCCTAGGTAGAAAGTGCCACAGTCACATTGTTTTGAAGTGAATACGTTCTATAGATGACACTTCGCTAAGAATATTGTATCCTATCGTGAAACACAGAAATGTGTCGCGATATCGCGTTTTGAGAAGCATTAGAACGCTATTGCTACGATACGTAGACATCTGTAAACGATATTTCCTAGCAAGGAAGAGTCGCATTATATTCATTTGAGGAGTATGCGAGGTATACAAAACACTTGGCAATGAATGTTATATCTTATCATGAAACATAGAAATGAGATGCGATATCGCGTTGTAGGCAGTATAAGAACTCCATTGCTATGATACGCAGACATCTGCAAACGCTATTTCCTAGCAAGGAAGTCTCGCATTTACATTCGTTTGAAGTGTATGCGAGGTATACTTGACGCTTCGCAATGAATATTATATCTTATCATGAAACATAGGAATGAGGTGCGATATCGCGTTTTAAAAAGATTTGAAATTTATAGCTTTGATACGTAGACATCTGCAAGCGCTATTTCGAAGATAGGAAGTGTCGCATTTACATTCATTTGAAGTGTATGCAAGGTATACATGACACTTCGCAATGAATATTATATCTTATCATGAAACATAAAAATGAGATACGATATCGCGTTTTAAGAAGCATTAGAACTTAATTGCTTGGGTACGTAGACATCTGCCAACGCTATTTCCTAGGAAGGAAGTGTCGCATTTGCATTCTTTTGAAGCGAGTACGATGTAGACATAACACTCCACAATGAATATTATATCTTATCAGGATAGATAGAAATGAGATTCGATATCGCGATTTAAGAAGCATTAGAACACTATTGCTTCGATACGTAAACATCTGCAAACGCTATTTCCTACCAAGGAAGTGTCGCATTTACATTCACTTGAAGCGCATGCGAGGTATACATGACACTTCGCAATTATTATTATATCTTAGCATGAGAATAGAAATGAGATGCGATATCGCGTTTTGAGAAGCGTTAGATCTCTGGTGCTACGATACGTAGACATCTGCAAACGCTATTTCCTAGCAAGGAAGAGTCGCATTTACATTCATTTGAGGAGTATGCGAGGTATACAAGACACTTGGTAATGAATATTATATCTTATCATAAAACATAGAAAAGAGATGCGATAACTCTATTTAAGAGGCATTAGAACTCTATTGCTTCTGTCACGTCCTGGCGAACAAATTATTCGTATCCCAGGAGGCTGAATGACACAAGCCTTTTAGTCGCGAATTCGGTCCGGTATAAAGCGTGTATGACCGGGTCCGTCGATTCTGGCAAGACGCGGGCACCTTAAACAATCGCGAACGCGTGTAAGGAAGGATTTTATTTACCTTTCGCTGATTTCTCTCTTCTGCTTTCAGATGTGGCGATCGTCGAAGGTCGTTCTCGGGGGAGGAGTCGGCGTACGGCTGGCTGGAATCGGCGTTGTGACGGTGGAAGCTGCGATGAATGTCGCCGTCCGTCGATGAACGAAGAATTCTGGCGTTTTACCAACGTATTCCCCACGAGATAATGGATTAAATTCTTCCTCGCGGCGCGAAGAGTTCGTTTGTAAACACTCAAGTTGTTACGAACTTGGAAGAATTTGTATTAAAATAAAATTGAATTTAGAAATGGAGTTGGAATGAACTAGAACTTGATGTGGTAGAAAAATAATAAAGTATATTCTAAATCAAAGAGTACAAGAACAATTATTTCTAAGTATTAAGACTAGGTTAACTATGAATTAGGAATTAGAACAAAGACTTTAGAACTAGGAACCTCATCGAGGCTGCGCGACGGCCCTAAGGCGCGACTTGGAAGAGACTTGGAATTAGAAGTGCCCGAAGGCGAGATAGAACTGTACCGTACTGACGGTACCGACTGACTGTGTCTGACTGTCCGTCATGACTGTCTGTAATTGACTGTCTGTAATTGACTGTGTCTCCCAAGATGCGCCTGCGACCTCTTCGACTCTCGGAGCGCTTCGGTCGCGTGCGAACATAGGTGGGAGTATGTGGACGCCGGAGTGGGGTCTCGGCGTTGCGTGGTGGGGCTAGCGGCGCGTGCCGCTGAGGCGGTCGCGATTTCGCGCGTCGCGGCTTACTTAATTAGCGCAACTTATGAATATAGAGGTACAAGTATGAAATTAGAAATTACGCCTTAAATGTAAAATGTGTGTTGTTTGTGTCGTTATAAAGTTGTGTCGTGTAAATTCTATGAGCTAGGAATACAGAGCTTAGAATGTAGGAGTATATATATAATGTTAATTATTAATCTTAGAAATAGTATTTTGGGCATGGCAGATCTGGGATGGTGAAATCGTAGAGTCCTTTGTACGGTGAGGGTTCCCGTCGTCGGATCTCGTAGAGGTTGATTCTCCTGGTACGTCCCTGGAGTGAGCGAGAGGGCGAGTTTCCCTGCAGGTAAGAGTGAGACGGTGGTTGACTCCTTGAGTGGGAGCGAGACAGCGCACATGGTCCTCGGTGCGAGTGGGACAGAGTGTGTTGCCCTTGGAGCGAGAGAGGTGGCGAACACCTCTGCGGGTGCGAGTGAGACGGAGGGTAGGTCCCTTGGACTGAGAGAGACGGCGAGCACCTCTGCGAGTGCGAGCGAGTCGATGGTCGTAGCCCTTGGCCTGAGTGAGACGGCGAGTTGCGCCTAGGTGTTGCCTGTGGTGCAGGCGCGTGAGGGTGGTTGCTGTGGTGCGTTGAGAGGGTGGCAGGCGGCACGCCTGACGTCACACTTCGATACGTAGACATCTGCAAACGCTATTTCCTGGCACGGAAGTGTCGCATTTACATTCTTTTGTAGTGAATACGATGTATAATTGACACTTCGCAATGAATATTAAATCTTAACATGAAACATAAAAATGAGATACGATATCGCGTTTTAAGAAGCATTAGAACTCAATTGCTTCGATACGAAGACATCTGCCAACGCTACTTCCTAGGAAGGAAGTGTCGCACTTACATTCATTTGAAGTTTCTGCGTGGTATGCATGGCACTTCGCAATGAATATTATATCATATCATGAAACATAGAAAACAGATGCGATATCGGGTTTTGAGAAGCATTAGAATTCTATTGCTTCGATACGTAGACATCTGCAACCGCTACTTCCTAGCAAGCAAGTGTCGCATTTACATTCTTTTGAAGTGAATACGAGGTATACATAACACTGCACAATGAATATTATATCTTATCATGAAACATAGAAATGAGATGCGATATGGCGATTTAAGAAGCATTAGAAGTCTATTGGTTCGATACGTAGACATCTGGAAACGCTACTTCCTAGCAAAGAAATGTCGCATTTACATTCTTTTGAGAGGAATACGATGTATACATGATACTTCGCAATGAATATTATATCTCATCATGAAACATAGAAATGAGATGCGATATGACGATTTAAGAAGCATCAGAACACTATTGCTTCGATACGCAGATATCTGCAAACGCTATTTCCAAGCAGGGAAGTGTCGCATTTACATTCTTTTGAACTGAATACAATGTATACATAACACTGCACAATGTATATTATATCTTATCATGAGACATAGAAATGAGATGCGATATCGCGATTTAAGAAGCATTAGAAATTTATTGCTACGATATGTAGACATCTGCAAATGCTATTTCCTAAGGAAGTGTCGTATTTACATTCTTTTGAAGTGAATACGAGGTATACATAACAATGCACAATGAATATTATATCTTATAATGGGACATAGAAATGAGATGCTATATCGCGTTTTGAGAAGCATTAGAACTTTATTGCTACGATACGTAGACATCTGCAGACGCTACTTCCTAGCAAGGAAGTGTCGCAATTACATTCAGTTGATGTGTATGCGTGGTATACATGACACTTCGCAATGACTATTATATCTTATCATGAACTATGAAAATGGCATGCTATATCGCGTTCTAAGGAGCATTAGAACACTATTGCTTCGATACGTAGACATCTGCAAACGCTATTTAATAGCAACTACGTGTCGCATTTACATTCATTTGAAGTGTATCCGAGGTATACATGACACTTCGCAATGTGTATTATATCTTACCATGTAACATGGAAATGGCTGGCTATATCGCGTTCTAAGGAACATTAGAACTCTATTGCTTCGATACGTACACATATGCAAACGCTACTTTCTAGCAAGGAAGTGTTGCATTTACATTTTTTTGAAGTGAATACGAGGTATACATGACACTTCGCAATGAATATTATACCTTTTCAAGAAACATAGACATGAGATGCGATATCGCGTCTTAAGAAGCATTAGAACTCTATTGCTACGATAATTAGACATCTGCAAACGCTATAACCTAGCAAGGAAGTGTCGAATTTACATTCTTCTGAAGTGAGTACGAGGTATACATGACACGTCGCGACGAATATTATATTTCATTATGAAACATAGAAATGAGATTCGATATCCCATTTTAAGAAGCATGAGAACTATATTGCTTCGATACGTAGACATCTGCAATCGCCATTTCCTACCAAGGAAGTGTCGCATTTACAATCTTTTCAGGTGAATACGAGGTATACATAACCCTCCTCAATGTGTATTATATCTTATCATGAAACATACAAATGAGGTGCGATATCGTGTTTTGAGGAGCATTAGAACTCTATTGCTTCCATACGTAGACATCTGCAAACGCTACTTCCTAGCAAGCAAGTGTCGCATTTACTTTCTTTTGAAGTAGATACGAGGTATACACGACACTTCGCAATGTATGTTATACCCTATCATGAAACATAGAAATGCGATGCGATATCGCGTTTTGAGTAGCATTAGAACACTAATGCTGCCATAAGTAGGCATCTGTAAACGCTATTTCCTAGCAAGGAAGTGTCGCATTTACATTCTTTTGAAGTGAATACCAGGTATACGTAACACTCCACAATGAATATTACATGTTACTATAAAATATTGAAATGTGATGCGATATCGCGTTTTAAGAAGTATCAGAAATTTAATGTTACGGTACGTAGGCATCTGGAAACGTAATTTCCTAGGTAGAAAGTGCCACAGTCACATTGTTTTGAAGTGAATACGTTCTATAGATGACACTTCGCTAAGAATATTGTATCCTATCGTGAAACACAGAAATGTGTCGCGATATCGCGTTTTGAGAAGCATTAGAACGCTATTGCTACGATACGTAGACATCTGTAAACGCTATTTCCTAGCAAGGAAGAGTCGCATTATATTCATTTGAGGAGTATGCGAGGTATACAAAACACTTGGCAATGAATATTATATCTTATCATGAAACATAGAAATGAGATGCGATATCGCGTTGTAGGCAGTATAAGAACTCCATTGCTATGATACGTAGACATCTGCAAACGCTACTTCCTAGCAAGGAAGTGTCGCGTTTACATTCTTTTGATGTGAGTACGAGGTATACATAACACTCCACAATGAATATTATATCTAATCATGAAACATAGAAATGAGATGCAATATGGCGATTTAAGAAGCATTAGAACTCTATTGCTTCGATACGTAGACATCTGCAAACGGTATTTCCTGGCAAGGAAGTGTCGCGTTTACATTCATTTGAAGTATAGACGAGATATACATAACACTGCACAATGATTACTATATCTTATCATGAAACATAGAATTGAGATGCGATATGGCGATTTAAGAAGCATTAGAAATCTATTGGTTCGATACATAGACATCTGCAAACGCTACTTCCTAGCAAGGAAGTGTAGCGTTTACATTCTTTTGAAGTGAATACGCGTTACACATAACACTCCACAATGAATATTATATCTTATCATGAAACATAGAAATGAGATGCAATATGGCGATTTAGGAAGCATTAGAACTCTATTGCTTCGATACGCAGGCATCTGCAAACGCTATTTCCAAGCAAGGAAGTGTCGCATTTACATTCTTTTGAAAGGATTACGAGGTATACATGACACTTCGCAATGAATATTATATCTTATGATGAAACATAGAAATGAGATGTAATATGGCGATTTAAGAAGCATTAGAACACTATTGCTTCGATACGTAGACATCTGCAAACGCTACTTCCAAGCAGGGAAGTGTCGCACTTACATTCTTTTGAAGTGAATACGAGGTATACATAACACTCCACAATGAATATTATATCTTATCATGAAACATAGAAATGAGATGGAATATGGCGATTTAGGAAGCATTAGAACTCTATTGCTTCGATACGTAGACATCTGCAAACGCTATTTCCAAGCAAGGAAGTGTCGCATTTACATTCATTTGAAGTGTAGACGAGATACACATAACACTCCACAATGAATATTATATTTTATCATGAAACATAGAAATGAGATGTAATATGGCGATTTAAGAAGCACTAGAACTCTACTGCTTCGATATGTAGACATCTGCACACGCTATTTCCTAGCAAGGAAGTGTCGCGTTTGCATGGTTTTAAAGAGAATACGAGGTATACATAACACTCCACAATGAATATTATATCTTATCATGAAGCATAGAAATGAGATGTAATATGGCGATTTAAGAAGCATTAGAACTCTATTGCTTCAATACGTAGACATCTGAAAATGCTATTTCCTGGCAAGGAAGTGTCGCATTTACATTCTTTTGAAGTGAATACGAGGTATACATAACACTCTACAATGAATATTATATGTTATTACGAAACATAGAAGTGAGATGCGATATCGCGATTTACGAAGCGCTAGAACTATATTGCTACGATGCGTAAACATCTGCAAACGCTATTTCCTAGCAAGCAATAGTCGCATTTACTTTCTTTTCAATTGAATACGAGGTGTACATGACACTTCGCAATGAATATTATATCTTATCACGAAACATAGAAATGAGATGCGATATCGCGATTTAAGTAGCATTAGAACCCTTTTGCTACGATACGTAGACATCTGAAAACGCTATTTCCTAGCAAGGAAGTGTCGCGTTTGCATGCTTTTAAAGAGAATACGAGGTATACATAACACTCCACAATGAATATTATATCTTATCATGAAACATAGAAATGAGATGTAATATGGCGATTTAAGAAGCATTAGAACTCTATTGCTTCAATACGTTGACATCTGAAAATGCTATTTCCTGGCAAGGAAGTGTCTCATTTACATTCTTTTGAAGTGAATACAAGGTATACATAACACTTCACAAAGAATTTTGTATATTATCATGAAACATAGTAATGAGTAGAGATATCGCGTTTTGAGAAGCATTAGAATTCTAATACTACGATACATAGACATCTACAAACGCTATTTCCTGGCAATGAAGTGTCGCGTTTACATTCTTTTGAAGTGAATACGAGGTATACATAACACTCCACAATGAATATTATATCTTATCATGAAACATAGAAATGTGATGCAATATGGCGATTTAAGAAGCACTAGAACTCTATTGCTTCGATACGTAGACATCTGCAAACGTTATTTCCAAGCAAGGAAGTGTCGCATTTACATTCTTTTGAAGTGAGTACGAGGTATACATAACACTTCACAAAGAATTTTATATATTATCATGAAACATAGAAATGAGAAGCGATATCGTGTTTTGAGAAGCATTAGAACTCTAATTCCACGATACGTAGACATCTGCAAACGCTATTTTCTAGCAAGGAAGTGTCGCATTTACATTCATTTGAAGTGTGTTTGAGAAGCATTAGAGCACTAATGCTACGATACGTGGACATCTGCCAACGCTATTTCCTAGCAAGGAAGTGTCGCATTTACATTCACTTGAAGTGTATGCGAGGTATACATGACACTACGCAAGGAATATTATATACTATCATGAAACATAGACATGAGAAACGCTGTCGCGTTCTGAGAAGCATTAGAGCACTAATGCTACGATACGTAGTCATCTGCAAACGCTATTTCCTTGCAAGGAAGTGTCGCATTTACATTCTTTTGAAGTGTATACGAGGTATACATGACACTTCGGAATGGATATGACATCTTATCATGTAACATAGAAGTGAGATGCGATATCGCGTCTTAAGAAGCATTAGAACCCTATTGCCTCGATGCGGAGATATCTGCAAACGCTATTTCCTAGGATGGAAGTGTCACATTTACATTCTTTTGAAGTGAATTCGAGGTATACATGACACATCGGAATGAATATTATAACTTATCACGAAACATAGAAATGAGATGCGATATCGCGATCTAAGAAGCATTAGTATTCTATTGCTACAATACGTAGGCATCTGCAAACGCTATTTCCTAGCAAGGAGTAGTCGCATTTACATTCCTTTGAAGTGAATACGAGGTATACATGACACTTCGCAATGAATATTACATCTTATCACGAAACATAGAAATGAGATGCGATATCGCGAATTAAGTAAAATTAGAACTCTATTGCTACGATACGTAGACATCTGCAAACGCTATTTCCTAGCAAGCAATAGTCGCATTTACATACTTTTGAAGTGAATTCGAGGTTTTCATGACACTTCGGAATGAATATTATAACTTATCGCGAAACATAGAAATGAGATGCGATATCGCGGTCTAAGAAGCATTAGAACGCTACTGCTACGATACGTAGACATCTGCAAACGCTATTTCCTAGTAAGCAATAGTCGCATTTACATTCTTTTGAAGTGAATACGAGGTATACATGACACTTCGCAATGAATATTATATCTTATCAGGAAACATAGAAATGAGATGCGATATCGCGTTTTGAGGAGCATTAGAACTCTATTGCTATGATACGTTGGCATCTGCAAACGCTATTTCCTAGCAAGGAATAGTCGCATTTATATTCTTTTGAAGTGAATACGAGGTATACATAACACTCCACAATGAATATTATATCTTACCATGAAACATAGAAATGAGATGTAATATGGCGAGTTAAGAAGCATTAGAACTCTATTGCTTCGATACGTAGACATGTGCAAACGCTACTTCCAAGCAAGGAAGTGTCGCATTTACATTCATTTGACTGGAATACGAGGTATACATGACACTTCGCAATGAATATTATATCTTATCATGAAACATAGAAATGAGATGTAATATGGCGATTTAAGAAGCATTAGAACACTATTGCGTCGATACGTAGACATCTGCAAACGCTATTTCCAAGCAAGGAAGTGTCGCATTTACATTCTTTTGAAGTGAATACGAGGTATACATAACACTCCATAATGAATATTATATCTTACCATGAAACATAGAAATGAGATGTAATATGGCGAATTAAGAAGCATTAGAACTCTATTGCTTCGATACGTAGACATCTGCAAACGCTACTTCCAAGCAAGGAAGTGTCGCATTTACATTCTTTTGAAAGGAATACGAGGTATACATAACACTTCACAATGAATATTATATCTTACCATGAAACATAGAAATGAGATGTAATATGGCGAATTAAGAAGCATTAGAACTCTATTGCTTCGATACGTAGACATCTGCAAACGCTACTTCCAAGGAAGGAAGTGTCGCATTTACATTCCTTTGAAAGGAATACGAGGTATACATGACACTTCGCAATGAATATTATATCTTATCATGAAACATAGGAATGTGATGCAATATGGCAATTTAAGAAGCACTAGAACTCTATTGCTTCGATACGTAGACATCTACAAACGCTATTTCCAAGCAAGGAAGTGTCGCATTTACATTCTTTTGAAAGGAATACGGGGTATACATGACACTTCGCAATGAATATTATATCTTATCATGAAACATAGAAATGAGATTTAATATGGCGATTTAAGAAGCATTAGAACACTATTGCGTCGATACGTAGAAATCTGCAAACGCTATTTCCAAGCAAGGAAGTGTCGCATTTACATTCTTTTGAAGTGAATAGGAGTTATACATGACACTTCGCAATTAATATTATACCTTATCATGAAACATAGATATGAGATGCGGTATCCCGTTTTAAGAAGTAATAGAACTCTATTGCTTCGGTACGGAGACATCTGCAAACGCTATTTCCTAGCAAGAAAGTGTCGCATTTACATTCTTTTGAAGTGTATACGAGGTATACATGACACTTCGGAATGGATATTATATCTTATCATGTAACATAGAAGTGAGATGCGATATCGCGTTTTAAGAAGCATTAGAACCCTATTGCCTCGATGCGGAGATATCTGCAAACGCTATTTCCTAGGATGGAAGTGTCACATTTACATTCTTTTGAAGTGAATTCGAGGTATACATGACACTTCGGAATGAATATTATAACTTATCACGAAACATAGAAATGAGATGCGATATCGCGATCTAAGAAGCATTAGAATTCTATTGCTACAATATATAGGCATCTGCAAACGCTATTTCCTAGCAAGGAGTAGTCGCATTTAGATTCCTTTGAAGTGAATACGAGGTATACATGACACTTCGCAATGAATATTACATCTTATCACGAAACTTAGAAATGAGATGCGATATCGCGAATTAAGTAGCATTAGAACTCTACTGCTACGATACGTAGACATCTGCAAACGCTATTTCCTAGCAAGCAATAGTCGCATTTACATACTTTTGAAATGAATTCGAGGTTTTCATGACACTTCGGAATGAATATTATAACTTATCGCGAAACATAGAAAAGAGATGAGATATCGCGATCTAAGAAGCATTAGAACGCTATTGCTACGATACGTAGACATCTGCAAACGCTATTTCCTAGTAAGCAATAGTCGCATTTACATTCTTTTGAAGCGAATACGAGGTATACATGACACTTCGCAATGAATATTACATCTTATCACGAAACATAGAAATGAGATGCGATATCGCGAATTAAGTAGCATTAGAACTCTATTGCTACGATACGTAGACATCTGCAATCGCTATTTCCCAGCATGGAAGTGTCGCACTTACATTCATTTGAAGTGAATACGAGGTATACATGACACTTCGCAATGAATATTATATCTTATCATGAAGCATAGAAATGAGATGCGATATCGCGTTTTGAGAAGCATTAGAACTCTATTGCTACGATACGTAGACATCTGCAATCGCTATTTCCTAGCATGCAAGTGTCGCATTTACATTCTTTTGAATTGAATACGAGGTATACATGACACTTCGCAATGAATATTATATCTTATCATGAAACACGGTAGAGGGATGCGATATCGCGTTTTAGGAAGCATTAGAAATCTACGGTCTCGATGCGGAGACATCTGCAAACGCTATTTCCTGGCGAGCAGTAGTCGCATTTACGTTCTTTTGAAGTGAATACGAGGTATACATGACACTTCGCTATGAATATTATATCTTATCACGAAACATAGAAATGAGATGCGATATCGCGAATTAAGTAGCATTGGAACTCTATTGCTACGATATGTAGACATCTGCAAACGCTATCTCCTAGCAAGCAATAGTCGCATTTACATTCTTTTGAAGTGAATACGAGGTATACATGACACTTCGCAATGAATACTATATCTTATCATGAAACATAGAAGCGAGATGCGATATCGCGTTTTAAGAAGCTTTAGAACTCTATGGCCTCGATGCGGAGACATCTGCAATCGCTATTTCCTAGCATGGAAGTGTCGCACTTACATTCTTTTGATGTGAATACGAGGTATACATGACACTTCGCAATGAATATTATATCTTATCTCGAAACATGTAAATGAGGTGTCATATCGTGATTTAAGTAGCATTAGAACGCTATTGCTACGATACGTAGACATCTGCAAACGCTATTTCCTAGCAAGCAATAGTCGCTTTTACATTCCTTTGAAATGAATACAAGGTATACATGACCATTTGCAATGAATATTATATCTTATCGCGAAACATAGAAATGAGATGCGATATCGCGATTTAAGTAGCATTAGAACTCTATTGCTACGATACGTAGACATCTGAATACGCTATTTCCTAGCTAGGAAGTGTCGCATTTACATTCTTATGAAGTAAATACGAGGTGTACATGACACCTCGCAATGAATATATTATCTTATCACAAAACATAGAAATGAGATGCTATATCGCGATTTAAGTAGCATTAGAACTCTATTGCTACGATACGTAGACATCTGCAAACGCTATTTCCTAGCAAGCAATAGTCGCATTTACTTTCTTTTCAATTGAATACGAGGTGTACATGACACTTCGCAATGAATATTGTATCTTATCACGAAACATAGAAATGAGATGCGATATCGCGATTTAAGTAGCATTAGAACCCTTTTGCTACGATACGTAGACATCTGAAAACGCTATTTCCTAGCAAGGAAGTGTCGCATTTACATTCTTTTCAAGTGAATTCGAGGTATACATGACACTTCGCAATGAATATTATATCTTATCATGAAACACGGAAGAGGGATGCGATATCGCGTTTTAAGAAGCATTAGAACTCTATTGCTAATATACGTAGACATCTGCAAACGCAATTTCCTAGCATGGAAGTGTCGCATTTACATTCTTTTGAAGTGAGTACGAGGTATACATAACACTTCACAAAGAATTTTATATATTATCATGAAACATAGAAATGAGAAGCAATATCGTGTTTTGAGAAGCATTAGAACTCTAATTCCACGATACGTAGTCATCTGCAAACGCTATTTCCTTGCAAGGAAGTGTCGCATTTACATTCTTTTGAAGTGTATACGAGGTATACATGACACTTCGGAATGGATATTAAATCTTATCATGTAACATAGAAGTGAGATGCGATATCGCGTTTTAAGAAGCATTAGAACCCTATTGCCTCGATGCGGAGATATCTGCAAACGCTATTTCCTAGGATGGAAGTGTCACATTTACATTCTTTTGAAGTGAATTCGAGGTATACATGACTCTTCGAAATGAATATTATAACTTATCACGAAACATAGAAATGAGATGCGATATCGCGATCTAAGAAGCATTAGTATTCTATTGCTACAATACGTAGGCATCTGCAAACGCTATTTCCTAGCAAGGAGTAGTCGCATTTACATTCCTTTGAAGTGAATACGAGGTATACATGACACTTCGCAATGAATATTACATCTTATCACGAAACATAGAAATGAGATGCGATATCGCGAATTAAGTAAAATTAGAACTCTATTGCTACGATACGTAGACATCTGCAAACGCTATTTCCTAGCAAGCAATAGTCGCATTTACATACTTTTGAAGTGAATTCGAGGTTTTCATGACACTTCGGAATGAATATTATAACTTATCGCGAAACATAGAAATGAGATGCGATATCGCGGTCTAAGAAGCATTAGAACGCTACTGCTACGATACGTAGACATCTGCAAACGCTATTTCCTAGTAAGCAATAGTCGCATTTACATTCTTTTGAAGTGAATACGAGGTATACATGACACTTCGCAATGAATATTATATCTTATCAGGAAACATAGAAATGAGATGCGATATCGCGAATTAAGTAGCATAAGAACTCTATTGCTACGATACGTAGACATCTGCAATCGCTATTTCCCAGCATGGAAGTGTCGCACTTACATTCATTTGAAGTGAATACGAGGTATACATGACACTTCGCAATGAATATTATATCTTATCATGAAGCATAGAAATGAGATGCGATATCGCGTTTTGAGAAGCATTAGAACTCTATTGCTACGATACGTAGACATCTGCAAACGCTATTTCCTAGCAAGCAATAGTCGCATTTACATTCTTTTGAAGTGAATACGAGGTATACATGACACTTCGCAATGAATACTATATCTTATCATGAAACATAGAAGCGAAATGCGATATCGCGTTTTAAGAAGCTTTAGAACTCTATGGCCTCGATGCGGAGACATCTGCAATCGCTATTTCCTAGCATGGAAGTGTCGCACTTACATTCTTTTGATGTGAATACGAGGTATACATGACACTTCGCAATGAATATTATATCTTATCTCGAAACATGTAAATGAGGTGTCATATCGTGATTTAAGTAGCATTAGAACGCTATTGCTACGATACGTAGACATCTGCAAACGCTATTTCCTAGCAAGCAATAGTCGCTTTTACATTCCTTTGAAATGAATACAAGGTATACATGACCATTTGCAATGAATATTATATCTTATCGCGAAACATAGAAATGAGATGCGATATCGCGATTTAAGTAGCATTAGAACTCTATTGCTACGATACGTAGACATCTGAATACGCTATTTCCTAGCTAGGAAGTGTCGCATTTACATTCTTATGAAGTAAATACGAGGTGTACATGACACCTCGCAATGAATATATTATCTTATCACAAAACATAGAAATGAGATGCTATATCGCGATTTAAGTAGCATTAGAACTCTATTGCTACGATACGTAGACATCTGCAAACGCTATTTCCTAGCAAGCAATAGTCGCATTTACTTTCTTTTCAATTGAATACGAGGTGTACATGACACTTCGCAATGAATATTGTATCTTATCACGAAACATAGAAATGAGATGCGATATCGCGATTTAAGTAGCATTAGAACCCTTTTGCTACGATACGTAGACATCTGAAAACGCTATTTCCTAGCAAGGAAGTGTCGCATTTACATTCTTTTCAAGTGAATTCGAGGTATACATGACACTTCGCAATGAATATTATATCTTATCATGAAACACGGAAGAGGGATGCGATATCGCGTTTTAAGAAGCATTAGAACTCTATTGCTAATATACGTAGACATCTGCAAACGCAATTTCCTAGCATGGAAGTGTCGCATTTACATTCTTTTGAAGTGAGTACGAGGTATACATAACACTTCACAAAGAATTTTATATATTATCATGAAACATAGAAATGAGAAGCAATATCGTGTTTTGAGAAGCATTAGAACTCTAATTCCACGATACGTAGTCATCTGCAAACGCTATTTCCTTGCAAGGAAGTGTCGCATTTACATTCTTTTGAAGTGTATACGAGGTATACATGACACTTCGGAATGGATATTAAATCTTATCATGTAACATAGAAGTGAGATGCGATATCGCGTTTTAAGAAGCATTAGAACCCTATTGCCTCGATGCGGAGATATCTGCAAACGCTATTTCCTAGGATGGAAGTGTCACATTTACATTCTTTTGAAGTGAATTCGAGGTATACATGACTCTTCGAAATGAATATTATAACTTATCACGAAACATAGAAATGAGATGCGATATCGCGATCTAAGAAGCATTAGTATTCTATTGCTACAATACGTAGGCATCTGCAAACGCTATTTCCTAGCAAGGAGTAGTCGCATTTACATTCCTTTGAAGTGAATACGAGGTATACATGACACTTCGCAATGAATATTACATCTTATCACGAAACATAGAAATGAGATGCGATATCGCGAATTAAGTAAAATTAGAACTCTATTGCTACGATACGTAGACATCTGCAAACGCTATTTCCTAGCAAGCAATAGTCGCATTTACATACTTTTGAAGTGAATTCGAGGTTTTCATGACACTTCGGAATGAATATTATAACTTATCGCGAAACATAGAAATGAGATGCGATATCGCGGTCTAAGAAGCATTAGAACGCTACTGCTACGATACGTAGACATCTGCAAACGCTATTTCCTAGTAAGCAATAGTCGCATTTACATTCTTTTGAAGTGAATACGAGGTATACATGACACTTCGCAATGAATATTATATCTTATCAGGAAACATAGAAATGAGATGCGATATCGCGAATTAAGTAGCATTAGAACTCTATTGCTACGATACGTAGACATCTGCAATCGCTATTTCCCAGCATGGAAGTGTCGCACTTACATTCATTTGAAGTGAATACGAGGTATACATGACACTTCGCAATGAATATTATATCTTATCATGAAGCATAGAAATGAGATGCGATATCGCGTTTTGAGAAGCATTAGAACTCTATTGCTACGATACGTAGACATCTGCAAACGCTATTTCCTAGCAAGCAATAGTCGCATTTACATTCTTTTGAAGTGAGTACGAGGTATACATGACACTTCGCAATGAATACTATATCTTATCACGAAACATAGAAATGAGATGCGATATCGCGAATTAAGTAGCATTAGAACTCTATTGCTACGATACGTAGACATCTGCAATCGCTATTTCCTAGCATGGAAGTGTCGCACTTACATTCATTTAAAGTGAATACGAGGTATACATGACACTTCGCAATGAATATTATATCTTATCATGAAGCATAGAAATGAGATGCGATATCGCGTTTTGAGAAGCATTAGAACTCTATTGCTACGATACGTAGACATCTGCAAACGCTATTTCCTAGCATGCAAGTGTCGCATTTACATTCTTTTGAAGTGAATACGAGGTATACATGACACTTCGCAATGAATATTATATCTTATCATGAAACACGGTAGAGGGATGCGATATCGCGTTTTAGGAAGCATTAGAAATCTACGGTCTCGATGCGGAGACATCTGCAAACGCTATTTCCTGGCGAGCAGTAGTCGCATTTACGTTCTTTTGAAGTGAATACGAGGTATACATGACACTTCGCTATGAATATTATATCTTATCACGAAACATAGAAATGAGATGCGATATCGCGAATTAAGTAGCATTGGAACTCTATTGCTACGATATGTAGACATCTGCAAACGCTATTTCCTAGCAAGCAATAGTCGCATTTACATTCTTTTGAAGTGAATACGAGGTATACATGACACTTCGCAATGAATACTATATCTTATCATGAAACATAGAAGCGAGATGCGATATCGCGTTTTAAGAAGCTTTAGAACTCTATGGCCTCGATGCGGAGACATCTGCAATCGCTATTTCCTAGCATGGAAGTGTCGCACTTACATTCTTTTGATGTGAATACGAGGTATACATGACACTTCGCAATGAATATTATATCTTATCTCGAAACATGTAAATGAGGTGTCATATCGTGATTTAAGTAGCATTAGAACGCTATTGCTACGATACGTAGACATCTGCAAACGCTATTTCCTAGCAAGCAATAGTCGCTTTTACATTCCTTTGAAATGAATACAAGGTATACATGACCATTTGCAATGAATATTATATCTTATCGCGAAACATAGAAATGAGATGCGATATCGCGATTTAAGTAGCATTAGAACTCTATTGCTACGATACGTAGACATCTGAATACGCTATTTCCTAGCTAGGAAGTGTCGCATTTACATTCTTATGAAGTAAATACGAGGTGTACATGACACCTCGCAATGAATATATTATCTTATCACAAAACATAGAAATGAGATGCTATATCGCGATTTAAGTAGCATTAGAACTCTATTGCTACGATACGTAGACATCTGCAAACGCTATTTCCTAGCAAGCAATAGTCGCATTTACTTTCTTTTCAATTGAATACGAGGTGTACATGACACTTCGCAATGAATATTGTATCTTATCACGAAACATAGAAATGAGATGCGATATCGCGATTTAAGTAGCATTAGAACCCTTTTGCTACGATACGTAGACATCTGAAAACGCTATTTCCTAGCAAGGAAGTGTCGCACTTACATTCATTTGAAGTGAATACGAGGTATACATGACACTTCGCAATGAATATTATATCTTATCATGAAGCATAGAAATGAGATGCGATATCGCGTTTTGAGAAGCATTAGAACTCTATTGCTACGATACGTAGACATCTGCAAACGCTATTTCCTAGCATGCAAGTGTCGCATTTACATTCTTTTGAAGTGAATACGAGGTATACATAACACTCCACAATGAATATTATATCTTATCATGAAACATAGAAATGAGATGTAATATGGCGATTTAAGAAGCATTAGTACACTATTGCGTCGATACGTAGATATCTGCAAACGCTACTTCCAAGCAAGGAAGTGTCGCATTTACATTCTTTTGAAAGGAATACGGGGTATACATGACACTTCGCAATGAGTATTATATCTTATCATGAAACATAGATATGAGATGTAATATGGCGATTTAAGAAGCATTAGAACACTATTGCGTCGATACGTAGACATCTGCAAACGCTATTTCCAAGCAAGGAAGTGTCGCATTTACATTCTTTTGAAGTGAATAGGAGTTATACATGACACTTCGCAATTAATACTATACCTTATAATGAAACATAGAGAAGAGATGCGGTATCCCGTTTTAAGGAGTAATAGAACTCTATTGCTTCGGTACGGAAACATCTGCAAACGCTATTTCCTAGCAAGGAAGTGTCGCATTTACATTCTTATGAAGTGTATACGAGGTATACATGACACTTCGGAATGGATATTATATCTTGTCATGTAACATAGAAGTGAGGTGCGATATCGTGTTTTAAGAAGCATTAGAACCCTATTGCCTCGATGCGGAGATATCTGCAAACGCTATTTCCTAGGATGGAAGTGTCACATTTACATTCTTTTGAAGTGAATTCGAGGTATACATGACACTTCGGAATGAATATTATAACTTATCACGAAACATAGAAATGAGATGCGATATCGCGATCTAAGAAGCATTAGAATTCTATTGCTACAATACGTAGGCATCTGCAAACGCTATTTCCTAGCAAGGAGTAGTCGCATTTGCATTCCTTTGAAGTGAATACGAGGTATACATGACACTTCGCAATGAATATTACATCTTATCACGAAACATAGAAATGAGATGCGATATCGCGAATTAAGTAGCATTAGAACTCTATTGCTACGATACGTAGACATCTGCAAACGCTATTTCCTAGCAAGCAATAGTCGCATTTACATTCTTTTGAAGTGAATACGAGGTATACATGACACTTCGCAATGAATACTATATCTTATCACGAAACATAGAAATGAGATGCGAAATCGCGAATTAAGTAGCATTAGAACTCTATTGCTACGATACGTAGACATCTGCAATCGCTATTTCCTAGCATGGAAGTGTCGCACTTACATTCATTTGAAGTGAATACGAGGTATACATGACACTTCGCAATGAATATTATATCTTATCATGAAGCATAGAAATGAGATGCGATATCGCGTTTTGAGAAGCATTAGAACTCTATTGCTACGATACGTAGACATCTGCAAACGCTATTTCCTAGCAAGCAATAGTCGCATTTACATTCTTTTGAAGTGAATACGAGGTATACATGACACATCGCAATGAATACTATATCTTATCACGAAACATAGAAATGAGATGCGATATCGCGAATTAAGTAGCATTAGAACTCTATTGCTACGATACGTAGACATCTGCAATCGCTATTTCCTAGCATGGAAGTGTCGCACTTACATTCTTTTGATGTGAATACGAGGTATACATGACACTTCGCAATGAATATTATATCTTATCTCGAAACATGTAAATGAGGTGTCATATCGTGATTTAAGTAGCATTAGAACGCTATTGCTACGATACGTAGACATCTGCAAACGCTATTTCCTAGCAAGCAATAGTCGCATTTACATTCCTTTGAAATGAATACAAGGTATACATGACCATTCGCAATGAATATTATATCTTATCGCGAAACATAGAAATGAGATGCGATATCGCGATTTAAGTAGCATTAGAACTCTATTGCTACGATACGTAGACATCTGCAAACGCTATTTCCTAGCAAGCAATAGTCGCATTTACTTTCTTTTCAATTGAATACGAGGTGTACATGACACTTCGCAATGAATATTGTATCTTATCACGAAACATAGAAATGAGATGCGATATCGCGATTTAAGTAGCATTAGAACACTTTTGCTACGATACGTAGACATCTGAAAACGCTATTTCCTAGCAAGGAAGTGTCGCATTTACATTCTTTTCAAGTGAATTCGAGGTATACATGACACTTCGCAATGAATATTATATCTTATCATGAAACACGGAAGAGGGATGCGATATCGCGTTTTAAGAAGCATTAGAACTCTATTGCTAATATACGTAGACATCTGCAAACGCAATTTCCTAGCATGGAAGTGTCGCATTTACATTCTTTTGAAGTGAATACGAGGTATACATGACACTTCGCAATGAATATTATATCTTATCATGAAACATAGAAGTGAGATGCGATATCGCGTTTTAAGAAGCATTAGAACTCTATTGCTACGATACGTAGACACCTGCAAACGCTATTTCCTAGCATGCAAGTGTCGCATTTACATTCTTTTGAAGTGAATACGAGGTATACATGACACTTCGCAATGAATATTATTTCTTATCACGAAACATAGAAATGAGATGCGATATCGCGATCTAAGAAGCATTAGTATTCTATTGCTACAATACGTAGGCATCTGCAAACGCTATTTCCTAGCAAGGAGTAGTCGCATTTACATTCCTTTGAAGTGAATACGAGGTATACATGACACTTCGCAATGAATATTACATCTTATCACGAAACATAGAAATGAGATGCGATATAGCGAATTAAGTAAAGTTAGAACTCTATTGCTACGATACGTAGACATCTGCAAACGCTATTTCCTAGCAAGCAATAGTCGCATTTACATACTTTTGAAGTGAATTCGAGGTTTTCATGACACTTCGGAATGAATATTATAACTTATCGCGAAACATAGAAATGAGATGCGATATCGCGGTCTAAGAAGCATTAGAACGCTACTGCTACGATACGTAGACATCTGCAAACGCTATTTCCTAGTAAGCAATAGTCGCATTTACATTCTTTTGAAGTGAATACGAGGTATACATGACACTTCGCAATGAATATTATATCTTATCATGAAACATAGAAGTGAGATGCGATATCGCGTTTTAAGAAGCATTAGAACTCTATTGCTACGATACGTGGACATCTGCAAACGCTATTTCCTAGCATGCAAGTGTCGCATTTACATTCTTTTGAAGTGAATACGAGGTATACATGACACTTCGCAATGAACATTATTTCTTATCATGAAACATAGAAATGACTTGCGATATCGCGTTATAAGAATCATTAGAACTCTATTGTTTCCACACGTAGTCATCTGGAAACGCTATTTCCTAGCAAGGAAGTGCCGCACTTACATCCCTTTGAAGTGAATACGAGGTATACATGACACTTCGCAATGAATATTATATCTGATCATGAAACATAGAAATGAGATGCGACATCGCATTTTGAGAAGCAGTAGAACCCTATTGCTTCGATACGTAGACATCTGCAAACTCTACTTCCTAGCAGGGAAGTGTCGCATTTACATTCACTTGAAGTGAATACGAGGTATACATGACACTTCGCAATGAATATTATACCTTATCATGAAACATAGAAGTGAGATGCGATATCGCATTTTAAGAAGCATTAGAACACTATTGCTACGATACATAGACATCTGCAAACGCTATTTCCTGGCATGGAAGTGTCGCATTTACATTCTTTTGAAGTGAATACGAGGTATACATAACACTCTACAATGAATATTATATGTTATCACGAAACATAGAAGTGAGATGCGATGTCGCGATTTACGAAGCGCTAGAACTATATTGCTACGATGCGTAGACATCTGGAAATGTTATTTCCTAGCAAGGAAGTGTCGCATTTACATTCTTTTGAAGTGAATACGATGTATACATAACACTCCACAATGAATATTATATCTTACCATGAAACATAGAAATGAGATGTAATATGGCGAGTTAAGAAGCATTAGAACTATATTGCTTCGATACGTAGACATGTGCAAACGCGACTTCCAAGCAAGGAAGTGTCGCATTTACATTCATTTGACTGGAATACGAGGTATACATGACACTTCGCAATGAATATTATATCTTATCATGAAACATAGAAATGGGATGTAATATGGCGATTTAAGAAGCATTAGAACACTATTGCGTCGATACGTAGACATCTGCAAACGCTATTTCCAAGCAAGGAAGTGTCGCATTTACATTCTTTTGAAGTGAATACGAGGTATACATAACACTCCATAATGAATATTATATCTTACCATGAAACATAGAAATGAGATGTAATATGGCGGATTAAGAAGCATTAGAACTCTATTGCTTCGATACGTAGACATCTGCAAACGCTACTTCCAAGCAAGGAAGTGTCGCATTTACATTCTTTTGAAAGGAATACGAGGAATACATGACACTTCGCAATGAATATTATATCTTATCATGAAACATAGAAATGAGATGTAATATGGCGATTTAAGAAGCATTAGTACACTATTGCGTCGATACGTAGATATCAGCAAACGCTACTTCCAAGCAAGGAAGTGTCGCATTTACATTCTTTTGAAAGGAATACGGGGTACACATGACACTTCGCAATGAATATTATATCTTATCATGAAACATAGAAATGAGATGTAATATGGCGATTTAAGAAGCATTAGAACACTATTGCGTCGATACGTAGACATCTGCAAACGCTATTTCCAAGCAAGGAAGTGTCGCATTTACATTCTTTTGAAGTGAATAGGAGTTATACATGACACTTCGCAATTAATATTATACCTTATCATGAGACATAGAAATGAGATGCGGTATCCCGTTTTAAGAAGTAATAGAACTCTATTGCTTCGGTACGGAGACATCTGCAAACGCTATTTCCTAGCAAGGAAGTGTCGCATTTACATTCTTTTGAAGTGTATACGAGGTATACATGACACTTCGGAATGGATATTATATCTTGTCATGTAACATATAAGTGAGATGCGATATCGCGTTTTAAGAAGCATTAGAACCCTATTGCCTCGATGCGGAGATATCTGCAAACGCTATTTCCTAGGATGGAAGTGTCACATTTACATTCTTTTGAAGTGAATTCGAGGTATACATGACACTTCGGAATGAATATTATAACTTATCACGAAACATAGAAATGAGATGCGATATCGCGATCTAAGAAGCATTAGAATTCTATTGCTACAATACGTAGGCATCTGCAATCGCTATTTCCCAGCATGGAAGTGTCGCACTTACATTCATTTGAAGTGAATACGAGGTATACATGACACTTCGCAATGAATATTATATCTTATCATAAAACACGGTAGAGGGATGCGATATCGCGTTCTAGGAAGCATTAGAAATCTACGGTCTCGATGCGGAGACATCTGCAAACGCTATTTCCTAGCGAGCAGTATTCGCATTTACGTTCTTTTGAAGTGAATACGAGGTATACATGACACTTCGCTATGAATATTATATCTTATCATGAAACATAGAAGCGAGATGCGATATCGCGTTTTAAGAAGCTTTAGAACTCTATGGCCTCGATGCGTAGACATCTGCAATCGCTATTTCCTAGCATGGAAGTGTCGCACTTACATTCTTTTGATGTGAATACGAGGTATACATGACACTTCGCAATGAATATTATATCTTATCTCGAAACATGTAAATGAGGTGTCATATCGTGATTTAAGTAGCATTAGAACGCTATTGCTACGATACGTAGACATCTCCAAACGCTATTTCCTAGCAAGCAATAGTCGCATTTACATTCCTTTGAAATGAATACAAGGTATACATGACCATTCGCAATGAATATTATATCTTATCACGAAACATAGAAATGAGATGCGATATCGCGATTTAAGTAGCATTAGAACTCTATTGCTACGATACGTAGGCATCTGAATACGCTATTTCCTAGCTAGGAAGTGTCGCATTGACATTCTTATGAAGTAAATACGAGGTGTACATGACACCTCGCAATGAATATTATATCTTATCACAAAACATAGAAATGAGATGCTATATCGCGATTTAAGTAGCATTAGAACTCTATTGCTACGATACGTAGACATCTGCAAACGCTATTTCCTAGCAAGCAATAGTCGCATTTACTTTCTTTTCAATTGAATACGAGGTGTACATGACACTTCGCAATGAATATTATATCTTATCACGAAACATAGAAATGAGATGCGATATCGCCATCTAAGTAGCATTAGAACCCTTTTGCTACGATACGTAGACATCTGAAAACGCTATTTCCTAGCAAGGAAGTGTCGTGTTTACATTCCTTTCAAGTGAATTCGAGGTATACATGACACTTCGCAATGAATATTATACCTTATCATGAAACATAGAAATGAGATGCGGTATCCCGTTTTAAGAAGTAATAGAACTCTATTGCTTCGTTACGGAAACATCTGCAAACGCTATTTCCTAGCAAGGAAGTGTCGCATTTACATTCTTATGAAGTGTATACGAGGTATACATGACACTTCGGAATGGATATTATATCTTGTCATGTAACATAGAAGTGAGGTGCGATATCGCGTTTTAAGAAGCATTAGAACCATATTGCCTCGATGCGGAGATATCTGCAAACGCTATTTCCTAGGATGGAAGTGTCACATTTACATTCTTTTGAAGTGAATTCGAGGTATACATGACACTTCGGAATGAATATTATAACTTATCACGAAACATAGAAATGAGATGCGATATCGCGATCTAAGAAGCATTAGAATTCTATTGCTACAATACGTAGGCATCTGCAAACGCTATTTCCTAGCAAGGAGTAGTCGCATTTGCATTCCTTTGAAGTGAATACGAGGTATACATGACACTTCGCAATGAATATTACATCTTATCACGAAACATAGAAATGAGATGCGATATCGCGAATTAAGTAGCATTAGAACTCTATTGCTACGATACGTAGACATCTGCAAACGCTATTTCCTAGCAAGCAATAGTCGCATTTACATTCTTTTGAAGTGAATACGAGGTATAAATGACACTTCGCAATGAATACTATATCTTATCACGAAACATAGAAATGAGATGCGATATCGCGAATTAAGTAGCATTAGAACTCTATTGCTACGATACGTAGACATCTGCAATCGCTATTTCCTAGCATGGAAGTGTCGCACTTACATTCATTTGAAGTGAATACGAGGTATACATGACACTTCGCAATGAATATTATATCTTATCATGAAGCATAGAAATGAGATGCGATATCGCGTTTTGAGAAGCATTAGAATTCTATTGCTACGATACGTAGACATCTGCAAACGCTATTTCCTAGCATGCAAGTTCGCATTTACATTCTTTTGAAGTGAATACGAGGTATACATGACACTTCGCAATGAATATTATATCTTATCATGAAACACGGTAGAGGGATGCGATATCGCGTTTTAGGAAGCATTAGAAATCTACGGTCTCGATGCGGAGACATCTGCAAACGCTATTTCCTGGCGAGCAGTAGTCGCATTTACGTTCTTTTGAAGTGAATAAGAGGTATACATGACACTTCGCTATGAATATTATATCTTATCACGAAACATAGAAATGAGATGCGATATCGCGATTTAAGTAGCATTAGAACCCTTTTGCTACGATACGTAGACATCTGAAAACGCTATTTCCTAGCAAGGAAGTGTCGCATTTTCATTCTTTTCAAGTGAATTCGAGGTATACATGACACTTCGCAATGAATATTATATCTTATCATGAAACACGGAAGAGGGATGCGATATCGCGTTTTAAGAAGCATTAGAACTCTATTGCTAATATACGTAGACATCTGCAAACGCAATTTCCTAGCATGGAAGTGTCGCATTTACATTCTTTTGAAGTGAATACGAGGTATACATGACACTTCGCAATGAATATTATGTCTTATCATGAAACATAGAAGTGAGATGCGATATCGCGTTTTAAGAAGCATTAGAACTCTATTGCTACGATACGTAGACATCTGCAAACGCTATTTCCTAGCATGCAAGTGTCGCATTTACATTCTTTTGAAGTGAATACGAGGTATACATGACACTTCGCAATGAATATTATATCTTATCATGAAGCATAGAAATGAGATGCGATATCGCGTTTTGAGAAGCATTAGAACTCTATTGCTACGATACGTAGACATCTGCAAACGCTATTTCCTAGCATGCAAGTTCGCATTTACATTCTTTTGAAGTGAATACGAGGTATACATGACACTTCGCAATGAATATTATATCTGATCATGAAACATAGAAATGAGATGCGACATCGCATTTTGAGAAGCAGTAGAACCCTATTGCTTCGATACGTAGACATCTGCAAACTCTACTTCCTAGCAGGGAAGTGTCGCATTTACATTCATTTGACGTGAATACGAGGTATACATGACACTTCGCAATGAATATTATACCTTATCATGAAACATAGAAGTGAGATGCGATATCACATTTTAAGAAGCATTAGAACACTATTGCTACGATACGTAGACATCTGCAAACGCTATTTCCAAGCATGGAAGTGTCGCACTTACATTCTTTTGAAGTGAATACGAGGTATACATGACACTTCGCAATGAATATTATATCTTATCATGAAACATAGAAATGAGATGTAATATGGCGATTTAAGAAGCATTAGTACACTATTGCGTCGATACGTAGATATCTGCAAACGCTACTTCCAAGCAAGGAAGTGTCGCATTTACATTCTTTTGAAAGGAATACGGGGTACACATGACACTTCGCAATGAATATTATATCTTATCATGAAACATAGAAATGAGATGTAATATGGCGATTTAAGAAGCATTAGAACACTATTGCGTCGATACGTAGACATCTGCAAACGCTATTTCCAAGCAAGGAAGTGTCGCATTTACATTCTTTTGAAGTGAATAGGAGTTATACATGACACTTCGCAATTAATATTATACCTTATCATGAAACATAGAAATGAGATGCGGTATCCCGTTTTAAGAAGTAATAGAACTCTATTGCTTCGGTACGGAGACATCTGCAAACGCTATTTCCTAGCAAAGAAGTGTCGCATTTACATTCTTTTGAAGTGTATACGAGGTATACATGACACTTCGGAATGGATATTATATCTTGTCATGTAACATATAAGTGAGATGCGATATCGCGTTTTAAGTAGCATTAGAACCCTATTGCCTCGATGCGGAGATATCTGCAAACGCTATTTCCTAGGATGGAAGTGTCACATTTACATTCTTTTGAAGTGAATTCGAGGTATACATGACACTTCGGAATGAATATTATAACTTATCACGAAACATAGAAATGAGATGCGATATCGCGATCTAAGAAGCATTAGAATTCTATTGCTACAATACGTAGGCATCTGCAATCGCTATTTCCCAGCATGGAAGTGTCGCACTTACATTCATTTGAAGTGAATACGAGGTATACATGACACTTCGCAATGAATATTATATCTTATCATAAAACACGGTAGAGGGATGCGATATCGCGTTCTAGGAAGCATTAGAAATCTACGGTCTCGATGCGGAGACATCTGCAAACGCTATTTCCTAGCGAGCAGTATTCGCATTTACGTTCTTTTGAAGTGAATACGAAGTATACATGACACTTCGCAATGAATATTATATCTCATCATGAAACATGGAAATGAGATGCGACATCGCGTTTTGAGAAGCAGTAGAACCCCATCGCTACGATACGTAGACATCTGCAAACAATATTTCCTAGCAAGGAAGTGTCGCATTTACAATCTTTTGAAGTGAATACGAGGTGTACATAACACTCCACAATGAATATTATATCTTATCATGAAACATAGGAATGAGGTGCTATATTGCGTTTTGAGAAGCATTAGAACTCTATTGCTAATATACTGTAGACATCTGCAGACCCTATTTCCTACCATGGAAATGTCGCACTTACATTCCATTGAAGTGAATACGAGGTATGCATAACATTTCACAATGAATATTATAACTTATTACGAAACATAGAAATGAAATGCGACTTCTCATTTTAAGAAGCATTAGAACTCTATTGCTACGATACGTAGACATCTGCAAACGCTATTTCCTAGCATGGAAGTGTCGCATTTACATTCTTTTGAAGTGAATACGAGGTATACATGACACTTCGCAATGAATATTATATCTTATCATGAAACATAGAAGTGAGATGCGATATAGCGTTTTAAGAAGCATTAGAACTCCATTGCTACGATACGTAGACATCTGCAAACGCTATTTCCTAGCATGGAAGTGTCGCATTTACATTCTTTTGAAGTGAATACGAGATATACATGACACTTCGCAATGAATATTATATCTTATCATGAAACATAGAAGTGAGATGCGATATAGCGTTTTAAGAAGCATTAGAACTCTATTGCTACGATACGTAGACATCTGCAAACGCTATTTCCTAGCAAGGAAGTGTCGCATTTACATCCATTTGAAGTATAGACGAGATATACATAACATTGCACAATGAATATTATATCTTATCATGAAACATAGAAATGAGATGCGATATGGCGATCTAAGAAGCATTAGAACTCTATTGGTTCGATACGTAGACATCTGCAAACGCTACTTCCTAACAAGGGAGTGTCGCATTTACATTCTTTTGAAAGGAATACGAGGTATACATGACACTTCACAATGAATATTATATCTTATCATGAAACATAGAATTGAGATGCGATATCTCGTTTTAAGAAGCATTAGAACTCTATCGCTTCGACACGTAGACATCTGCAAACACTATTTCCTAGCAAGGAACTGTCGCATTCACATTCGTTTGAATTGTATGCGAGGTATACATGAAACTTCGCAATGAATATTATATATTATCATGAAACATAGATATGAGATGCGATATCGCGAATTAGCAAGCTTTAGAAATCTATTGCTTAGATACGTAGACATCTGCAAACTCTATTTCCTAGCAAGGAAATGTCGCATTTACATTCATTTTAAGTGTATGCGAGGTATACATGACCCTTCGCAATGAATATAACATATTGTCATGAAACATAGAAATGAGATGCGATATCGCGATATATGAAGCATTAGATGTCTATTGCTTCGATACGTAGACATCTGCAAACGCTATTTCCTAGCAAGGAAGTGTCGCATTTACATTCCTTTGAAAGGAATACGAGGTATACATGACACTTCGCAATGGATATTATATCTTACCATGAAACATAGAATTGAGATGCGATATGACGATTTAAGAAGCATTAGAACACTATTGCTTCGACACGTAGACATCTGCAAACAATATTACCAAGCAAGGAAGTGTCGCGTTTACATTCTTTTGAATTGAATACGAGGTATTCATAATACTGCACAATGAATATTATATCTTATCATGAAACATAGAATTGAGATGCGATATGACGATTTAAGAAGCATTAGAACACTATTGCTTCGACACGTAGACATCTGCAAACACTATTTCCTAGCACGGAACTGTCGCATTCACATTCGTTTGAATTGTATGCGAGGTATACATGAAACTTCGCAATGAATATTATATATTATCATGAAACATAGATATGAGATGCGATATCGCGAATTAGCAAGCTTTAGAAATCTATTGCATCGATACGTAGACATCTGCAAACGCTATTTCCTAGCAAGGAAGTGTCGCATTTACATTCATTTTAAGTGTATGCGAGGTATACATGTCCCTTCGCAATGAATATTATATATTGTCATGAAACATAGAAATGAGATGCGATATCGCGATTTAAGAATCATTAGAACACTATTGCTTCGATACGTAGGCATCTGCAAACGCTACTTCCTAGCAAGGACGTGTCGCATCTACATTCTTTTGAAACGAATACGAGGTATACATAAGACTCCACAATGAACATTATATCATATCATGAAACATAGAAATGAGATGCGATATCGCGAATTAGAAGGTTTTAGAACTCTATTGCTTCGATACGTAGACATCTGCAAACGCTATTTCCTAGCAAGGAAGCGTCGCATTTATATTCTTTTGAAGTGAATGCTAGGTATACATAACACTCCACAATGAATATTATATATTACCATGAAGCATAGTAATAAGTAGCGATATCGTGTTTTGAGAAGCATTAGAACTCTAATGCCACGATACGTAGACATCTGCAAACGCTACTTCCTAGCAAGGAAGTGTCGCATTTACATCCATTTGAAGTATAGACGAGATATACATAACACTGCACAATGAATATTACATCTTATCATGAAACATTGAAATGAGATGCGATATGATGATTTAAGAAGCATTAGAAATCTATTGCTTCGATACGTAGACATCTGCAAACGCTACTTCCTAGCAAGAAAGTGTCGCATTTACATTCTTTTGAAACGAATACGAGGTATACATAACATTCCACAATGAATATTATATCTTATCATGAAACATAGAAATGAGATGCGATATCGCGTTTTGAGAAGCATTAGAACCCTAATGACACGATACGTAGACATCTGCAAACGCTATTTCCTAGCAAGGAAGTTTCGCATTTACATCCATTTGAAGTATAGACGAGAAATACATAACACTGCACAATGAGTATTGTATCTTATCATGAAACATAGAAATGATATGCGATATGGCTATTTAAGAAGCACTAGAACTCTACTGCCTCGATACGTAGACATCTGCAAACGCCATTTACTAGCAAGGAAGTGTCGCATTTACATTCTTTTGAAGTGAATACGAGGTATACATAACACTCCACAATGAATATTATATCTTATCATGAAACATAGAAATGTGATGTAATATGGCGATTTAAGAAGCATTAGAACACTATTTCTTCGATACGTAGACATCTGCAAACGCTACTTCCTAGCAAGGAAGTGTCGCATTTACATTCTTTTGAAAGGAATACAAGGAATACATGACACTTCGCAATGAATATTATATCTTATCATGAAACATAGAAATGAGATGCGATATGGCGATTTATGAAGCATTTGATGTCTATTACTTCGATACGTAGACATCTGCAAACGCTATTTCCAAGCATGAAATTGTAGCATTTACATCCATTTGAAGTATAGACGAGATATACATAACACTGCACAATGAATATTATATCTTATCATGAAACATAGAGATGAGGTGCGATATCGCGATTTAAGAAGCATTAGGAATCTATTGCTTCGATACGTAGACATCTGCAAACGCTATTTCCTAGCAAGGAAGTGTCGCATTTACATACATTTTAAGTGTGTGCGAGGTATACATGACCCATCGCAATGAATATTATATATTGTCATGAAACATAGAAATGAGATGCGATATCGCGATTTAAGAATCATTAGAACACTATTGCTTCGATGCGTAGGCATCTGCAAACGCTACTTCCTAGCAAGGACGTGTCGCATCTACATTCTTTTGAAACGAATACGAGGTATACATAAGACTCCACAATGAACATTATATCATATCATGAAACATAGAAATGAGATGCGATATCGCGAATTAGAAGGTTTTAGAACTCTATTGCTTCGATACGTAGACATCTGCAAACGCTATTTCCTAGCAAGGAAGCGTCGCATTTATATTCTTTTGAAGTGAATGCGAGGTATACATAACACTCCACAATGAATATTATATATTACCATGAAGCATAGTAATAAGTAGCGATATCGTGTTTTGAGAAGCATTAGAACTCTAATGCCACGATACGTAGACATCTGCAAACGCTACTTCCTAGCAAGGAAGTGTCGCATTTACATCCATTTGAAGTATAGACGAGATATACATAACACTGCACAATGAATATTACATCTTATCATGAAACATTGAAATGAGATGCGATATGATGATTTAAGAAGCATTAGAAATCTATTGCTTCGATACGTAGACATCTGCAAACGCTACTTCCTAGCAAGAAAGTGTCGCATTTACATTCTTTTGAAACGAATACGAGGTATACATAACATTCCACAATGAATATTATATCTTATCATGAAACATAGAAATGAGATGCGATATCGCGTTTTGAGAAGCATTAGAACCCTAATGACACGATACGTAGACATCTGCAAACGCTATTTCCTAGCAAGGAAGTTTCGCATTTACATCCATTTGAAGTATAGACGAGAAATACATAACACTGCACAATGAGTATTGTATCTTATCATGAAACATAGAAATGATATGCGATATGGCTATTTAAGAAGCACTAGAACTCTACTGCCTCGATACGTAGACATCTGCAAACGCCATTTACTAGCAAGGAAGTGTCGCATTTACATTCTTTTGAAGTGAATACGAGGTATACATAACACTCCACAATGAATATTATATCTTATCATGAAACATAGAAATGTGATGTAATATGGCGATTTAAGAAGCATTAGAACACTATTTCTTCGATACGTAGACATCTGCAAACGCTACTTCCTAGCAAGGAAGTGTCGCATTTACATTCTTTTGAAAGGAATACAAGGAATACATGACACTTCGCAATGAATATTATATCTTATCATGAAACATAGAAATGAGATGCGATATGGCGATTTATGAAGCATTTGATGTCTATTACTTCGATACGTAGACATCTGCAAACGCTATTTCCAAGCATGAAATTGTAGCATTTACATCCATTTGAAGTATAGACGAGAAATACATAACACTGCACAATGAGTATTGTATCTTATCATGAAACATAGAAATGATATGCGATATGGCTATTTAAGAAGCACTAGAACTCTACTGCCTCGATACGTAGACATCTGCAAACGCCATTTACTAGCAAGGAAGTGTCGCATTTACATTCTTTTGAAGTGAATACGAGGTATACATAACACTCCACAATGAATATTATATCTTATCATGAAACATAGAAATGTGATGTAATATGGCGATTTAAGAAGCATTAGAACACTATTTCTTCGATACGTAGACATCTGCAAACGCTACTTCCTAGCAAGGAAGTGTCGCATTTACATTCTTTTGAAAGGAATACAAGGAATACATGACACTTCGCAATGAATATTATATCTTATCATGAAACATAGAAATGAGATGCGATATGGCGATTTATGAAGCATTTGATGTCTATTACTTCGATACGTAGACATCTGCAAACGCTATTTCCAAGCATGAAATTGTAGCATTTACATCCATTTGAAGTATAGACGAGATATACATAACACTGCACAATGAATATTATATCTTATCATGAAACATAGAGATGAGGTGCGATATCGCGATTTAAGAAGCATTAGGAATCTATTGCTTCGATACGTAGACATCTGCAAACGCTATTTCCTAGCAAGGAAGTGTCGCATTTACATACATTTTAAGTGTGTGCGAGGTATACATGACCCATCGCAATGAATATTATATATTGTCATGAAACGTAGAAATGAGATGCGATATCGCGATTTAAGAAGCATTAGAACTCTATTGGTTCGATACGTCGACATCTGCAAACGCTACTTCCTAACAAGGGAGTGTCATATTTACATTCTTTTGAAAGGAATACGAGGTATACATGACACATCACAATGAATATTATATATTATCATGAAACATAGATATGAGATGCGATATCGCGAATTAGCAAGCTTTAGAAATCTATTGCTTCGATACGTAGACATCTGCAAACGCTATTTCCTAGCAAGGAAGTGTCGCGTTTACATTCTTTTGAAGTGAATACGAGGTATACATAACACTCCACAATGAATATTATATCTTATCATGAAACATAGAATTGAGATGCGATATCTCGTTTTAAGAAGCATTAGAACTCTATCGCTTCGACACGTAGACATCTGCAAACACTATTTCCTAGCAAGGAACTGTCGCATTCACATTCGTTTGAATTGTATGCGAGGTATACATGAAACTTCGCAATGAATATTATATATTATCATGAAACATAGATATGAGATGCGATATCGCGAATTAGCAAGCTTTAGAAATCTATTGCTTAGTTACGTAGACATCTGCAAACTCTATTTCCTAGCAAGGAAATGTCGCATTTACATTCATTTTAAGTGTATGCGAGGTATACATGACCCTTCGCAATGAATATTACATATTGTCATGAAACATAGAAATGAGATGCGATATCGCGATTTAAGAATCATTAGAACACTATTGCTTCGATACGTAGGCATCTGCAAACGCTACTTCCTAGCAAGGACGTGTCGCATTTACATTCTTTTGAAACGAATACGAGGTATACATAAGACTCCACAATGAATATTATATCTTCTTCCGAAACATAGAAATGAAATACGACATCTCGTTTTAAGAATCATTAGTACTCTATTGCTGTGATACGTAGACATCTGCAAACAATATATCCCAGCAAGGAAGTGTCGCATTTACATTCCTGTGAAGTGAAATCGAGGTATACATGACACTTCGCAATGAATATTATATCCTATCATGGAACATAGAAGTGAGATGCGATATCGCGTTCTAAGAAGCATTAGAACCCTATTGCTACGATACGTAGACATCTGCAAACGCCATTTCCTAGCATGGACATGTCGCACTTATATTCCACTGAAGTGAATACGAGGTATACATAACATTACACAATGAATATTATATCTTATTACGAAACATTGAAATGAAATACGACATCTCGTTTTAAAAAGCATTAGTACTCTATTGCTGTGATACGTAGACATCTGCAAACGCTATTTCCTAGCAAGGAAGTGTCGCATTTACATACATCTTAAGTGTATGCGAGGTATACGTGACCCATTGCAATGAATACTATATATTGTCATGAAACATAGAAATGAGATGCGATATCGCGATTTAAGAAGCATTAGAACTCTATTGCTTCGGTACGTAGAAATCTGCAAACGCTATTTCCTAGCAAGGAAGTGTCGCATTTACATCCATTTGAAGTATAGACGAGATATACATAACACTGCACAATGAATATTATATCTTATCATGAAACATAGAAATGAGATGCGATATGGCGATTTAAGAAGCATTAGAACTCTACTGCTTCGATACGTAGACATCTGCAAACAATATTACCAAGCAAGGAAGTGTCGCGTTTACATTCTTTTGAATTGAATACGAGGTATTCATAATACTGCACAATGAATATTATATCTTATCATGAAACATAGAATTGAGATGCGATATGACGATTTAAGAAGCATTAGAACACTATTGCTTCGACACGTAGACATCTGCAAACACTATTTCCTAGCACGGAACTGTCGCATTCACATTCGTTTGAATTGTATGCGAGGTATACATGAAACTTCGCAATGAATATTATATCTTATCATGAAACATAGCAGTGAGATGCGATATCGCGTTTTAAGAAGCATTAGAACTCTATTGCTACGATACGCAGACATCTGCAAACGCTATTCCCTAGCATGGAAGTGTCGCATTTACATTCATTTGAAGTGAATACGAGGTATACATGACACTTCGAAATGAATATTATACCTTATCATGAAACATAGAAGAGTGATGCGATATCGCGTTTTAGGAAGCATTGGATCTCTATTGCTGCGATACGTAGACTTCTGCAAACGCTATTTCCTAGCAAGGAAGTGTCGCATTTACAATTTTTTGAAGTGAATACGAGGTATACATGGCACTTCGCAATGAATATTATACCTTATCATGAAACATAGAAATGAGATGCGGTATCCCGTTTTAAGAAGTAATAGAACTCTATTGCTTCGGTACGGAGACATCTGCAAACGCTATTTCCTAGCAAGGAAGTGTCGCATTTACATTCTTTTGAAGTGTATACGAGGTATACATGACACGTCGGAATGGATATTATATCTTATCATGTAACATAGATGTGAGATGCGATATCGCGTTTTAAGAAGCATTAGAACCCTATTGCCTCGATGCGGAGATATCTGCAAACGCTATTTCCTAGGATGGAAGTGTCACATTTACATTCTTTTGAAGTGAATTCGAGGTATACATGACACTTCGGAATGAATATTATAACTTATCACGAAACATAGAAATGAGATGAGATATCGCGATCTAAGAAGCATTAGAATTCTATTGCTACAATACGTAGGCATCTGCAAACGCTATTTCCTAGCAAGGAGTAGTCGCATTTACATTCCTTTGAAGTGAATACGAGGTATACATGACACTTCGCAATGAATATTACATCTTATCACGAAACATAGAAATGAGATGCGATATCGCGAATTAAGTAGCATTAGAACTCTATTGCTACGATACGTAGACATCTGCAAACGCTATTTCCTAGCAAGCAATAGTCGCATTTACATACTTTTGAAATGAATTCGAGGTTTTCATGACACTTCGGAATGAATATTATAACTTATCGCGAAACATAGAAAAGAGATGAGATATCGCGATCTAAGAAGCATTAGAACGTTATTGCTACGATACGTAGACATCTGCAAACGCTATTTCCTAGTAAGCAAAAGTCGCATTTACATTCTTTTGAAGTGAATACGAGGTATACATGACACTTCGCAATGAATATTACATCTTATCACGAAACATAGAAATGAGATGCGATATCGCGAATTAAGTAGCATTAGAACTCTATTGCTACGATACGTAGACATCTGCAATCGCTATTTCCCAGCATGGTAGTGTCGCACTTACATTCATTTGAAGAGAATACGAGGTATACATGACACTTCGCAATGAATATTATATCTTATCATAAAACACGGTAGAGGGATGCGGTATCGCGTTTTAGGAAGCATTAGAAATCTACGGTCTCGATGCGGAGACATCTGCAAACGCTATTTCCTAGCGAGCAGTAGTCGCATTTATGTTCTTTTGAAGTGAATACGAGGTATACATGACACTTCGCTATGAATATTATATCTTATCACGAAACATAGAAATGAGATGCGATATCGCGATTTAAGTAGCATTAGAACTCTACTGCTGCGATACGTAGACATCTGAATAAGCTATTTCCTAGGATGGAAGTGTTGCATTTACATTCGTTTGGAGAGAATACGAGGTATACATGACACCTCGCAATGAATATTATATCTTATCATGAAACATAGAAGCGAGATGCGATATCGCGTTTTAAGAAGCTTTAGAACTCTATTGCTAATATACGTAGACATCTGCAAACGCTATTTCCTAGCATGGAAGTGTCGCATTTACCTTCTTTTGAAGTGAATACGAGGTATACATGACACTTCGCAATGAATATTATATTTTATCATGAAACATAGGAATGTGGTGCTATATTGCGTTTTGAGAAGCATTAGAACTCTATTGTTTCCACACGTAGTCATCTGGAAACGCTATTTCCTAGCAAGGAAGTGCCGCACTTACATCCCTTTGTAGTGAATACGAGGTATACATGACACTTCGCAATGAATATTATATCTGATCATGAAACATAGAAATGAGATGCGACATCGCATTTTGAGAAGCAGTAGAACCCTATTGCTTCGATACGTAGACATCTGCAAACTCTACTTCCTAGCAGGGAAGTGTCGCATTTACATTCATTTGAAGTGAATACGAGGTATACATGACACATCGCAATGAATATTATACCTTATCATGAAACAGAGAAGTGGGATGCGATATCGCATTTTAAGAAGCATTAGAACTCTATTGCTACGATACGTAGACATCTGCAAACGCTATTTCCTAGCATGGAAGTGTCGCATTTACATTCTTTTGAAGTGAATACGAGGTATACATGACACTTCGCAATGAATATTATATCTTATCATGAAACATAGAAGTGAGATGCGATATCGCGTTTTAGAAGCATTAGAACTCTATTACTACGATACGTAGGCATCTGCAAACGCTATTTCCTAGCATCCAAGTGTCGCATTTACATTCTTTTGAAGAGAATCCGAGGTATACATGACACTTCGCAATGAATATTATATCTTATCAAGAAACATAGTGGAAATATGCGATATCGCGTTTTAAGAAGCATTAGGACTCTACTTTTACGATACGTAGACATCTGCAAACAATATTTCCTAGCAAGGAAGTGTCGCATTTACAATCTTTTGACGTGAATACGAGGTATACATGACACTTCGCAATGAATATTATATCTTATCAAGAAACATAGTGGAAATATGCGATATCGCGTTTTAAGAAGCATTAGGACTCTACTTTTACGATACGTAGACATCTGCAAACAATATTTCCTAGCAATGAAGTGTCGCATTTACAATCTTTTGACGTGAATACGAGGTATACATGACACTTCGCAATGAATATTATATCTTATCATGAAACATAGTAGTGAGATGCGATATCGCGTTTTAAGAATCACTAGAACTTTATTGTTTCGACACGAAGTCATCTGGAAACGCTATATCCTAGCAAGGAAGTGTCGCATTTACATTCAATTGAAGAGAATACGAGGTATACATGACACTTCGCAATGAATATTATACCTTATCATGAAACATATAAGTGAGATGCGAAATCGCGTTTTAAGAAGCATTAGAACTCTATTGCTACGATACGTAGAAATCTGCAAACGCTATTTGCTAGCATGGAAGTTTCGCATTTACATTCATTTGAAGTGAATACGAGGTATACACGACACTTCGCAATGAATATTATATCTTACCTCGAAACATTGAAGAGAGTTGCGACATCTCGTTTTAAGAATCATTAGAACTCTATTGCTACGATACGTAGACATCTGCAAACGCTATATCCTATCATGGAAGTGCCGCATTTACATTCTTTTGAAGATAATACGAGGTATACATAACACTTCACAATGAATATTATGTCTTATCACGAAACATAGAAGTGAAATGCGATATCGCTGTTTAAGAAGCACTAGAACTCTATGGGTGCGATGCGTAGACATCTGCAAATGTTATTTCCTAGCAAGGAAGTGTAGCATTTACATTCTTTTGGAGTCAATACGAGGTATACATAACACTCCACAATGAATATTATATCTTATCACGAAACATAGAAATGAAATACGACATCACGTTTTAAGTAGCATTAGAACTCTATTGCTACGATACGTAGACATCTGCAAAGGCTATTTCCTAGCATGGAAGTGTCGCATTTACATTCTTTTGAAGTGAATACGAGGTATACATGACAGTTCGCAATGAATATTATATCTTATCACGAAACATAGAAATGAAATGCGACATCTTGTTTTAAGAAGCATTAGAACTCTATTTTTACGATACGTAGACATCTGCGAACAATATTTCCTAGCAAGGAAGTGTCGCATTTACATTCCTTTGAAGTGAAATCGAGGTATACATAACACTCCACAATGAATATTATATCTTATCACGAAACATAGAAATGAAAGGCGAAATCTCGTTTTAAGATGCATTAGAAATCTCTTGCTACGATACGTAGACATCTGCAAACCCTAATTCCTAGCATGGAGGTGTCGCATTTACATTCTTTTGAAGTGAATACGAGGTATACATGACACTTCGCAATGAATATTATATCTTATCATGAAACATAGGAATAAGGTGCTATATTGCGTTTTGAGAAGCATTAGAACTCTATTGCTAATATACGTAGACATCTGCAGACCCTATTTCCTACCATGGAAATGTTGCACTTACATTCCATTGAAGTGAATACGAGGTATACATAACATTACACAATGAATATAATATCTTATTACGAAACATAGAAATGAAATACGACATCTCGTTTTCAGAAGCATAAGTACTCTATTGCTGTGATACGTAGACATCCGCATACGCTATTTCCTAGCATGGAAGTGTCGCACTTACATTCTTTTGAAGTGAATACGAGGTATACATGACACTTCGCAATGAATATTATATCTTATCATGAAACATAGAAATGAGATGCGATATCGCGTTTTAGAAGCATTAGAACTCTATTGCTACGTTACGTTGGCATCTGCAAACGCTATTTCCTAGCATGCAAGTGTCGCATTTACATTCTTTTGAAGTGAATACGAGGTATACATGACACTTCGCAATGAATATTATATCTTATCAAGAAACATAGTGGAAATATGCGATATCGCGTTTTAAGAAGCATTAGAACTCTAATTTTACGATACGTAGACATCTGCAAACAATATTTCCTAGCAAGGAAGTGTCGCATTTACAATCTTTTGAAGTGAATACGACGTATACATGACACTTCGCAATGAATATTATACCTTATCATGAATCATATAAGTGAGATGCGAAATCGCGTTTTCAGAAGCATTAGAACTCTATTGCTACGATACGTAGACATCTGCAAACGCTATTTGCTAGCATGGAAGTTTCGCATTTACATTCATTTGAAGTGAATACGAGGTATACATGACACTTCGCAATGAATATTATACCTTATCATGAAACATATAAGTGAGAAGCGAAATCGCGTTTTAGGAAGCATTAGAACTCTATTGCTACGATATGTAGACATCTGCAAACGCTATTTGCTAGCATGGAAGTTTCGCATTTACATTCATTTGAAGTGAAAACGAGGTATACATGACACTTCGCAATGAATATTATATCTTATCTCGAAGCATAGAAGTGAGACGCGACATCTCGTTTTAAGAAGCATTAGAACTCCGTTGCTACGATACGTAGACATCTGCAAACGCTATTTCCTAGCATGGAAGTGTCGCATTTACATTCTTTTGAAGTGAATACGAGGTATACATAACACTCCCCAATAAATATTATATCTTATTACGAAACATAGAAATGAAATGCGGCATCTCGTTTTAAGAAGCATTAGAACTCTATTGCTACCATACGCAGACATCTGCAAACGCTATTTCCTAGCATGGAAGTGTCTTATTTACATTCTTTTGAAGTCAATACGAGGTATACATGACACTTCGCAATGAATATTATTTCTTATCATGAAACATAGAAATGAGATGTAATATGGCGATTTAAGAAGCATTAGAACACTATTGCGTCGATACGTAGACATCTGCAAACGCTATTTCCAAGCAAGGAAGTGTCGCATTTACATTCTTTTGAAGTGAATAGGAGTTATACATGACACTTCGCAATTAATATTATACCTTATCATGAAACATAGAAATGAGATGCGGTATCCCGTTTTAAGAAGTAATAGAACTCTATTGCTTCGGTACGGAGACTTCTGCAAACGCTATTTCCTAGCAAGGAAGTGTCGCATTTACATTCTTTTGAAGTGTATACGAGGTATACATGACACTTCGGAATGGATATTATATCTTATCATGTAACATAGATGTGAGATGCGATATCGCGTTTTAAGAAGCATTAGAACCCTATTGCCTGGATGCGGAGATATCTGCAAACGCTATTTCCTAGGATGGAAGTGTCACATTTACATTCTTTTGAAGTGAATTCGAGGTATACATGACACTTCGGAATGAATATTATAACTTATCACGAAACATAGAAATGAGATGAGATATCGCGATCTAAGAAGCATTAGAATTCTATTGCTACAATACGTAGGCATCTGCAAACGCTATTTCCTAGCAAGGAGTAGTCGCATTTACATTCCTTTCAAGTGAATACGAGGTATACATGACACTTCGCAATGAATATTACATCTTATCACGAAACATAGAAATGAGACGCGATATCGCGAATTAAGTAGCATTAGAACTCTATTGCTACGATACGTAGACATCTGCAAACGCTATTTCCTAGCAAGCAATAGTCGCATTTACATACTTTTGAAATGAAATCGAGGTTTTCATGACACTTCGGAATGAATATTATAACTTATCGCGAAACATAGAAAAGAGATGAGATATCGCGATCTAAGAAGCATTAGAACGCTATTGCTACGATACGTAGACATCTGCAAACGCTATTTCCTAGTAAGCAATAGTCGCATTTACATTCTTTTGAAGTGAATACGAGGTATACATGACACTTCGCAATGAATATTACATCTTATCACGAAACATAGAAATGAGATGCGATATCGCGAATTAAGTAGCATTAGAACTCTATTGCTACGATACGTAGACATCTGCAATCGCTATTTCCCAGCATGGAAGTGTCGCACTTACATTCATTTGAAGAGAATACGAGGTATACATGGCACTTCGCAATGAATATTATATCTTATCATAAAACACGGTAGAGGGATGCGGTATCGCGTTTTAGGAAGCATTAGAAATCTACGGTCTCGATGCGGAGACATCTGCAAACGCTATTTCCTAGCGAGCAGTAGTCGCATTTATGTTCTTTTGAAGTGAATACGAGGTATACATGACACTTCGCTATGAATATTATATCTTATCACGAAACATAGAAATGAGATGCGATATCGCGATTTAAGTAGCATTAGAACTCTACTGCTACGATACGTAGACATCTGAATAAGCTATTTCCTAGGATGGAAGTGTTGCATTTACATTCGTTTGGAGAGAATACGAGGTATACATGACACCTCGCAATGAATATTATATCTTATCATGAAACATAGAAGCGAGATGCGATATCGCGTTTTAAGAAGCTTTAGAACTCTATTGCTAATATACGTAGACATCTGCAAACGCTATTTCCTAGCATGGAAGTGTCGCATTTACATTCTTTTGAAGTGAATACGAGGTATACATGACACTTCGCAATGAATATTATATTTTATCATGAAACATAGGAATGAGGTGCTATATTGCGTTTTGAGAAGCATTAGAACTCTATTGTTTCCACACGTAGTCATCTGGAAACGCTATTTCCTAGCAAGGAAGTGCCGCACTTACATCCCTTTGTAGTGAATACGAGGTATACATGACACTTCGCAATGAATATTATATCTGATCATGAAACATAGAAATGAGATGCGACATCGCATTTTGAGAAGCAGTAGAACCCTATTGCTTCGATACGTAGACATCTGCAAACTCTACTTCCTAGCAGGGAAGTGTCGCATTTACATTCATTTGAAGTGAATACGAGGTATACATGACACTTCGCAATGAATATTATACCTTATCATGAAACAGAGAAGTGGGATGCGATATCGCATTTTAAGAAGCATTAGAACACTATTGCTACGATACGTAGACATCTGCAAACGCTATTTCCTAGCATGGAAGTGTCGCATTTACATTCTTTTGAAGTGAATACGAGGTATACATAACACTCTACAATGAATATTATATGTTATCACGAAACATAGAAGTGAGATGCGATATCGCGATTTACGAAGCGCTAGAACTATATTGCTACGATGCGTAGACATCTGGAAATGTTATTTCCTAGCAAGGAAGTGTCGCATTTACATTCTTTTGAAGTGAATACGAGGTATACATAACACTCCACAATGAATATTATATCTTATCACGAAACATAGAAATGAAATGCGGCATCTCGTTTTAAGAAGCATTAGAACTCTATTGCTACGATACGTTGACATCTGCAAACGCTATTTCCTAGCATGGAAGTGTCGCATTTACAATCATTTGAAGCGAATACGAGGTATACATGACACTTCGCAATGAATATTATATTTTATCATGAAACATAAGAATGAGGTGCTATATTGCGTTTTGAGAAGCATTAGAACTCTATTGCTAATATACGTAGACATCTGCAAACGCTATTTCCTACCATGGAAATGTCGCACTTACATTACACTGAAGTGAATACGAGGTATACATAACATTACACAATGAATATTATATCTTATTACGAAACATAGAAATGAAATACGACATCTCGTATTCAGAAGCATAAGTACTCTATTGCTGTGATACGTAGACATCTGCAAACGCTATTTCCTAGCATGGAAGTGTCGCATTTACATTCTTTTGAAGTGAATACGAGGTATACATGACACTTCGCAATGAATATTATATCTTATCAAGAAACATAAAGGAAATACGCGATATCGCGTTTCAAGAAGCAATAGAACTCTATTTTTACGATACGTAGACATCTGCAAACAATATTTCCTAGCAAGGAAGTGTCGCATTTACAATATTTTGAAGTGAATACTAGGTATACATAACACTCCACAATGAATCTTACATCTTATCACGAAACATAGAAATGAAATGCGACATCTCGTTTTAAGGAGCATTAGAACTCCATTCTGACGATACGTGGTCATCTGGAAACGCTATTTCCTAGCAAGGAAGTGTCGCTTTTACATTCTTTTGAAGAGAATACGAGGTATACATGACACTTCGCAATGAATATTATACCTTATCTCGAAACATAGAAGTGAGATGCGACATCTCGTTTTAAGAAGCATTAGAACTCTGTTGCTACGATACGTAGACATCTGCAAACGCTATTTCCAAGCATGGAAGTGTCGCATTTACATTCTTTTGAAGTGAATACGAGGTATACATAACACTCTACAATGAATATTATATGTTATTACGAAACATAGAAGTGAGATGCGATATCGCGATTTACGAAGCGCTAGAACTATATTGCTACGATGCGTAGGCATCTGCAAACGCAATTTCCTAGCATGGAAGTGTCGCATTTACATTCTTTTGAAGTGAATACGAGGTATACATGACACTTCGCAATGAATCTTACATCTTATCACGAAACATAGAAATGAAATGCGACATCTCGTTTTAAGGAGCATTAGAACTCCATTCTGACGATACGTGGTCATCTGGAAACGCTATTTCCTAGCAAGGAAGTGTCGCTTTTACATTCTTTTGAAGAGAATACGAGGTATACATGACACTTCGCAATGAATATTATACCTTATCTCGAAACATAGAAGTGAGATGCGACATCTCGTTTTAAGAAGCATTAGAACTCTGTTGCTACGATACGTAGACATCTGCAAACGCTATTTCCAAGCATGGAAGTGTCGCATTTACATTCTTTTGAAGTGAATACGAGGTATACATAACACCCTACAATGAATATTATATGTTATTACGAAACATAGAAGTGAGATGCGATATCGCGATTTACGAAGCGCTAGAACTATATTGCTACGATGCGTAGGCATCTGCAAACGCAATTTCCTAGCATGGAAGTGTCGCATTTACATTCTTTTGAAGTGAATACGAGGTATACATGACACTTCGCAATGAATATTATATCTCATCATGAAACATGGAAATGAGATGCGACATCGCGTTTTGAGAAGCAGTAGAACCCTATCGCTACGATACGTAGACATCTGCAAACAATATTTCCTAGCAAGGAAGTGTCGCATTTACAATCTTTTGAAGTGAATACGAGGTGTACATAACACTCCACAATGAATATTATATCTTATCACGAAACATAGAAATGAAATGCGACATCTCGTTATAAGGAGCATTAGAACTCCATTCTTATGATACGTGGTCATCTGGAAACTCTATTTCCTAGCAAGGAAGTGTCGCTTTTACATTCTTTTGAAGAGAATACGAGGTATACATGACACTTCGCAATGAATATTATATCTTATCACGAAACATAGAAATGAAATGCGGCATCTCGTTTTAAGAAGCATTAGAACTCTATTGCTACCATACGTAGACATCTGCAAACGCTATTTCCTAGCATGGAAGTGTCTTATTTACATTCTTTTGAAGTGAATACGAGGTATACATGACACTTCGCAATGAATATTATATCTTATCATGAAACATAGGAATGAGGTGCTATATTGCGTTTTGAGAAGCATTAGAACTCTATTGCTAATATACGTAGACATCTGCAGACCCTATTTCCTACCATGGAAATGTCGCACTTACATTCCATTGAAGTGAATACGAGGTATACATAACATTACACAATGAATATAATATCTTATTACGAAACATAGAAATGAAATACGACATCTCGTTTTCAGAAGCATAAGTACTCTATTGCTGTGATACGTAGACATCTGCATACGCTATTTCCTAGCATGGAAGTGTCGCATTTACATTCTTTTGAAGTGAATACGATGTATACATGACACTTGGCAATGAATATTATATCTTATCAAGAAACATAGTGGAAATATGCGATATCGCGTTTTAAGGAGCATTAGAACTCTACTTTTACGATACGTAGACATCTGCAAACAATATTTCCTAGCAAGGAAGTGTCGCATTTAAAATCTTTTGAAGTGAATACGAGGTATACATGACACTTCGCAATGAATATTATATCTTATCATGAAACATAGCAGTGAGATGCGATATCGCGATTTAAGAAGCATTAGAACTCTATTGCTACGATGCGTAGACATCTGCAAGCGCTACTTCCTAGCAAGCAAGTGTCGCATTAACATCCTTTGAAGTGAATACGGGGTATGCATAACATTTCACAATGAATATTATATCTTATTACGAAGCATAGAAATGAAATGCGACTTCTCATTTTAAGAAGCATTAGAACTCTATTGCTACGATACGTAGACATCTGCAAACGCTATTTCCTAGCATGGAAGTGTCGCATTTACATTCTTTTGAAGTGAATACGAGGTATACATGACACTTCGCAATGAATATTATATCTTATCATGAAACATAGAAGTGAGATGCGATATCGCGTTTTAGAAGCATTAGAACTCTATTACTACGATACGTAGGCATCTGCAAACGCTATTTCCTAGCATCCAAGTGTCGCATTTACATTCTTTTGAAGAGAATCCGAGGTATACATGACACTTCGCAATGAATATTATATCTTATCAAGAAACATAGTGGAAATATGCGATATCGCGTTTTAAGAAGCATTAGGACTCTACTTTTACGATACGTAGACATCTGCAAACAATATTTCCTAGCAAGGAAGTGTCGCATTTACAATCTTTTGACGTGAATACGAGGTATACATGACACTTCGCAATGAATATTATATCTTATCAAGAAACATAGTGGAAATATGCGATATCGCGTTTTAAGAAGCATTAGGACTCTACTTTTACGATACGTAGACATCTGCAAACAATATTTCCTAGCAAGGAAATGTCGCATTTACAATCTTTTGAAGTGAATACGAGGTATACATGACACTTCGCAATGAATATTATATCTTACCTCGAAACATTGAAGAGAGTTGCGACATCTCGTTTTAAGAATCATTAGAACTCTATTGCTACGATACGTAGACATCTGCAAACGCTATATCCTATCATGGAAGTGCCGCATTTACATTCTTTTGAAGATAATACGAGGTATACATAACACTTCACAATGAATATTATGTCTTATCACGAAACATAGAAGTGAAATACGACATCACGTTTTAAGAAGCATTAGAACTCTATTTTTACGATACGTAGACATCTGCGAACAATATTTCCTAGCAAGGAAGTGTCGCATTTACATTCCTTTGAAGTGAAATCGAGGTATACATAACACTCCACAATGAATATTATATCTTATCACGAAACATAGAAATGAAAGGCGAAATCTCGTTTTAAGATGCATTAGAAATCTCTTGCTACGATACGTAGACATCTGCAAACCCTAATTCCTAGCATGGAGGTGTCGCATTTACATTCTTTTGAAGTGAATACGAGGTATACATGACACTTCGCAATGGATATTATATCTTACCATGAAACATAGAAATGAGATGCGATATCTCATTTTAAGAAGTATTAGAACTCCATTCTTACGATACGTGGTCATCTGGAAACGCTATTTCCTAGCAAGGAAGTGTCGCATTTACATTCTTTTGAAGTGAATACGAGGTATACATGACACTTCGCAATGAATATTATATCTTATAATGAACATAGAATTGAGATGCGATATCGCGTTTTAAGAAGCATTAGAACTCTATTGCCTCGACGCGTAGACATCTGCAGGCGCTACTTCCTCGCATGGAAGTGTCGCATTTACATTCTTTTGAAGTGAATACGAGGTATACCTAACACTCCACAATGAATATTATATCTCATCACGAAACATAGAAATGAAATGCGACATCTCGTTTTAACAAGCATTAGAATTCTATTGCTACGATACGTAGACATCTACCGTCGCTATTTCCTAGCATGGAAGTGTCGCATTTACAATCTTTTGAAGTGAGTACGAGGTATACGTGACACTTCGCTATGAATGTGATACCTAATCATGAAACATAGAATTGAAATGCGACATCTCGTTTTAAGAAGCATTAGAACACTATTGCTACGATACGTAGACATCTGCAAACGCTATTTCCTAGGATGCAAGTGTCGCGTTTACATTCCTTTGAAGTGAATACGAGGTATACATGACACTTCGCAATGAATATTATATCTTATCACGAAACATAGGAATGAGGTGCTGTATCGAGTTTTGGAAAGCGTTAGAACTCTATTGCTAATATACGTAGACATCTGCATACTCTATTTCCTAGCAAGGAAATGTCGCATTTACATTCCATTGAAGTGAATACGAGGTATACATGGCACATCGCAATGGATATTATATCTTATCATGAAACATAGAAATGAGATGCGACATCTCGTTTTCATAAGAATTAGAACTCTATTCTTTCGATACGTGGTCATCTGCAAATGTTATTTCCTAGGAAGGAAGTGTCGCATATACATTCTTTTGAAGTGAATACGAGGTATACATGACACTTGGCAATATATATTATATCTTATCATGAAACATAGAAGTGAGATGCGATATCGCGTTTTTAGAAGCATTAGAGCTCTATTGCTACGATACGTAGACATCTGCAAACAATATTTCCTAGCAAGGAAGTGTCGCATTTACAATCTTTTGAAGAGAATACGAGGTATACATAACGCTCCACAATGAATATTATATCTTATCATGAAACATAGGAATGAGGTGCTATATCGAGTTTTGAGAAGCATTAGTTCTCCATTCTTACGATACGTGGTCATCTGGAAACGCTATGTCCTAGCAAGGAAGTGTCGCATTTACATTCTTTTGAAGTGAGTACGAGGTATACATGACACCTCGCAATGAATATTAAATCTTATCTCGAAACATAGAAGTGAGATGCGATATCGCGATTTAAGAAGCGCTAGAACTCTATTGCTACGATGCGTAGACATCTGCAAATGTTATTTCCTAGCAAGGAAGAGTCGCATTTACATTCACTTGAAGTGAATACGAGGTATAAATGACACCTCGCAATGAATATTATATCTTATCATTAAACATAAAAGTGAGATACGATATCGCGTTTTAAGAAGCATTAGAACTCCATTGCTACGATACGTAGACATCTGCAAAAGCTATTTTCCTAGCACGGAAGTGTCGCATTTACATTCTTTTGAAGTGAATACGAGATATACATGACACTTCGCAATGAATATTATATCTTCTCATGAAACATAGGAATGAGTTGCGATATCGCGTATTGAGAAGCATTAGATCTCTATTGCTAATATAAGTTGACATCTGCAAACGCTATTTCCTTGCATGGATGTGTCGCATTTACATTCTTGTGATGTGAGTACGAGGTATACATGACACTCCACAATGAAAATTATATCTTATTACGAAACATGGAAATCAAATGCGACATCTCGTTTTAAGAAGCATTAGCACTCTATCGCTACGGTACGTAGACATCTGCAAACGCTATTTCCTAGCATGGAAGTTTTGCATTTACATTCTTTTGAAGTGAATACGAGGCACACATGACACTTCGCAATGAATATTACATCTTATCATGAATCATAGAAGAGAGATGCGATATCGCGTTTTAGTAAGCATTCGAACTCTATTGCTGCGATACGTAGACATCTGCAAACGCTATTTCCTAGCATGGAAGTGTCGCATTTACATTCTTTTGAAGTGAATACGAGATATGCATGACACTTAGCAATGAATATTATATCTTATCATGAAACATAGGAATGAGGTGCTATATCGCGTTTTGAGAAGCATTAGAACTCTATTGCTAATATAAGTAGATATCTGCAAACTCTATTTCCTAGGAAGGAAATTTCGCTCTTACATTCCACTGAAGTGAATACGAGGTATACGTAACATTATACAATGAATATTATATCTCATTGCGAAACATAGAAATGAAATACGACATCTCGTTTTAAGAATCATTAGTACTCTACTGCTGTGATACGTAGACATCTGCAAACAATATTTCCTAGCAAGGAAGTGTCGCATTTACATTCATGTTAAGTGAAATCGAGGTATACATGACACTTCGCAATGAATATTATATCTTATCATGGAATATAGAAGCGAAATGCGATATCGCGTTCTAAGAACCATTAGAACCCTATTGCTACGATACGTAGACATCTGCAAACACTATTTCCTAGCATGGAAGTGTCTTATTTACATTCTTTTGAAGTGAATACGAGGTATACATGACACTTCGCAATGAATATTACATCTTATCATGAAACATAGAAGTCAGATGCGATATCGCGTTCTAAGAAGCATTAGAACTCTATTGCTACGATACTTAGACATCTGCAAACGCTATTTCCTAGCATGGAAGGGTCGCATTTACACTCTTTTGAAGTGAGTACGAGGTACACATAACACTCCATAATGAATATTATATCTTTTCATGAAACATAGCTGTGAGATGCGATATCGCGTTTTAACAAGCATTAGAAATCTATTGCTACGATACGTAGACATCTGCAAACGCTATTTCCTAGCATGGAAGTGTCGCATTTACATTCTTTTGAAGTGAATACGAGATATACATGACACTTCGAAATGAATATTATATCTTATCATGAAACATAGGAATGAGGTGCTATATCGCGTTTTGAGAAGCATTAGAACTCTATTGCTAATTTACGTAGACATCTGCAAACTCTATTTCCTAGCGTGGACATGTGGTACTTACATTCCACTGAAGTGAATACGAGGTATACATAGCATTACACAATGAATATTATATCTTATTACGAAACATAGAAATGAAATACGACATCTCGTTTTAAGAATCATTAGTACCCTATTGCTGTGATACGTAGACATCTGCAAACAATATTTCCTAGCATGGAAGTGTCATATTTACATTCTTTTGAAGTGAATACGAGGTATACATGACACTTCGCAATGAATATTATATCTTATCATGAAACACAGATGTGAGATGCGATATCGCGTTTTAAGAAGCATTAGAAATCTATTGCTACGATACGTAGACATCTGCAAACGCTATTTCCTAGCATGGAAGTGTCGCATTTACATTCTTTTGAAGTGAATACGAGATATACATGACACTTCGTAATGAATATTATATCTTATCATGAAACATAGGACTGAGGTGCTATATCGCGTTTTGGGAAGCATTAGAACTCTATTGCTAGTATACGTAGATATCTGCAAACCCTATTTCCTAGCAAGGAAATTTCGCACTTACATTCCACTGAAGTGAATACGAGGTATACGTAACATTACACAATGAATATTATATCTTATTACGAAACATAGAAATGAAATACGACATCTCGTTTTAAGAATCATTAGAACTCCATTGCTGTGATACGTAGACATCTGCAAACAATATTTCCTAGCAAGGAAGTGTCGCATTTACATTCTTGTGAAGTGAAATCGAGGTATACATGACACTTCGCAATGAATATTATATCTTATCATGGAACATAGAAGTGAGATGCGATATCGCGTTCTAAGAAGCATTAGAACCCTATTACTACGATACGTAGACATCTGCAAACACTATTTCCTAGCATGGAAGTGTCGCATTTACATTCTGTTGAAGTGAATACGAGGTATAGATGACACCTCGCAATGAATATTATATCTTATCATGAAACATAGAAGTGAGATGCGATATCGCGTTCTAAGAAGCATTAGAACTCTATTGCTACGATACGTAGACATCTGCAAACGCTATTTCCTAGCATGGAAGGGTCGAATTTACATTCTTTTGAAGTGAGAACGAGGTATACATAACACTCCATAATGAATATTATATCTTCTAATGAAACATAGCAGTGAGATGCAATATCGCGTTTTAGGTAGCATTAGAACTCTATTGCTGCGATACGTAGACATCTGCAAACACTATTTCCTAGCATGGAAGTGTCGCATTTACATTCCTTTGAAGTGAATACGAGACATACATGACACTTCGAAATGAATATTGTATCTTATCATGAAACATAGGAATGAGGTGCTATATCGCGTTTTAGGAAGCATTAGAACTCTATTGCTGTGATACGTAGACATCTGCAAACGCTATTTCCTAGCATGGAAGTGTCGCATTTACATTCTTTTGAAGTGAATACAAGATATACATGACACTTCGCAATGAATATTATAGCTTATCATGAAACATAGGAATGAGGTGCTATATCGCGTTTTGAGAAGCATTAGAACTCTATTGCTATTATACGTAGACATCTGCAAACTCTATTTCCTGGCAAGGAAATTTCGCACTTACATTCCACTCAAGTGAACACGAGGTATACATAACATTACACAATGAATATTATATCTTGTTACGAAACATAGAAGTGAAATACGACATCTCGTTTTAAGAAGCATTAGTACCCTATTGCTGTGATACGTAGACATCTGCAAACAATATTTCCTAGCAAGGAAGTGTCGCATTTACATTCTTTTGAAGTGAATACGAGGTATACATGACACTTCGCAATGAATATTATACCTTATCATGAAACATAGAAGAGAGGTGCGATATCGCGTTTTAGGAAGCATTAGATCTCTATTGCTGCGATACGTAGACATCTGCAAACGCTATTTCCTCGCATGGAAGTGTCGCATTTACATTCTTTTGAAGTGAATACGAGATATACATGACACTTCGGAATGAATATTATATCTTATCATGAAACAGAGGAATGAGGTGCTATATCGCGTTTTGAGAAGCATTAGAACTCTATTGCTAATATGCGTAGACATCTGCAAACTCTATTTCCTAGCATGGAAGTGTCGCATTTACATTCTTTTGAAGTGAATACGAGACATACATGACACTTCGAAATGAATATTATATCTTATCATGAAACATAGGAATGAGGTGCTATATCGCGTTTTAGGAAGCATTAGAACTCTATTGCTGCGATACGTAGACATCTGCAAACGCTATTTCCTAGCATGGAAGTGTCGCATTTACATTCTTTTGAAGTGAATACAAGATATACATGACACTTCGCAATGAATATTATACCTTATCATGAAACATAGAAGAGAGGTGCGATATCGCATTTTAGGGAGCATTAGAACTCTATTGCTGCGATACGTAGACATCTGCAAACGCTATTTCCTAGAATGGAAGGGTCGCATTTACATTCTTTTGAAGTGAGTACGAATTATACATAACACTCCATAATGAATATTATATCTTATCATGAAACATAACAGTGAGATGCGATATCGCGTTTTAAGAAGCATTAGAACTCTATTGCTGCGATAGGTAGACATCTGCAAACGCTATTTCCTAGCATGGAAGTGTCGCATTTACATTCTTTTGAAGTGAATACGAGATATGCATGACACTTAGCAATGAATATTATATCTTATCATGAAACATAGGAATGAGGTGCTATATCGCGTTTTGAGAAGCATTAGAACTCTATTGCTAATTTACGTAGACATCTGCAAACTCTATTTCCTAGCGTGGACATGTGGTACTTACATTCCACTGAAGTGAATACGAGGTATACATAGCATTACACAATGAGTATTATATCTTATTACGAAACATAGAAATGAAATACGACATCTCGTTTTAAGAAGCATTAGTACTCTATTGCTGTGATGCGTAGACATCTGCAAACAATATTTCCTAGCAAGGAAGTGTCGCATTTACATTCCTGTGAAGTGAAATCGAGGTATACATGACACTTCGCACTGAATATTATATCTTATCATGAAACATAGGAGTGAGAAGCTTTATCGCGTTTTAAGAAGCATTAGAACTCTATTGCTACGATACGTAGACATCTGCAAACGCTATTTCCTAGCATGGAAGTGTCGCATTTACGTTCTTTTGAAGTGAGTACGAGATATACATGACACTTCGTAATGAATATTATATCTTATCATGAAACATAGGAATGAGGTTCTATATTGCGTTTTGAGAAGCATTAGAACTCTATTGCTAATATACGTAGATATCTGCAAACCCTATTTCCTAGCAAGGAAATTTCGCACTTACATTCCACTCAAGTGAATACGAGGTATACATAACATTACACAATGAATATTGTATCTTGTTACGAAACATAGAAGTGAAATACGACATCTCGTTTTAAGAAGCATTAGTACCCTATTGCTGTGATACGTAGACATCTGCAAACAATATTTCCTAGCAAGGAAGTGTCGCATTTACATTCTTTTGAAGTGAATACGAGGTATACATGACACTTCGCAATGAATATTATACCTTATCATGAAACATAGAAGAGAGGTGCGATATCGCGTTTTAGGAAGCATTAGAACTATATTGCTGCGATACGTAGACATCTGCAAACGCTATTTCCTCGCATGGAAGTGTCGCATTTACATTCTTTTGAAGTGAATACGAGATATACATGACACTTCGGAATGAATATTATATCTTATCATGAAACAGAGGAATGAGGTGCTATATCGCGTTTTGAGAAGCATTAGAACTCTATTGCTAATATGCGTAGATATCTGCAAACTCTATTTCCTCGCATGGACATGTGGCACTTACATTCCACTGAAGTGAATACGAGGTATACATAACATTACACAATGAGCATTATATCTTATTACGAAACATAGAAATGAAATACGACATCTCGTTTTAAGAAGCATTATTACTCTAATGCTGTGATACGTAGACATCTGCAAACAATATTTCCTAGCAAGGAAGTGTCGCATTTACATTCTTTTGAAGTGAATACGAGGTATACATGACACTTCGCAATGAATATTATACCTTATCATGAAACATAGAAGAGAGGTGCGATATCGCATTTTAGGGAGCATTAGAACTCTATTGCTGCGATACGTAGACATCTGCAAACGCTATTTCCTAGCATGGAAGTGTCGCATTTACATTCTTTTGAAGTGAATACGAGATACACATGACACTTCGCAATGAAGATTATATCTTATCATGAGACATAGGAATGAGGTGCTATATCGCGTTTTGAGAAGCATTAGAACTCTATTGCTAATATGCGTAGACATCTACAAACTCTATTTCCTAGCATTACACTTACATTCCACTGGCATTCCACTGAAGTGAATACGAGGAATACATAACACTCCACAATGAATATTATATCTTATCACGAAACATAGAAATGAAATGCGGCATCTCGTTTTAAGACGCATTAGAACTCTATTGCTACGATACGTAGACATCTGCAAATGCTATTTCCTAGCATGGAAGTGTCATATTTACATTCTTTTGAAGTGAATACGAGGTATACATGACACTTCGCAATCAATATTATATCTTATCATGAAACATAGATGTGAGATGCGATATCGCGTTCTAAGAAGCATTAGAACTCTATTGCTACGATACGTAGACATCTGCAAACGCTATTTCCTAGCATGGAAGTGTCTTATTTACATTGTTTTGAAGTGAATACTAGGTATACATGACACTTCGCAATGAATATTATATCTTTTCATGAAACATAGCAGTGAGATGCGATATAGCGTTTTAAGAAGCACTAGAAATCTATTGCTACGATACGTAGACATCTGCAAACGCTATTTCCTAGCATGGAAGTGTCGCATTTACATTCTTTTGAAGTGAATACGAGATATACATGACACTTCGCAATGAATATAATAGCTTATCATGAAACATAGGAATGAGGTGCTATATCGCGTTTTGAGAAGCATTAGAACTCTATTGCTATTATACGTAGACATCTGCAAACTCTATTTCCTAGCAAGGAAATTTCGCACTTACATTGCACTGAAGTGAATACGAGGTATACATAACATTACACAATGAATATTATATCTTATTACGAAACATAGAAGTGAAATACGACATCTCGTTTTAAGAAGCATTAGTACTCTATTGCTGTGATACGTAGACATCTGCAAACACTATTTCCTAGCAAGGAATTGTCGCATTTACATTCTTTTGAAGTGAATACGAGGTATACATGACACTTCGCAATGAATATTATACCTTATCATGAAACATAGAAGAGAGGTGCGATATCGCGTTTTAGGAAGCATTAGAACTCTATTGCTAATATGCGTAGACATCTGCAAACTCTATTTCCTAGCATGGACATGTGGCACTTACATTCCACTGAAGTGAATACGAGGTATACATAACATTACACAATGAGTATTATATCTTATTACGAAACATAGAAATGGAATGCGACATCTCGTTTTAAGAAGCATTATTACTCTATTGCTGTGATACGTAGACATCTGCATACAATATTTCCTAGCAAGGAAGTGTCGCATTTACATTCTTTTGAAGTGAATACGAGGTGTACATGACACTTCGCAATGAATATTATACCTTATCATGAAACATAGAAGAGAGGTGCGATATCGCGTTTTAAGAAGCATTAGAACTCTATTGCTACGATACGTAGACATCTGCAAACGCTATTTCCCAGGATGGAATGGTCGCATTTACATTCTTTTGAAGTGAGTACGAGGTATACATAACACTCCATAATGAATATTATATCTTCTCATGAAACATAGCAGTGAGATACGATATCGCGTTTTAAGAAGCATTAGAACTCTATTGCTACGATACGTAGACATCTGCTAACGCTATTTCCTAGCATGGAAGTGTCGCATTTACATTCGTTTGAAGTGAATACGAGATATACATGACACTTCGCAATGAATATTGTATCTTATCATGAAACATAGGAATGAGGTGCCATATCGCGTTTTGAGAAGCATTAGATCTCTATTGCTACGATACGTAGATATCTGCAAACGCTATTTCCTAGCATGGAAGCGTCGCATTTACATTCTTTTGATGTGAATACGAGATATACATGACACTTCGCAATGAATATTATATCTTCTCATGAAACATAGCAGTGAGATGCGATATCGCGTTATAAGAAACATTAGAACTCTATTGCTACGATACGTAGACATCTGCAAACGCTATTTCCTAGCATGGAAGTGTCGCATTTACATACTTTTGATGTGAATACGAGATATACATGACACTTCGCAATGAATATTATATCTTATCACGGAACATAGGAATGAAATGAGGCATCTCGTTTTAGGAAGTATTAGAACTCTATTGCTACGATACGTAGACATCTGCAAACGCTATTTCCTAGCATGGAAGTGTCGCATTTACATTCTTTTGAAGTGAATACGAGGTATACATGACACTTCGCAATGAATATTATATCTTATCACGAAACATAATAGTGAGATGCGATATCGCGTTCTAAGATGCATTAGAACTCTATTGCTACGATACGTAGACATCTGCAAAGGCTATTCCCTAGCATGGAAGGGTCGCATTTACTTTCTTTTGAAGTGAGTACGAGGTATACATAACACTCCATAATGAATATTATATCTTATCATGAAACATAGCAGTGAGATGCGATATCGCGTTTTAAGAAGCATTAGAACTCTATTGCTACGATACGTAGACATCTGCAAACGCTATTTCCTAGCATGGAAGTGTCGCATTTACATTCATTTGAAGTGAATACGAGGTATACATGACACTCCACAATGAATATTATATCTTATCACGGAACATAGAAATGAAATGAGGCATCTCGTTTTGTGAAGCATTAGAACTCTATTGCTACGATACGTAGACATCTGCAAACGCTATTTCCTAGCATGGAAGTGTCGCATTTACATTCATTTGAAGTGAATACGAGGTATACATGACACTTCGCTATGAATATTATACCTTATCATGAAACATAGAAGAGTGATGCGATATCGCGTTTTAGGAAGCATTGGAACTCTATTGCTGCGATACGTAGACATCTGCAAACGCTATTCCCTAGCATGGAAGGGTCGCATTTACTTTCTTTTGAAGTGTGTACGAGGTATACATAACACTCCATAATGAATATTATATCTTATCATGAAACATAGCAGTGAGATGCGATATCGCGTTTTAAGAAGCATTAGAACTCTATTGCTACGATACGTAGACATCTGCAAACGCTATTTCCTAGCATGGAAGTGTCGCATTTACATTCATTTGAAGTGAATACGAGGTATACATGACACTTCGCTATGAATATTATACCTTATCATGAAACATAGAAGAGTGGTGCGATATCGCGTTTTAGGAAGCATTGGAACTCTATTGCTGCGATACGTAGACATCTGCAAACGCTATTCCCTAGCATGGAAGTGTCGCATTTACATTCTTTTGATGTGAATACGAGATATACATGACACTTCGCAATGAATATTATATCTTCTCATGAAACATAGCAGTGAGATGCGATATCGCGTTTTAAGAAGCATTAGAACACTATTTCTACGATACGTAGACATCTGAAAAGGATATTCCCTAGCATGGAAGGGTCGCATTTACATTCTTTTGAAGTGAGTACGAGGTATACATATCACTCCATAATGAATATTATATCTTATCATGAATCATAGCAGTGAGATGCGATATCGCGTGTTAAGAAGCATTAGAACTCTATTGCTACGATACGTAGGCATCTGCAAATGCTATTTCCTAGCATGGAAGTGTCGCATTTACATTCATTTGAAGTGAATACGAGGTATACATGACACTTCGCAATGAATATTATACCTTGTCATGAAACATAGAAGGGAGATGCGATATCGCGTTTTAGGAAGCATTGGAACTCTATAGCTGCGATACGTAGACATCTGCAAACGCTATTTCCTAGCATGGAAGTGTCGCATTTACATTCTTTTGATGTGAATACGAGATACACATGACACTTCGCAATGAATATTATATCTTATCATGAAACATAAAAGTGAGATGCGATATCGCGTTCTAAGAAGCATTAGAACTCTATTGCTACGATACGTAGTCATCTGCAAAGGCTATTCCCTAGCATGGAAGGGTCGCATTTACATTCTTTTGAAGTGAGTACGAGGTATACATAACACTCCATAATGAATATTATATCTTATCATGAAACATAGCAGTGAGATGCGATATCGCGTTTTAAGAAGCATTAGAACTCTATTGCTACGATACGTAGACATCTGCAAACGCTATTTCCTAGCATGGAAGTGTCGCATTTACGTTCTTTTGAAGTGAGTACGAGATATACATGACACTTCGTAATGAATATTATATCTTATCATGAAACATAGGAATGAGGTTCTATATTGCGTTTTGAGAAGCATTAGAACTCTATTGCTAATATACGTAGATATCTGCAAACCCTATTTCCTAGCAAGGAAATTTCGCACTTACATTCCACTCAAGTGAATACGAGGTATACATAACATTACACAATGAATATTGTATCTTGTTACGAAACATAGAAGTGAAATACGACATCTCGTTTTAAGAAGCATTAGTACCCTATTGCTGTGATACGTAGACATCTGCAAACAATATTTCCTAGCAAGGAAGTGTCGCATTTACATTCTTTTGAAGTGAATACGAGGTATACATGACACTTCGCAATGAATATTATACCTTATCATGAAACATAGAAGAGAGGTGCGATATCGCGTTTTAGGAAGCATTAGAACTATATTGCTGCGATACGTAGACATCTGCAAACGCTATTTCCTCGCATGGAAGTGTCGCATTTACATTCTTTTGAAGTGAATACGAGATATACATGACACTTCGGAATGAATATTATATCTTATCATGAAACAGAGGAATGAGGTGCTATATCGCGTTTTGAGAAGCATTAGAACTCTATTGCTAATATGCGTAGATATCTGCAAACTCTATTTCCTCGCATGGACATGTGGCACTTACATTCCACTGAAGTGAATACGAGGTATACATAACATTACACAATGAGCATTATATCTTATTACGAAACATAGAAATGAAATACGACATCTCGTTTTAAGAAGCATTATTACTCTAATGCTGTGATACGTAGACATCTGCAAACAATATTTCCTAGCAAGGAAGTGTCGCATTTACATTCTTTTGAAGTGAATACGAGGTATACATGACACTTCGCAATGAATATTATACCTTATCATGAAACATAGAAGAGAGGTGCGATATCGCATTTTAGGGAGCATTAGAACTCTATTGCTGCGATACGTAGACATCTGCAAACGCTATTTCCTAGCATGGAAGTGTCGCATTTACATTCTTTTGAAGTGAATACGAGATACACATGACACTTCGCAATGAAGATTATATCTTATCATGAGACATAGGAATGAGGTGCTATATCGCGTTTTGAGAAGCATTAGAACTCTATTGCTAATATGCGTAGACATCTACAAACTCTATTTCCTAGCATTACACTTACATTCCACTGGCATTCCACTGAAGTGAATACGAGGAATACATAACACTCCACAATGAATATTATATCTTATCACGAAACATAGAAATGAAATGCGGCATCTCGTTTTAAGACGCATTAGAACTCTATTGCTACGATACGTAGACATCTGCAAATGCTATTTCCTAGCATGGAAGTGTCATATTTACATTCTTTTGAAGTGAATACGAGGTATACATGACACTTCGCAATCAATATTATATCTTATCATGAAACATAGATGTGAGATGCGATATCGCGTTCTAAGAAGCATTAGAACTCTATTGCTACGATACGTAGACATCTGCAAACGCTATTTCCTAGCATGGAAGTGTCTTATTTACATTGTTTTGAAGTGAATACTAGGTATACATGACACTTCGCAATGAATATTATATCTTTTCATGAAACATAGCAGTGAGATGCGATATAGCGTTTTAAGAAGCATTAGAAATCTATTGCTACGATACGTAGACATCTGCAAACGCTATTTCCTAGCATGGAAGTGTCGCATTTACATTCTTTTGAAGTGAATACGAGATATACATGACACTTCGCAATGAATATAATAGCTTATCATGAAACATAGGAATGAGGTGCTATATCGCGTTTTGAGAAGCATTAGAACTCTATTGCTATTATACGTAGACATCTGCAAACTCTATTTCCTAGCAAGGAAATTTCGCACTTACATTGCACTGAAGTGAATACGAGGTATACATAACATTACACAATGAATATTATATCTTATTACGAAACATAGAAGTGAAATACGACATCTCGTTTTAAGAAGCATTAGTACTCTATTGCTGTGATACGTAGACATCTGCAAACACTATTTCCTAGCAAGGAATTGTCGCATTTACATTCTTTTGAAGTGAATACGAGGTATACATGACACTTCGCAATGAATATTATACCTTATCATGAAACATAGAAGAGAGGTGCGATATCGCGTTTTAGGAAGCATTAGAACTCTATTGCTAATATGCGTAGACATCTGCAAACTCTATTTCCTAGCATGGACATGTGGCACTTACATTCCACTGAAGTGAATACGAGGTATACATAACATTACACAATGAGTATTATATCTTATTACGAAACATAGAAATGGAATGCGACATCTCGTTTTAAGAAGCATTATTACTCTATTGCTGTGATACGTAGACATCTGCATACAATATTTCCTAGCAAGGAAGTGTCGCATTTACATTCTTTTGAAGTGAATACGAGGTGTACATGACACTTCGCAATGAATATTACACCTTATCATGAAACATAGAAGAGAGGTGCGATATCGCGTTTTAAGAAGCATTAGAACTCTATTGCTACGATACGTAGACATCTGCAAACGCTATTTCCCAGGATGGAATGGTCGCATTTACATTCTTTTGAAGTGAGTACGAGGTATACATAACACTCCATAATGAATATTATATCTTCTCATGAAACATAGCAGTGAGATACGATATCGCGTTTTAAGAAGCATTAGAACTCTATTGCTACGATACGTAGACATCTGCTAACGCTATTTCCTAGCATGGAAGTGTCGCATTTACATTCGTTTGAAGTGAATACGAGATATACATGACACTTCGCAATGAATATTATATCTTATCATGAAACATAGGAATGAGGTGCCATATCGCGTTTTGAGAAGCATTAGATCTCTATTGCTACGATACGTAGATATCTGCAAACGCTATTTCCTAGCATGGAAGCGTCGCATTTACATTCTTTTGATGTGAATACGAGATATACATGACACTTCGCAATGAATATTATATCTTCTCATGAAACATAGCAGTGAGATGCGATATCGCGTTATAAGAAACATTAGAACTCTATTGCTACGATACGTAGACATCTGCAAACGCTATTTCCTAGCATGGAAGTGTCGCATTTACATACTTTTGATGTGAATACGAGATATACATGACACTTCGCAATGAATATTATATCTTATCACGGAACATAGGAATGAAATGAGGCATCTCGTTTTAGGAAGTATTAGAACTCTATTGCTACGATACGTAGACATCTGCAAACGCTATTTCCTAGCATGGAAGTGTCGCATTTACATTCTTTTGAAGTGAATACGAGGTATACATGACACTTCGCAATGAATATTATATCTTATCACGAAACATAAAAGTGAGATGCGATATCGCGTTCTAAGATGCATTAGAACTCTATTGCTACGATACGTAGACATCTGCAAAGGCTATTCCCTAGCATGGAAGGGTCGCATTTACTTTGTTTTGAAGTGAGTACGAGGTATACATAACACTCCATAATGAATATTATATCTTATCATGAAACATAGCAGTGAGATGCGATATCGCGTTTTAAGAAGCATTAGAACTCTATTGCTACGATACGTAGACATCTGCAAACGCTATTTCCTAGCATGGAAGTGTCGCATTTACATTCATTTGAAGTGAATACGAGGTATACATGACACTCCACAATGAATATTATATCTTATCACGGAACATAGAAATGAAATGAGGCATCTCGTTTTGTGAAGCATTAGAACTCTATTGCTACGATACGTAGACATCTGCAAACGCTATTTCCTAGCATGGAAGTGTCGCATTTACATTCATTTGAAGTGAATACGAGGTATACATGACACTTCGCTATGAATATTATACCTTATCATGAAACATAGAAGAGTGATGCGATATCGCGTTTTAGGAAGCATTGGAACTCTATTGCTGCGATACGTAGACATCTGCAAACGCTATTCCCTAGCATGGAAGGGTCGCATTTACTTTCTTTTGAAGTGTGTACGAGGTATACATAACACTCCATAATGAATATTATATCTTATCATGAAACATAGCAGTGAGATGCGATATCGCGTTTTAAGAAGCATTAGAACTCTATTGCTACGATACGTAGACATCTGCAAACGCTATTTCCTAGCATGGAAGTGTCGCATTTACATTCATTTGAAGTGAATACGAGGTATACATGACACTTCGCTATGAATATTATACCTTATCATGAAACATAGAAGAGTGGTGCGATATCGCGTTTTAGGAAGCATTGGAACTCTATTGCTGCGATACGTAGACATCTGCAAACGCTATTCCCTAGCATGGAAGTGTCGCATTTACATTCTTTTGATGTGAATACGAGATATACATGACACTTCGCAATGAATATTATATCTTCTCATGAAACATAGCAGTGAGATGTGATATCGCGTTTTAAGAAGCATTAGAACACTATTTCTACGATACGTAGACATCTGAAAAGGATATTCCCTAGCATGGAAGGGTCGCATTTACATTCTTTTGAAGTGAGTACGAGGTATACATATCACTCCATAATGAATATTATATCTTATCATGAATCATAGCAGTGAGATGCGATATCGCGTGTTAAGAAGCATTAGAACTCTATTGCTACGATACGTAGGCATCTGCAAATGCTATTTCCTAGCATGGAAGTGTCGCATTTACATTCATTTGAAGTGAATACGAGGTATACATGACACTTCGCAATGAATATTATACCTTGTCATGAAACATAGAAGGGAGATGCGATATCGCGTTTTAGGAAGCATTGGAACTCTATAGCTGCGATACGTAGACATCTGCAAACGCTATTTCCTAGCATGGAAGTGTCGCATTTACATTCTTTTGATGTGAATACGAGATACACATGACACTTCGCAATGAATATTATATCTTATCATGAAACATAAAAGTGAGATGCGATATCGCGTTCTAAGAAGCATTAGAACTCTATTGCTACGATACGTAGTCATCTGCAAAGGCTATTCCCTAGCATGGAAGGGTCGCATTTACATTCTTTTGAAGTGAGTACGAGGTATACATAACACTCCATAATGAATATTATATCTTATCATGAAACATAGCAGTGAGATGCGATATCGCGTTTTAAGAAGCATTAGAACTCTATTGCTACGATACGTAGACATCTGCAAACGCCATTTCCTAGCATGGAAGTGTCGCATTTACATTCATTTGAAGTGAATACGAGGTATACATGACACTCCACAATGAATATTATATCTTATCACGGAACATAGAAATGAAATGAGGCATCTCGTTTTGTGAAGCATTAGAACTCTATTGCTACGATACGTAGACATCTGCAAACGCTATTTCCTAGCATGGAAGTGTCGCATTTACATTCATTTGAAGTGAATACGAGGTATACATGACACTTCGCTATGAATATTATACCTTATCATGAAACATAGAAGAGTGATGCGATATCGCGTTTTAGGAAGCATTGGAATTCTATTGCTGCGATACGTAGACATCTGCAAACGCCATTCCCTAGCATGGAAGGATCGCATTTACTTTCTTTTGAAGTGTGTACGAGGTATACATAACACTCCATAATGAATATTATATCTTATCATGAAACATAGCAGTGAGATGCGATATCGCGTTTTAAGAAGCATTAGAACTCTATTGCTACGATACGTAGACATCTGCAAACGCTATTTCCTAGCATGGAAGTGTCGCATTTACATTCATTTGAAGTGAATACGAGGTATACATGACACTTCGCTATGAATATTATACCTTATCATGAAACATAGAATAGTGGTGCGATATCGCGTTTTAGGAAGCATTGGAACTCTACTGCTGCGATACGTAGACATCTGCAAACGCTATTCCCTAGCATGGAAGTGTCGCATTTACATTCTTTTGATGTGACTACGAGATATACATGACACTTCGCAATGAATATTATATCTTCTCATGAAACATAGCAGTGAGATGCGATATCGCGTTTTAAGAAGCATTAGAACACTATTTCTACGATACGTAGACATCTGAAAAGGATATTCCCTAGCATGGAAGGGTCGCATTTACATTCTTTTGAAGTGAGTACGAGGTATACATATCACTCCATAATGAATATTATATCTTATCATGAATCATAGCAGTGAGATGCGATATCGCGTGTTAAGAAGCATTAGAACTCTATTGCTGTGATACGTAGACATCTGCAAACGCTATTTCCTAGCATGGAAGTGTCGCATTTACATTCTTCTGAAGTGAATACGAGGCATATATGACACTTCGCAATGAATATTATTACTTATCATGAAACATAGAAATGAGATGCGATATCGTGTTTTAAGAAGCTTTAGAACTCTATTGCTTCGATACGTAGACATTTGCAAACGTTATTACCTAGCAAGGAAGTGTCGCATTTACATTCTTTAGCTGTGTATGCGAGGAATACATGACACTTCGCAATGAATATTATATCTTGACATGAAACATTGAAATGAGATCCGATATCCCTCTTTGAGAAGCATTCGAACTATTGGTACGATACGTAGAACTTTGCAAACGCTATTTCCTAGCAAGCAATAGTCGCATTTACTTCCTTTTGAAGTGAATACGAGGTGTACATGATACTTCGCAATGATTATTAAATCTTATCACGAAACATGGAAATGAGATGCGATATGGCGTTTTGAGAAGCATTAGAACTCTATTACTACTATACGTAGACATCTGCAAACGCTATTTCCTAGCAAGGAAGATTCGCATTTACATTCTTTTGAAGTGAGTACGAGGTATACATAACACTCCATAATGAATATTATATCTTATCATGAAACATAGCAGTGAGATGCGATATCGCGTTTTAAGAAGCATTAGAACTCTATTGCTACGATACGTAGACATCTGCAAACGCTATTTCCTAGCATGGAAGTGTCGCATTTACATTCATTTGAAGTGAATACGAGGTATACATGACACTCCACAATGAATATTATATCTTATCACGGAACATAGAAATGAAATGAGGCATCTCGTTTTGTGAAGCATTAGAACTCTATTGCTACGATACGTAGACATCTGCAAACGCTATTTCCTAGCATGGAAGTGTCGCATTTACATTCATTTGAAGTGAATACGAGGTATACATGACACTTCGCTATGAATATTATACCTTATCATGAAACATAGAAGAGTGATGCGATATCGCGTTTTAGGAAGCATTGGAACTCTATTGCTGCGATACGTAGACATCTGCAAACGCTATTCCCTAGCATGGAAGGGTCGCATTTACTTTCTTTTGAAGTGTGTACGAGGTATACATAACACTCCATAATGAATATTATATCTTATCATGAAACATAGCAGTGAGATGCGATATCGCGTTTTAAGAAGCATTAGAACTCTATTGCTACGATACGTAGACATCTGCAAACGCTATTTCCTAGCATGGAAGTGTCGCATTTACATTCATTTGAAGTGAATACGAGGTATACATGACACTTCGCTATGAATATTATACCTTATCATGAAACATAGAAGAGTGGTGCGATATCGCGTTTTAGGAAGCATTGGAACTCTATTGCTGCGATACGTAGACATCTGCAAACGCTATTCCCTAGCATGGAAGTGTCGCATTTACATTCTTTTGATGTGAATACGAGATATACATGACACTTCGCAATGAATATTATATCTTCTCATGAAACATAGCAGTGAGATGCGATATCGCGTTTTAAGAAGCATTAGAACACTATTTCTACGATACGTAGACATCTGAAAAGGATATTCCCTAGCATGGAAGGGTCGCATTTACATTCTTTGAAGTGAGTACGAGGTATACGTATCACTCCATAATGAATATTATATCTTATCATGAATCATAGCAGTGAGATGCGATATCGCGTGTTAAGAAGCATTAGAACTCTATTGCTACGATACGTAGGCATCTGCAAATGCTATTTCCTAGCATGGAAGTGTCGCATTTACATTCATTTGAAGTGAATACGAGGTATACATGACACTTCGCAATGAATATTATACCTTGTCATGAAACATAGAAGGGAGATGCGATATCGCGTTTTAGGAAGCATTGGAACTCTATAGCTGCGATACGTAGACATCTGCAAACGCTATTTCCTAGCATGGAAGTGTCGCATTTACATTCTTTTGATGTGAATACGAGATACACATGACACTTCGCAATGAATATTATATCTTATCATGAAACATAAAAGTGAGATGCGATATCGCGTTCTAAGAAGCATTAGAACTCTATTGCTACGATACGTAGTCATCTGCAAAGGCTATTCCCTAGCATGGAAGGGTCGCATTTACATTCTTTTGAAGTGAGTACGAGGTATACATAACACTCCATAATGAATATTATATCTTATCATGAAACATAGCAGTGAGATGCGATATCGCGTTTTAAGAAGCATTAGAACTCTATTGCTACGATACGTAGACATCTGCAAACGCTATTTCCTAGCATGGAAGTGTCGCATTTACATTCATTTGAAGTGAATACGAGGTATACATGACACTCCACAATGAATATTATATCTTATCACGGAACATAGAAATGAAATGAGGCATCTCGTTTTGTGAAGCATTAGAACTCTATTGCTACGATACGTAGACATCTGCAAACGCTATTTCCTAGCATGGAAGTGTCGCATTTACATTCATTTGAAGTGAATACGAGGTATACATGACACTTCGCTATGAATATTATACCTTATCATGAAACATAGAAGAGTGATGCGATATCGCGTTTTAGGAAGCATTGGAACTCTATTGCTGCGATACGTAGACATCTGCAAACGCCATTCCCTAGCATGGAAGGATCGCATTTACTTTCTTTTGAAGTGTGTACGAGGTATACATAACACTCCATAATGAATATTATATCTTATCATGAAACATAGCAGTGAGATGCGATATCGCGTTTTAAGAAGCATTAGAACTCTATTGCTACGATACGTAGACATCTGCAAACGCTATTTCCTAGCATGGAAGTGTCGCATTTACATTCATTTGAAGTGAATACGAGGTATACATGACACTTCGCTATGAATATTATACCTTATCATGAAACATAGAATAGTGGTGCGATATCGCGTTTTAGGAAGCATTGGAACTCTACTGCTGCGATACGTAGACATCTGCAAACGCTATTCCCTAGCATGGAAGTGTCGCATTTACATTCTTTTGATGTGACTACGAGATATACATGACACTTCGCAATGAATATTATATCTTCTCATGAAACATAGCAGTGAGATGCGATATCGCGTTTTAAGAAGCATTAGAACACTATTTCTACGATACGTAGACATCTGAAAAGGATATTCCCTAGCATGGAAGGGTCGCATTTACATTCTTTTGAAGTGAGTACGAGGTATACATATCACTCCATAATGAATATTATATCTTATCATGAATCATAGCAGTGAGATGCGATATCGCGTGTTAAGAAGCATTAGAACTCTATTGCTGTGATACGTAGACATCTGCAAACGCTATTTCCTAGCATGGAAGTGTCGCATTTACATTCTTCTGAAGTGAATACGAGGCATATATGACACTTCGCAATGAATATTATTACTTATCATGAAACATAGAAATGAGATGCGATATCGTGTTTTAAGAAGCTTTAGAACTCTATTGCTTCGATACGTAGACATTTGCAAACGTTATTACCTAGCAAGGAAGTGTCGCATTTACATTCTTTAGCTGTGTATGCGAGGAATACATGACACTTCGCAATGAATATTATATCTTGACATGAAACATTGAAATGAGATCCGATATCCCTCTTTGAGAAGCATTCGAACTATTGGTACGATACGTAGAACTTTGCAAACGCTATTTCCTAGCAAGCAATAGTCGCATTTACTTCCTTTTGAAGTGAATACGAGGTGTACATGATACTTCGCAATGATTATTAAATCTTATCACGAAACATGGAAATGAGATGCGATATGGCGTTTTGAGAAGCATTAGAACTCTATTACTACTATACGTAGACATCTGCAAACGCTATTTCCTAGCAAGGAAGATTCGCATTTACATTCTTTTGAAGTGAATACGAGGTATACAGAACACTTCGCACTGAACATTATATCTTATCATGTAACATAGAAGTGAGATGCGATATCGCGTTCTAAGAAGCACTAGAACCCTATTGCCTCGATGCGAAGATATCTGCAAACGCTATTTCTTAGCATGGAAGTCTCGCATTTACATTCTTTTGAAGAGAATTCGAGGTATAAATGACACTTCGGAATGAATATTCTAACTTATCACGAATCATAGGTATGAGATGCGATATCGCGATCTAAGAAGCATTAGAACTCTATTGCTACAATACGTAGGCATCTGCAAACGCTATTTCCTAGCAAGGAATTGTCGCATTTACATTCTTTTGAAGTGAATACGAGGTATACATGACACTTCGCATTGAATATTATATCTTATCACCAAACGTAGAAGTGAGTTGCGATATCGCGTTTTAAGAAGCATAAGAATTCTATTGCCTCGACGCGAAGACTTCTGCAGACGCTATTTCCTAGCATGGAAGTGTCGCATTTACATTCTTTTGAAGTGAATACGAGGTGTACATGACACTTCGCAATGAATATTATATCTTATCACGAAACATAGAAATGAGGTGTGATGTCGCGATTTAAGTAGCATTAGAACGCTATTGCTACGATACGTAGACATCTGCAAACGCTATTTCCTAGCAGGCAGTAGTCGCATTTACATTCTTTTGAAGTGAATACGAGGTATACAGAACTCTTCGCACTGAACATTATATCTTATCATGTAACATAGAAGTGAGATGCGATATCGCGTTTTCAGAAGCACTAGAACCCTATTGCCTCGATGCGAAGATATCTGCAAACGCTATTTCCTAGCATGGAAGTCTCGCATTAACATTCTTTTGATGTGAATACGAGATACACATGACACTTCGCAATGAATATTATATCTTATCATGAAACATAAAAGTGAGATGCGATATCGCGTTCTAAGAAGCATTAGAACTCTATTGCTACGATACGTAGTCATCTGCAAAGGCTATTCCCTAGCATGGAAGGGTCGCATTTACATTCTTTTGAAGTGAGTACGAGATATACATAACACTCCATAATGAATATTATATCTTATCATGAAACATAGCAGTGAGATGCGATATCGCGTTTTAAGAAGCATTAGAACTCTATTGCTACGATACGTAGACATCTGCAAACGCTATTTCCTAGCATGGAAGTGTCGCATTTACATTCATTTGAAGTGAATACGAGGTATACATGACACTCCACAATGAATATTATATCTTATCACGGAACATAGAAATGAAATGAGGCATCTCGTTTTGTGAAGCATTAGAACTCTATTGCTACGATACGTAGACATCTGCAAACGCTATTTCCTAGCATGGAAGTGTCGCATTTACATTCATTTGAAGTGAATACGAGGTATACATGACACTTCGCTATGAATATTATACCTTATCATGAAACATAGAAGAGTGATGCGATATCGCGTTTTAGGAAGCATTGGAACTCTATTGCTGCGATACGTAGACAACTGCAAACGCCATTCCCTAGCATGGAAGGATCGCATTTACTTTCTTTTGAAGTGTGTACGAGGTATACATAACACTCCATAATGAATATTATATCTTATCATGAAACATAGCAGTGAGATGCGATATCGCGTTTTAAGAAGCATTAGAACTCTATTGCTACGATACGTAGACATCTGCAAACGCTATTTCCTAGCATGGAAGTGTCGCATTTACATTCATTTGAAGTGAATACGAGGTATACATGACACTTCGCTATGAATATTATACCTTATCATGAAACATAGAATAGTGGTGCGATATCGCGTTTTAGGAAGCATTGGAACTCTACTGCTGCGATACGTAGACATCTGCAAACGCTATTCCCTAGCATGGAAGTGTCGCATTTACATTCTTTTGATGTGACTACGAGATATACATGACACTTCGCAATGAATATTATATCTTCTCATGAAACATAGCAGTGAGATGCGATATCGCGTTTTAAGAAGCATTAGAACACTATTTCTACGATACGTAGACATCTGAAAAGGATATTCCCTAGCATGGAAGGGTCGCATTTACATTCTTTTGAAGTGAGTACGAGGTATACATATCACTCCATAATGAATATTATATCTTATCATGAATCATAGCAGTGAGATGCGATATCGCGTGTTAAGAAGCATTAGAACTCTATTGCTGTGATACGTAGACATCTGCAAACGCTATTTCCTAGCATGGAAGTGTCGCATTTACATTCTTCTGAAGTGAATACGAGGCATATATGACACTTCGCAATGAATATTATTACTTATCATGAAACATAGCAGTGAGATGCGATATCGCGTTTTAAGAAGCATTAGAACACTATTTCTACGATACGTAGACATCTGAAAAGGATATTCCCTAGCATGGAAGGGTCGCATTTACATTCTTTTGAAGTGAGTACGAGGTATACATATCACTCCATAATGAATATTATATCTTATCATGAATCATAGCAGTGAGATGCGATATCGCGTGTTAAGAAGCATTAGAACTCTATTGCTGTGATACGTAGACATCTGCAAACGCTATTTCCTAGCATGGAAGTGTCGCATTTACATTCTTCTGAAGTGAATACGAGGCATATATGACACTTCGCAATGAATATTATTACTTATCATGAAACATAGAAATGAGATGCGATATCGTGTTTTAAGAAGCTTTAGAACTCTATTGCTTCGATACGTAGACATTTGCAAACGTTATTACCTAGCAAGGAAGTGTCGCATTTACATTCTTTAGCTGTGTATGCGAGGAATACATGACACTTCGCAATGAATATTATATCTTGACATGAAACATTGAAATGAGATCCGATATCCCTCTTTGAGAAGCATTCGAACTATTGGTACGATACGTAGAACTTTGCAAACGCTATTTCCTAGCAAGCAATAGTCGCATTTACTTCCTTTTGAAGTGAATACGAGGTGTACATGATACTTCGCAATGATTATTAAATCTTATCACGAAACATGGAAATGAGATGCGATATGGCGTTTTGAGAAGCATTAGAACTCTATTACTACTATACGTAGACATCTGCAAACGCTATTTCCTAGCAAGGAAGATTCGCATTTACATTCTTTTGAAGTGAATACGAGGTATACAGAACACTTCGCACTGAACATTATATCTTATCATGTAACATAGAAGTGAGATGCGATATCGCGTTCTAAGAAGCACTAGAACCCTATTGCCTCGATGCGAAGATATCTGCAAACGCTATTTCCTAGCATGGAAGTCTCGCATTTACATTCTTTTGAAGAGAATTCGAGGTATAAATGACACTTCGGAATGAATATTCTAACTTATCACGAATCATAGGTATGAGATGCGATATCGCGATCTAAGAAGCATTAGAACTCTATTGCTACAATACGTAGGCATCTGCAAACGCTATTTCCTAGCAAGGAATTGTCGCATTTACATTCTTTTGAAGTGAATACGAGGTATACATGACACTTCGCATTGAATATTATATCTTATCACCAAACGTAGAAGTGAGTTGCGATATCGCGTTTTAAGAAGCATAAGAATTCTATTGCCTCGACGCGAAGACTTCTGCAGACGCTATTTCCTAGCATGGAAGTGTCGCATTTACATTCTTTTGAAGTGAATACGAGGTGTACATGACACTTCGCAATGAATATTATATCTTATCACGAAACATAGAAATGAGGTGTGATGTCGCGATTTAAGTAGCATTAGAACGCTATTGCTACGATACGTAGACATCTGCAAACGCTATTTCCTAGCAGGCAGTAGTCGCATTTACATTCTTTTGAAGTGAATACGAGGTATACAGAACTCTTCGCACTGAACATTATATCTTATCATGTAACATAGAAGTGAGATGCGATATCGCGTTTTCAGAAGCACTAGAACCCTATTGCCTCGATGCGAAGATATCTGCAAACGCTATTTCCTAGCATGGAAGTCTCGCATTAACATTCTTTTGAAGAGAATTCGAGGTATACATGACACTTCGAAATGAATATTCTAACTTATCACGAATCATAGATATGAGATGCGATATCGCATTTTAAGAAGCATTAGAACCCTATTGCCTCGATGCGGAGATATCTGCATACGCTATTTCCTAGCATGGAAGTGTCGCATTTACATTCTTTTGAAGTGAATACGAGGTGCACATGACACTTCGCGATGAATATTATATCTTATCATGAAGCATAGAAATGAGATGCGATATCGCGTTTTGAGAAGCATTAGAACTCTATTGCTACGATACGTAGACATCTGCAAATGCTATTTCCTAGCAAGGAATAGTCGCATTTACATTCGTTTGAAGTGAATACGAGGTGTACATGACACTTCGCAATGAATATTATATCTTATCAGGAAACATAGAAATGAGATGCGATATCGCGTTTTGAGAAGCATTAGAACTCTATTGCTACGATACGTAGACATCTGCAATCGCTATTTCCTAGCAACCAATAGCCGCATTTACATTCTTTTGAAGTGAATTCGAGGATTACATGACACTTCGGAATGTATATTATAACTTATCACGAAACATAGTAATGGGATGCGATATCGCGATCTAAGAAGCATTAGAACTCTATTGCTACGATACGTAGGCATCTGCAAACGCTGTGCCCTAGCAAGTAATAGTCGCATTTACATTCTTTTGATGTGAATACGGGGTATACATGACACTTCGCAATGAATATTATATCTTATAATGAAACATAGAATTGAGATGCGATATCGCGTTTTAAGGAGCATTAGTACTCTATTGCCTCGACGCGTAGACATCTGCAGACGCTATTTCCCAGCATGAATGTGTCGCATTTACATTCTTTTGAAGTGAATACGAGGTATACATGGCACTTCGCGATGAATATTGTATCTTATCACGAAGCGTAGAAATGCGTTGCGATATCGCGATATAAGTAGCATTAGAACTCCATTGCTACGATACGTGGACATCTGAATACGCTATTTCCTAGCATGGAAGTATCGCACTTACATTCTTTTGATGTGAATACGAGGTATACATGACACTTCGCAATGAATATTATATCTTATCATGAAGCATAGAAATGAGATGCGATATCGCGTTTTGAGAAGCATTAGAACTCTATTGCTACGATACGTGGACATCTGCAAATGCTATTTCCTAGCATGGAATAGTCGCATTTACATTCTTTTGAAGTGAATACGAGGTGTACATGACACATCGCAATGAATATTATATCTTATCAGGAAACATAGAAATGAGATACTATAACGCGTTTTGAGTAGCATTGGAAATCTATTGCTACGATACGTAGACATCTGCAACCGCTATTTCCTAGCAACAAATAGCCGCATTTACATTCTTTTGAAGTGAATTCGAGGTTTACATGACACTTCGGAATGAATATTATAACTTATCACGAAACATAGAAATGAGATGCGACATCGCGATCTAAGAAGCATTAGAACTCTATTGTTACGATACGTAGGCATCTGCAAACGCTATGCCCTAGCAAGGAATAGTCGCATTTACATTCTTTTGATGTGAATACGAGGTATACATGACACTTCGCAATGAATATTATATCTTATAATGAAACATAGAATTGACATGCGATATCGCGTTTTAAGAAGCATTAGAACTCTATTGCCTCGACGCGTAGACATCTGCAGACGCTATTTCCTAGCATGGGAGTGTCGCATTTACATTCTTTTGAAGTGAATACGAGGTGTACATGACACATCGCAATGAATATTATATCTTATCAGGAAACACAGAAATGAGATGCTATAACGCGTTTTGAGAAGCATTGGAAATCTATTGCTACGATACATAGACATCTGCAATCGCTATTTCCTAGCAACCAATAGTCGCATTTACATTCTTTTGAAGTGAATTCGAGGTTTACATGACACTTCGGAATGAATATTATAACTTATCACGAAACATAGAAATGAGATGCGATATCGCGATCTAAGAAGCATTAGAACTCTTTTGCTACGATACGTAGGCATCTGCAAACGCTATGCCCTAGCAAGGAATAGTCGCATTTACATTCTTTTGATGTGAATACGAGGTATACATGACACTTCGCAATGAAAATTATATCTTATAATGAAACATAGGATTGACATGCGATATCGCGTTCTAAGAAGCATTAGAACTCTATTGCTACGAAACGTAGACATCTGAATACGCTATTTCCTAGCAACCAATAGTCGCATTTACATTCTTTTGAAGTGAATACGAGGTATACATGACACTTCGCAATGAATATTATACCTTATCATAAAACATATAAATGAGATGCGATATCGCGATTTAAGTAGCATTAGAACTTTATTGCTACGATACGTAGACATCTGGATACGCCATTTCCTAGCAAGGAAGTGTCGCATTTACATTCGTTTGGAGGGAATACGAGGTATACATGACACTTCGCAATGAATTTTATATCTTATCATGAAGCATAGAAATGAGATGCGATAACTCGTTTTGAGAAGCATTACAACTCCTTTGCTGCGATACGTAGTCATCTGCAAACGCTATTTCCTAGCAAGGAAGATTCGCATTTACATTCTTTTGAAGTGAATACGAGGTGTACATGACACATCGCAATGAATATTATATCTTATCAGGAAACATAGAAATGAGATACTATAACGCGTTTTGAGAAGCATTAGAACCCTATTGCTACGATACGTACACATCTGCAATCGCTATTTCCTAGCAACCAATAGTCGCATTTACATTCTTTTGATGTGAATACGAGGTATACATGACACTTCGCAATGAATATTATATCTTATAATGAAACATAGAATTGACATGCGATATCGCGTTTTAAGAAGCATTAGAACTCTATTGCCTCGACGCGTAGGCATCTGCAGACGCTATTTCCTAGCAACCAATAGTCGCATTTACATTCTTTTGAAGTGAATACGAGGTATACATGACGCTTTCGCAATGAATATTATATCTTATCACGAAACATAGAAATGAGATGCGATATCGCGATTTAAGTAGCATTGGAACTCTATTGCCACGATACGTAGACATCTGAATACTCTATTTCCTAGCAAGGAAGTGTCGCATTTACATTCTTTTGATGTGAATACGAGGTATACATGACACTTCGCAATGAATATTATATCTTATCATGAAGCATAGAAATGAGATGCGATATCTCGTTTTGAGAAGTATTAGAACTCCATTGCTACGATACGTAGTCATCTGCAAACGCTATTTCCTAGCAAGGAAGATTAGCATTTACATTCTTTTGAAGTGAATACGAGGTATATATGACACTTCGCAATGAACATTATATCTTATCATGTAACATAAAGGTGAGATGCGATATCGCGTCTTAAGAAGAATTAGAACCCTATTTCCTCGATGCGGAGATATCTGCAAACGCTATTTCCTAGCATGGAAGTGTCGCATTTACATTCCTCTGAAGTGAATTCGAGGTATACATGACACTTCGCAATGAATATTATATCTTATAATGAAACATAGAATTGAGATTCGATATCGCGTTTTAAGAAGCATTAGAACTCTATTGCCTCGACGCGTAGACATCTGCAGACGCTATTTCCTAGCATGGAAGTGTCGCATTTACATTCTTTTGAAGTGAATACGAGGTATACCTGACACTTCGCGATGAATATTATATCTTATCACGAAACATATAAATGAGATGCGATATCACGATTTAAGTAGCATTAGAACTCTATTGCTACGATACGTAGACATCTGAATACGCCATTTCCTAGCAAGGAAGTGTCGCATTTACATTCGTTTGGAGGGAATACGAGGTATACATGACACTTCGCAATGAATATTATATCCTATCATGTAACATAGAAGAGAGATTCGATATCGCGTTTTAAGAAGCATTAGAACTCTATTGCCTCGACGCGTAGACATCTGCAGACTCTATTTCCTAGCATGGAAGTGTCGCATTTATATTCTTTTGAAGTGATTACGAGGTATACCTGACACTTCGCGATGAATATTATATCTTATCACGAAACATATAAATGAGATGCGATATCGCGGTTTAAGTAGCATTAGAACTCTATTGCTACGATACGTAGACATCTGAATACGCCATTTCCTAGCAAGGAAGTGTCGCATTTACATTCGTTTGGAGGGAATAAGAGGTATACATGACACTTCGCAATGAATATTATATCTTATCATGAAGCATAGAAATGAGATGCGATATCTCGTCTTGAGAAGCATTAGAACTCCATTGCTCCGATACGTAGTCATCTGCAAACGCTATTTCCTAGCATGGAAGTGTCGCATTTACATTCTTTTGAAGTGAATACGAGGTGTACATGACAATCCGCAATGAATATTATATCTTATCAGGAAACTTAGAAATGAGATGCGATATCGCATTTTGAGAAGCATTAGAGAACTATTGCTATCATACCTAGACACCTGCAATCGCTATTTCCTAGCAACCAATAGTCGCATTTACATTCTTTTGAAGTGAATTCGAGGTTTACATGACACTACCGAATGAATATTATAACATATCACGAAACAAAGAAATGAGATGCGATATCGCGATTTAGAAGCATTAGAAATCTATTGCTACGATACGTAGGCATCTGCAAACGCTATGCCCTAGCAAGGAATAGTCGCATTTACATTCTTTTGATGTGAATACGAGGTATACATGACACTTCGCAATGAATATTATATCTTATCATGAAGCATAGAAATGAGATGCGATATCTCGTTTTGAGAAGTATTAGAACTCCATTGCTACGATACGTAGTCATCTGCAAACGCTATTTCCTAGCTAGGAAGATTAGCATTTACATTCTTTTGAAGTGAATGCGAGGTATATATGACACTTCGCAATGAACATTATATCTTATCATGTAACATAAAAGTGAGATGCGATATCGCGTCTTAAGAAGAATTAGAACCCTATTTCCTCGATGCGGAGATATCTGCAAACGCTATTCCCTAGCATGGAAGTGTCACATTTACATTCTTTGGAAGTGAATTCGAGGTATACATGACACTTCGCAATGAATATTATATCTTATAATGAAACATAGAATTGAGATTCCATATCGCGTTTTAAGAAGCATTAGAACTCTATTGCCTCGACGCGTAGACATCTGCAAACGCTATGCCCTAGCAAGGAATAGTCGCATTTACATTCTTTTGATGTGAATACGAGGTATACATGACACATCGCAATGAATTTTATATCTTATCATGAAGCATAGAAATGAGATGCGATATCTCGTTTTGAGGAGCATTACAACTCCTTTGCTCCGATACGTAGTCATCTGCAAACGCTATTTCCTAGCAAGGAAGATTCGCATTTACATTCTTTTGAAGTGAATACGAGGTGTACATGACACATCGCAATGAATATTATATCTTATCAGGAACATAGAAATGAGATACTATAACGCGTTTTGAGAAGCATTAGAACCCTATTGCTACGATACGTACACATCTGCAATCGCTATTTCCTAGCAACCAATAGTCGCATTTACATTCTTTTGAAGTGAATTCGAGGTTTACATGACACTTCGGAATGAATATTATAACTTATCACGAAACATAGAAATGAGATGCGATATCGCGATCTAAGAAGCATTAGAGCTCTATTGTTACGATACGTAGGCATCTGCAAACGCTATGCCCTAGCAAGGAATAGTCGCATTTACATTCTTTTGATGTGAATACGAGGTATACATGACACTTCGCAATGAATATTATATCTTATAATGAAACATAGAATTGACATGCGATATCGCGTTTTAAGAAGCATTAGAACTCTATTGCCTCGACGCGTAGGCATCTGCAGACGCTATTTCCTAGCATGGAAGTGTCGCATTTACATTCTTTTGAAGTGAATACGAGGTATGCATGACACTTCGCGATGAATACTATATCTTATCAGGAAACATAGAAATGAGATGCGATATCGCGTTTTGAGAAGCATTAGAACTCTATTGCTACGATACGTAGACATCTGCAATCGCTATTTCCTAGCAACCAATAGTCGCATTTACATTCTTTTGAAGTGAATACGAGGTATACATGACGCTTTCGCAATGAATATTATATCTTATCACGAAACATAGAAATGAGATGCGATATCGCGATTTAAGTAGCATTGGAACTCTATTGCCACGATACGTAGACATCTGAATACTCTATTTCCTAGCAAGGAAGTGTCGCATTTACATTCTTTTGAAGTGATTACGAGGTATACATGACACTTCGCAATGAATATTATATCCTATCATGTAACATAGAAGAGAGATTCGATATCGCGTTTTAAGAAGCATTAGAACTCTATTGCCTCGACGCGTAGACATCTGCAGACTCTATTTCCTAGCATGGAAGTGTCGCATTTATATTCTTTTGAAGTGATTACGAGGTATACCTGACACTTCGCGATGAATATTATATCTTATCACGAAACATATAAATGAGATGCGATATCGCGATTTAAGTAGCATTAGAACTCTATTGCTACGATACGTAGACATCTGAATACGCCATTTCCTAGCAAGGAAGTGTCGCATTTACATTCGTTTGGAGGGAATACGAGGTATACATGACACTTCGCAATGAATATTATATCTTATCATGAAGCATAGAAGTGAGATGCGATATCGCGTTTTAAGAAGCATTAGAACTCTATTGCTACGATACGTAGGCATCTGCAAACGCTATGCCCTAGCAAGGTATAGTCGCATTTACATTCTTTTGATGTGAATACGAGGTATACATGACACTTCGCAATTAATATTATATCTTATCATGAAACAAGGAAGTGAGATGCGATATCGCGTTCTAAGAAGCATTACAACTCTATTGCCTCGACGCGTAGACATCTGCAGACGCTATTTCCTAGCATGGAAGTGTCGCATTTACATTCTTTTGAAGTGATTACGAGGTATACCTGACACTTCGCGATGAATATTATATCTTGTCACGAAACATATAAATGAGATGCGATATCGCGATTTAAGTAGCATTAGAACTTTATTGCTACGATACGTAGACATCTGGATACGCCATTTCCTAGCAAGGAAGTGTCGCATTTACATTCGTTTGGAGGGAATACGAGGTATACATGACACTTCGCAATGAATATTATATCTTATCATGAAGCATAGAAGTGAGATGCGATATCGCGTTTTAAGAAGCATTAGAACTCTATTGCCTCGACGCGTAGACATCTGCAGTCGCTATTTCCTGGCATGGAAGTGTCGCATTTACATTCTTTTGAAGTGAATACGACGTATATATGACACTTCGCAATGAACATTATATCTTATCATGAAACATAGAAGAGTGATGCGATATCGCGTTTTAGGAAGCATTGGAACTCTATTGCTGCGATACGTAGACATCTGCAATCGCTATTTCCTAGCAACCAATAGTCGCATTTACATTCTTTTGAAGTGAATTCGAGGTTTACATGACACTTCGGAATGAATATTATAACTTATCACGAAACATAGAAATGAGATGCGATATCGCGATCTAAGAAGCATTAGAGCTCTATTGTTACGATACGTAGGCATCTGCAAACGCTATGCCCTAGCAAGGAATAGTCGCATTTACATTCTTTTGATGTGAATACGAGGTATACATGACACTTCGCAATGAATATTATATCTTATAATGAAACATAGAATTGACATGCGATATCGCGTTTTAAGAAGCATTAGAACTCTATTGCCTCGACGCGTAGGCATCTGCAGACGCTATTTCCTAGCATGGAAGTGTCGCATTTACATTCTTTTGAAGTGAATACGAGGTATGCATGACACTTCGCGATGAATACTATATCTTATCAGGAAACATAGAAATGAGATGCGATATCGCGTTTTGAGAAGCATTAGAACTCTATTGCTACGATACGTAGACATCTGCAATCGCTATTTCCTAGCAACCAATAGTCGCATTTACATTCTTTTGAAGTGAATACGAGGTATACATGACGCTTTCGCAATGAATATTATATCTTATCACGAAACATAGAAATGAGATGCGATATCGCGATTTAAGTAGCATTGGAACTCTATTGCCACGATACGTAGACATCTGAATACTCTATTTCCTAGCAAGGAAGTGTCGCATTTACATTCTTTTGAAGTGATTACGAGGTATACATGACACTTCGCAATGAATATTATATCCTATCATGTAACATAGAAGAGAGATTCGATATCGCGTTTTAAGAAGTATTAGAACTCTATTGCCTCGACGCGTAGACATCTGCAGACTCTATTTCCTAGCATGGAAGTGTCGCATTTACATTCGTTTGGAGGGAATACGAGGTATACATGACACTTCGCAATGAATATTATATCTTATCATGAAGCATAGAAGTGAGATGCGATATCGCGTTTTAAGAAGCATTAGAACTCTATTGCTACGATACGTAGGCATCTGCAAACGCTATGCCCTAGCAAGGTATAGTCGCATTTACATTCTTTTGATGTGAATACGAGGTATACATGACACTTCGCAATTAATATTATATCTTATCATGAAACAAGGAAGTGAGATGCGATATCGCGTTCTAAGAAGCATTACAACTCTATTGCCTCGACGCGTAGACATCTGCAGACGCTATTTCCTAGCATGGAAGTGTCGCATTTACATTCTTTTGAAGTGATTACGAGGTATACCTGACACTTCGCGATGAATATTATATCTTGTCACGAAACATATAAATGAGATGCGATATCGCGATTTAAGTAGCATTAGAACTTTATTGCTACGATACGTAGACATCTGGATACGCCATTTCCTAGCAAGGAAGTGTCGCATTTACATTCGTTTGGAGGGAATACGAGGTATACATGACACTTCGCAATGAATATTATATCTTATCATGAAGCATAGAAGTGAGATGCGATATCGCGTTTTAAGAAGCATTAGAACTCTATTGCCTCGACGCGAAGACTTCTGCAGACGCTATTTCCTAGCATGGAAGTGTCGCATTTACATTCTTTTGAAGTGAATACGAGGTGTACATGACACTTCGCAATGAATATTATATCTTATCACGAAACATAGAAATGAGGTGTGATGTCGCGATTTAAGTAGCATTAGAACGCTATTGCTACGATACGTAGACATCTGCAAACGCTATTTCCTAGCAGGCAGTAGTCGCATTTACATTCTTTTGAAGTGAATACGAGGTATACAGAACTCTTCGCACTGAACATTATATCTTATCATGTAACATAGAAGTGAGATGCGATATCGCGTTTTCAGAAGCACTAGAACCCTATTGCCTCGATGCGAAGATATCTGCAAACGCTATTTCCTAGCATGGAAGTCTCGCATTAACATTCTTTTGATGTGAATACGAGATACACATGACACTTCGCAATGAATATTATATCTTATCATGAAACATAAAAGTGAGATGCGATATCGCGTTCTAAGAAGCATTAGAACTCTATTGCTACGATACGTAGTCATCTGCAAAGGCTATTCCCTAGCATGGAAGGGTCGCATTTACATTCTTTTGAAGTGAGTACGAGATATACATAACACTCCATAATGAATATTATATCTTATCATGAAACATAGCAGTGAGATGCGATATCGCGTTTTAAGAAGCATTAGAACTCTATTGCTACGATACGTAGACATCTGCAAACGCTATTTCCTAGCATGGAAGTGTCGCATTTACATTCATTTGAAGTGAATACGAGGTATACATGACACTCCACAATGAATATTATATCTTATCACGGAACATAGAAATGAAATGAGGCATCTCGTTTTGTGAAGCATTAGAACTCTATTGCTACGATACGTAGACATCTGCAAACGCTATTTCCTAGCATGGAAGTGTCGCATTTACATTCATTTGAAGTGAATACGAGGTATACATGACACTTCGCTATGAATATTATACCTTATCATGAAACATAGAAGAGTGATGCGATATCGCGTTTTAGGAAGCATTGGAACTCTATTGCTGCGATACGTAGACAACTGCAAACGCCATTCCCTAGCATGGAAGGATCGCATTTACTTTCTTTTGAAGTGTGTACGAGGTATACATAACACTCCATAATGAATATTATATCTTATCATGAAACATAGCAGTGAGATGCGATATCGCGTTTTAAGAAGCATTAGAACTCTATTGCTACGATACGTAGACATCTGCAAACGCTATTTCCTAGCATGGAAGTGTCGCATTTACATTCATTTGAAGTGAATACGAGGTATACATGACACTTCGCTATGAATATTATACCTTATCATGAAACATAGAATAGTGGTGCGATATCGCGTTTTAGGAAGCATTGGAACTCTACTGCTGCGATACGTAGACATCTGCAAACGCTATTCCCTAGCATGGAAGTGTCGCATTTACATTCTTTTGATGTGACTACGAGATATACATGACACTTCGCAATGAATATTATATCTTCTCATGAAACATAGCAGTGAGATGCGATATCGCGTTTTAAGAAGCATTAGAACACTATTTCTACGATACGTAGACATCTGAAAAGGATATTCCCTAGCATGGAAGGGTCGCATTTACATTCTTTTGAAGTGAGTACGAGGTATACATATCACTCCATAATGAATATTATATCTTATCATGAATCATAGCAGTGAGATGCGATATCGCGTGTTAAGAAGCATTAGAACTCTATTGCTGTGATACGTAGACATCTGCAAACGCTATTTCCTAGCATGGAAGTGTCGCATTTACATTCTTCTGAAGTGAATACGAGGCATATATGACACTTCGCAATGAATATTATTACTTATCATGAAACATAGAAATGAGATGCGATATCGTGTTTTAAGAAGCTTTAGAACTCTATTGCTTCGATACGTAGACATTTGCAAACGTTATTACCTAGCAAGGAAGTGTCGCATTTACATTCTTTAGCTGTGTATGCGAGGAATACATGACACTTCGCAATGAATATTATATCTTGACATGAAACATTGAAATGAGATCCGATATCCCTCTTTGAGAAGCATTCGAACTATTGGTACGATACGTAGAACTTTGCAAACGCTATTTCCTAGCAAGCAATAGTCGCATTTACTTCCTTTTGAAGTGAATACGAGGTGTACATGATACTTCGCAATGATTATTAAATCTTATCACGAAACATGGAAATGAGATGCGATATGGCGTTTTGAGAAGCATTAGAACTCTATTACTACTATACGTAGACATCTGCAAACGCTATTTCCTAGCAAGGAAGATTCGCATTTACATTCTTTTGAAGTGAATACGAGGTATACAGAACACTTCGCACTGAACATTATATCTTATCATGTAACATAGAAGTGAGATGCGATATCGCGTTCTAAGAAGCACTAGAACCCTATTGCCTCGATGCGAAGATATCTGCAAACGCTATTTCCTAGCATGGAAGTCTCGCATTTACATTCTTTTGAAGAGAATTCGAGGTATAAATGACACTTCGGAATGAATATTCTAACTTATCACGAATCATAGGTATGAGATGCGATATCGCGATCTAAGAAGCATTAGAACTCTATTGCTACAATACGTAGGCATCTGCAAACGCTATTTCCTAGCAAGGAATTGTCGCATTTACATTCTTTTGAAGTGAATACGAGGTATACATGACACTTCGCATTGAATATTATATCTTATCACCAAACGTAGAAGTGAGTTGCGATATCGCGTTTTAAGAAGCATAAGAATTCTATTGCCTCGACGCGAAGACTTCTGCAGACGCTATTTCCTAGCATGGAAGTGTCGCATTTACATTCTTTTGAAGTGAATACGAGGTGTACATGACACTTCGCAATGAATATTATATCTTATCACGAAACATAGAAATGAGGTGTGATGTCGCGATTTAAGTAGCATTAGAACGCTATTGCTACGATACGTAGACATCTGCAAACGCTATTTCCTAGCAGGCAGTAGTCGCATTTACATTCTTTTGAAGTGAATACGAGGTATACAGAACTCTTCGCACTGAACATTATATCTTATCATGTAACATAGAAGTGAGATGCGATATCGCGTTTTCAGAAGCACTAGAACCCTATTGCCTCGATGCGAAGATATCTGCAAACGCTATTTCCTAGCATGGAAGTCTCGCATTAACATTCTTTTGAAGAGAATTCGAGGTATACATGACACTTCGAAATGAATATTCTAACTTATCACGAATCATAGATATGAGATGCGATATCGCATTTTAAGAAGCATTAGAACCCTATTGCCTCGATGCGGAGATATCTGCATACGCTATTTCCTAGCATGGAAGTGTCGCATTTACATTCTTTTGAAGTGAATACGAGGTGCACATGACACTTCGCGATGAATATTATATCTTATCATGAAGCATAGAAATGAGATGCGATATCGCGTTTTGAGAAGCATTAGAACTCTATTGCTACGATACGTAGACATCTGCAAATGCTATTTCCTAGCAAGGAATAGTCGCATTTACATTCGTTTGAAGTGAATACGAGGTGTACATGACACTTCGCAATGAATATTATATCTTATCAGGAAACATAGAAATGAGATGCGATATCGCGTTTTGAGAAGCATTAGAACTCTATTGCTACGATACGTAGACATCTGCAATCGCTATTTCCTAGCAACCAATAGCCGCATTTACATTCTTTTGAAGTGAATTCGAGGATTACATGACACTTCGGAATGTATATTATAACTTATCACGAAACATAGTAATGGGATGCGATATCGCGATCTAAGAAGCATTAGAACTCTATTGCTACGATACGTAGGCATCTGCAAACGCTGTGCCCTAGCAAGTAATAGTCGCATTTACATTCTTTTGATGTGAATACGGGGTATACATGACACTTCGCAATGAATATTATATCTTATAATGAAACATAGAATTGAGATGCGATATCGCGTTTTAAGGAGCATTAGTACTCTATTGCCTCGACGCGTAGACATCTGCAGACGCTATTTCCCAGCATGAATGTGTCGCATTTACATTCTTTTGAAGTGAATACGAGGTATACATGGCACTTCGCGATGAATATTGTATCTTATCACGAAGCGTAGAAATGCGTTGCGATATCGCGATATAAGTAGCATTAGAACTCCATTGCTACGATACGTGGACATCTGAATACGCTATTTCCTAGCATGGAAGTATCGCACTTACATTCTTTTGATGTGAATACGAGGTATACATGACACTTCGCAATGAATATTATATCTTATCATGAAGCATAGAAATGAGATGCGATATCGCGTTTTGAGAAGCATTAGAACTCTATTGCTACGATACGTGGACATCTGCAAATGCTATTTCCTAGCATGGAATAGTCGCATTTACATTCTTTTGAAGTGAATACGAGGTGTACATGACACATCGCAATGAATATTATATCTTATCAGGAAACATAGAAATGAGATACTATAACGCGTTTTGAGTAGCATTGGAAATCTATTGCTACGATACGTAGACATCTGCAACCGCTATTTCCTAGCAACAAATAGCCGCATTTACATTCTTTTGAAGTGAATTCGAGGTTTACATGACACTTCGGAATGAATATTATAACTTATCACGAAACATAGAAATGAGATGCGACATCGCGATCTAAGAAGCATTAGAACTCTATTGTTACGATACGTAGGCATCTGCAAACGCTATGCCCTAGCAAGGAATAGTCGCATTTACATTCTTTTGATGTGAATACGAGGTATACATGACACTTCGCAATGAATATTATATCTTATAATGAAACATAGAATTGACATGCGATATCGCGTTTTAAGAAGCATTAGAACTCTATTGCCTCGACGCGTAGACATCTGCAGACGCTATTTCCTAGCATGGGAGTGTCGCATTTACATTCTTTTGAAGTGAATACGAGGTGTACATGACACATCGCAATGAATATTATATCTTATCAGGAAACACAGAAATGAGATGCTATAACGCGTTTTGAGAAGCATTGGAAATCTATTGCTACGATACATAGACATCTGCAATCGCTATTTCCTAGCAACCAATAGTCGCATTTACATTCTTTTGAAGTGAATTCGAGGTTTACATGACACTTCGGAATGAATATTATAACTTATCACGAAACATAGAAATGAGATGCGATATCGCGATCTAAGAAGCATTAGAACTCTTTTGCTACGATACGTAGGCATCTGCAAACGCTATGCCCTAGCAAGGAATAGTCGCATTTACATTCTTTTGATGTGAATACGAGGTATACATGACACTTCGCAATGAAAATTATATCTTATAATGAAACATAGGATTGACATGCGATATCGCGTTCTAAGAAGCATTAGAACTCTATTGCTACGAAACGTAGACATCTGAATACGCTATTTCCTAGCAACCAATAGTCGCATTTACATTCTTTTGAAGTGAATACGAGGTATACATGACACTTCGCAATGAATATTATACCTTATCATAAAACATATAAATGAGATGCGATATCGCGATTTAAGTAGCATTAGAACTTTATTGCTACGATACGTAGACATCTGGATACGCCATTTCCTAGCAAGGAAGTGTCGCATTTACATTCGTTTGGAGGGAATACGAGGTATACATGACACTTCGCAATGAATTTTATATCTTATCATGAAGCATAGAAATGAGATGCGATAACTCGTTTTGAGAAGCATTACAACTCCTTTGCTGCGATACGTAGTCATCTGCAAACGCTATTTCCTAGCAAGGAAGATTCGCATTTACATTCTTTTGAAGTGAATACGAGGTGTACATGACACATCGCAATGAATATTATATCTTATCAGGAAACATAGAAATGAGATACTATAACGCGTTTTGAGAAGCATTAGAACCCTATTGCTACGATACGTACACATCTGCAATCGCTATTTCCTAGCAACCAATAGTCGCATTTACATTCTTTTGATGTGAATACGAGGTATACATGACACTTCGCAATGAATATTATATCTTATAATGAAACATAGAATTGACATGCGATATCGCGTTTTAAGAAGCATTAGAACTCTATTGCCTCGACGCGTAGGCATCTGCAGACGCTATTTCCTAGCAACCAATAGTCGCATTTACATTCTTTTGAAGTGAATACGAGGTATACATGACGCTTTCGCAATGAATATTATATCTTATCACGAAACATAGAAATGAGATGCGATATCGCGATTTAAGTAGCATTGGAACTCTATTGCCACGATACGTAGACATCTGAATACTCTATTTCCTAGCAAGGAAGTGTCGCATTTACATTCTTTTGATGTGAATACGAGGTATACATGACACTTCGCAATGAATATTATATCTTATCATGAAGCATAGAAATGAGATGCGATATCTCGTTTTGAGAAGTATTAGAACTCCATTGCTACGATACGTAGTCATCTGCAAACGCTATTTCCTAGCAAGGAAGATTAGCATTTACATTCTTTTGAAGTGAATACGAGGTATATATGACACTTCGCAATGAACATTATATCTTATCATGTAACATAAAGGTGAGATGCGATATCGCGTCTTAAGAAGAATTAGAACCCTATTTCCTCGATGCGGAGATATCTGCAAACGCTATTTCCTAGCATGGAAGTGTCGCATTTACATTCCTTTGAAGTGAATTCGAGGTATACATGACACTTCGCAATGAATATTATATCTTATAATGAAACATAGAATTGAGATTCGATATCGCGTTTTAAGAAGCATTAGAACTCTATTGCCTCGACGCGTAGACATCTGCAGACGCTATTTCCTAGCATGGAAGTGTCGCATTTACATTCTTTTGAAGTGAATACGAGGTATACCTGACACTTCGCGATGAATATTATATCTTATCACGAAACATATAAATGAGATGCGATATCACGATTTAAGTAGCATTAGAACTCTATTGCTACGATACGTAGACATCTGAATACGCCATTTCCTAGCAAGGAAGTGTCGCATTTACATTCGTTTGGAGGGAATACGAGGTATACATGACACTTCGCAATGAATATTATATCCTATCATGTAACATAGAAGAGAGATTCGATATCGCGTTTTAAGAAGCATTAGAACTCTATTGCCTCGACGCGTAGACATCTGCAGACTCTATTTCCTAGCATGGAAGTGTCGCATTTATATTCTTTTGAAGTGATTACGAGGTATACCTGACACTTCGCGATGAATATTATATCTTATCACGAAACATATAAATGAGATGCGATATCGCGGTTTAAGTAGCATTAGAACTCTATTGCTACGATACGTAGACATCTGAATACGCCATTTCCTAGCAAGGAAGTGTCGCATTTACATTCGTTTGGAGGGAATAAGAGGTATACATGACACTTCGCAATGAATATTATATCTTATCATGAAGCATAGAAATGAGATGCGATATCTCGTCTTGAGAAGCATTAGAACTCCATTGCTCCGATACGTAGTCATCTGCAAACGCTATTTCCTAGCATGGAAGTGTCGCATTTACATTCTTTTGAAGTGAATACGAGGTGTACATGACAATCCGCAATGAATATTATATCTTATCAGGAAACTTAGAAATGAGATGCGATATCGCATTTTGAGAAGCATTAGAGAACTATTGCTATCATACCTAGACACCTGCAATCGCTATTTCCTAGCAACCAATAGTCGCATTTACATTCTTTTGAAGTGAATTCGAGGTTTACATGACACTACCGAATGAATATTATAACATATCACGAAACAAAGAAATGAGATGCGATATCGCGATTTAGAAGCATTAGAAATCTATTGCTACGATACGTAGGCATCTGCAAACGCTATGCCCTAGCAAGGAATAGTCGCATTTACATTCTTTTGATGTGAATACGAGGTATACATGACACTTCGCAATGAATATTATATCTTATCATGAAGCATAGAAATGAGATGCGATATCTCGTTTTGAGAAGTATTAGAACTCCATTGCTACGATACGTAGTCATCTGCAAACGCTATTTCCTAGCTAGGAAGATTAGCATTTACATTCTTTTGAAGTGAATGCGAGGTATATATGACACTTCGCAATGAACATTATATCTTATCATGTAACATAAAAGTGAGATGCGATATCGCGTCTTAAGAAGAATTAGAACCCTATTTCCTCGATGCGGAGATATCTGCAAACGCTATTCCCTAGCATGGAAGTGTCACATTTACATTCTTTGGAAGTGAATTCGAGGTATACATGACACTTCGCAATGAATATTATATCTTATAATGAAACATAGAATTGAGATTCCATATCGCGTTTTAAGAAGCATTAGAACTCTATTGCCTCGACGCGTAGACATCTGCAAACGCTATGCCCTAGCAAGGAATAGTCGCATTTACATTCTTTTGATGTGAATACGAGGTATACATGACACATCGCAATGAATTTTATATCTTATCATGAAGCATAGAAATGAGATGCGATATCTCGTTTTGAGGAGCATTACAACTCCTTTGCTCCGATACGTAGTCATCTGCAAACGCTATTTCCTAGCAAGGAAGATTCGCATTTACATTCTTTTGAAGTGAATACGAGGTGTACATGACACATCGCAATGAATATTATATCTTATCAGGAACATAGAAATGAGATACTATAACGCGTTTTGAGAAGCATTAGAACCCTATTGCTACGATACGTACACATCTGCAATCGCTATTTCCTAGCAACCAATAGTCGCATTTACATTCTTTTGAAGTGAATTCGAGGTTTACATGACACTTCGGAATGAATATTATAACTTATCACGAAACATAGAAATGAGATGCGATATCGCGATCTAAGAAGCATTAGAGCTCTATTGTTACGATACGTAGGCATCTGCAAACGCTATGCCCTAGCAAGGAATAGTCGCATTTACATTCTTTTGATGTGAATACGAGGTATACATGACACTTCGCAATGAATATTATATCTTATAATGAAACATAGAATTGACATGCGATATCGCGTTTTAAGAAGCATTAGAACTCTATTGCCTCGACGCGTAGGCATCTGCAGACGCTATTTCCTAGCATGGAAGTGTCGCATTTACATTCTTTTGAAGTGAATACGAGGTATGCATGACACTTCGCGATGAATACTATATCTTATCAGGAAACATAGAAATGAGATGCGATATCGCGTTTTGAGAAGCATTAGAACTCTATTGCTACGATACGTAGACATCTGCAATCGCTATTTCCTAGCAACCAATAGTCGCATTTACATTCTTTTGAAGTGAATACGAGGTATACATGACGCTTTCGCAATGAATATTATATCTTATCACGAAACATAGAAATGAGATGCGATATCGCGATTTAAGTAGCATTGGAACTCTATTGCCACGATACGTAGACATCTGAATACTCTATTTCCTAGCAAGGAAGTGTCGCATTTACATTCTTTTGAAGTGATTACGAGGTATACATGACACTTCGCAATGAATATTATATCCTATCATGTAACATAGAAGAGAGATTCGATATCGCGTTTTAAGAAGCATTAGAACTCTATTGCCTCGACGCGTAGACATCTGCAGACTCTATTTCCTAGCATGGAAGTGTCGCATTTATATTCTTTTGAAGTGATTACGAGGTATACCTGACACTTCGCGATGAATATTATATCTTATCACGAAACATATAAATGAGATGCGATATCGCGATTTAAGTAGCATTAGAACTCTATTGCTACGATACGTAGACATCTGAATACGCCATTTCCTAGCAAGGAAGTGTCGCATTTACATTCGTTTGGAGGGAATACGAGGTATACATGACACTTCGCAATGAATATTATATCTTATCATGAAGCATAGAAGTGAGATGCGATATCGCGTTTTAAGAAGCATTAGAACTCTATTGCTACGATACGTAGGCATCTGCAAACGCTATGCCCTAGCAAGGTATAGTCGCATTTACATTCTTTTGATGTGAATACGAGGTATACATGACACTTCGCAATTAATATTATATCTTATCATGAAACAAGGAAGTGAGATGCGATATCGCGTTCTAAGAAGCATTACAACTCTATTGCCTCGACGCGTAGACATCTGCAGACGCTATTTCCTAGCATGGAAGTGTCGCATTTACATTCTTTTGAAGTGATTACGAGGTATACCTGACACTTCGCGATGAATATTATATCTTGTCACGAAACATATAAATGAGATGCGATATCGCGATTTAAGTAGCATTAGAACTTTATTGCTACGATACGTAGACATCTGGATACGCCATTTCCTAGCAAGGAAGTGTCGCATTTACATTCGTTTGGAGGGAATACGAGGTATACATGACACTTCGCAATGAATATTATATCTTATCATGAAGCATAGAAGTGAGATGCGATATCGCGTTTTAAGAAGCATTAGAACTCTATTGCCTCGACGCGTAGACATCTGCAGTCGCTATTTCCTGGCATGGAAGTGTCGCATTTACATTCTTTTGAAGTGAATACGACGTATATATGACACTTCGCAATGAACATTATATCTTATCATGAAACATAGAAGAGTGATGCGATATCGCGTTTTAGGAAGCATTGGAACTCTATTGCTGCGATACGTAGACATCTGCAATCGCTATTTCCTAGCAACCAATAGTCGCATTTACATTCTTTTGAAGTGAATTCGAGGTTTACATGACACTTCGGAATGAATATTATAACTTATCACGAAACATAGAAATGAGATGCGATATCGCGATCTAAGAAGCATTAGAGCTCTATTGTTACGATACGTAGGCATCTGCAAACGCTATGCCCTAGCAAGGAATAGTCGCATTTACATTCTTTTGATGTGAATACGAGGTATACATGACACTTCGCAATGAATATTATATCTTATAATGAAACATAGAATTGACATGCGATATCGCGTTTTAAGAAGCATTAGAACTCTATTGCCTCGACGCGTAGGCATCTGCAGACGCTATTTCCTAGCATGGAAGTGTCGCATTTACATTCTTTTGAAGTGAATACGAGGTATGCATGACACTTCGCGATGAATACTATATCTTATCAGGAAACATAGAAATGAGATGCGATATCGCGTTTTGAGAAGCATTAGAACTCTATTGCTACGATACGTAGACATCTGCAATCGCTATTTCCTAGCAACCAATAGTCGCATTTACATTCTTTTGAAGTGAATACGAGGTATACATGACGCTTTCGCAATGAATATTATATCTTATCACGAAACATAGAAATGAGATGCGATATCGCGATTTAAGTAGCATTGGAACTCTATTGCCACGATACGTAGACATCTGAATACTCTATTTCCTAGCAAGGAAGTGTCGCATTTACATTCTTTTGAAGTGATTACGAGGTATACATGACACTTCGCAATGAATATTATATCCTATCATGTAACATAGAAGAGAGATTCGATATCGCGTTTTAAGAAGTATTAGAACTCTATTGCCTCGACGCGTAGACATCTGCAGACTCTATTTCCTAGCATGGAAGTGTCGCATTTACATTCGTTTGGAGGGAATACGAGGTATACATGACACTTCGCAATGAATATTATATCTTATCATGAAGCATAGAAGTGAGATGCGATATCGCGTTTTAAGAAGCATTAGAACTCTATTGCTACGATACGTAGGCATCTGCAAACGCTATGCCCTAGCAAGGTATAGTCGCATTTACATTCTTTTGATGTGAATACGAGGTATACATGACACTTCGCAATTAATATTATATCTTATCATGAAACAAGGAAGTGAGATGCGATATCGCGTTCTAAGAAGCATTACAACTCTATTGCCTCGACGCGTAGACATCTGCAGACGCTATTTCCTAGCATGGAAGTGTCGCATTTACATTCTTTTGAAGTGATTACGAGGTATACCTGACACTTCGCGATGAATATTATATCTTGTCACGAAACATATAAATGAGATGCGATATCGCGATTTAAGTAGCATTAGAACTTTATTGCTACGATACGTAGACATCTGGATACGCCATTTCCTAGCAAGGAAGTGTCGCATTTACATTCGTTTGGAGGGAATACGAGGTATACATGACACTTCGCAATGAATATTATATCTTATCATGAAGCATAGAAGTGAGATGCGATATCGCGTTTTAAGAAGCATTAGAACTCTATTGCCTCGACGCGTAGACATCTGCAGTCGCTATTTCCTGGCATGGAAGTGTCGCATTTACATTCTTTTGAAGTGAATACGACGTATATATGACACTTCGCAATGAACATTATATCTTATCATGAAACATAGAAATGAGATGCGATATCGCGTTTTGAGAAGCATTAGAACTCTATTGCTACGATACATAGACATCTGCAATCGCTATTTCCTAGCAACCAGTAGTCGCATTTACATTCTTTTGAAGCGAATTCGAGGTTTACATTACACTTCGGAATGAATATTATAACTTATCACGAAACATAGAAATGAGATGCGATATCGCGATCTAAGAAGCACTAGAACTCTATTGCTACGATACGTAGGCATCTGCAAACGCTATGCCCTAGCAAGGAATAGTCGCATTTACATTCTTTTGATGTGAATACGAGGTATACATGACACTTCGCAATTAATATTATATCTTATCATGAAACAAGGAAGTGAGATGCGATATCGCGTTCTAAGAAGCATTACAACTCTATTGCCTCGACGCGTAGACATCTGCAGACGCTATTTCCTAGCATGGAAGTGTCGCATTTACATTCTTTTGAAGTGATTACGAGGTATACCTGACACTTCGCGATGAATATTATATCTTGTCACGAAACATATAAATGAGATGCGATATCGCGATTTAAGTAGCATTAGAACTTTATTGCTACGATACGTAGACATCTGGATACGCCATTTCCTAGCAAGGAAGTGTCGCATTTACATTCGTTTGGAGGGAATACGAGGTATACATGACACTTCGCAATGAATTTTATATCTTATCATGAAGCATAGAAATGAGATGCGATATCTCGTTTTGAGAAGCATTACAACTCCTTTGCTCCGATACGTAGTCATCTGCAAACGTTATTTCCTAGCAAGGAAGATTCGCATTTACATTCTTTTGAAGCGAATACGAGGTGTACATGACACATCGCAATGAATATTATATCTTATCAGGAAACATAGAAACGAGATGCGATATCGCGATTTAAGTAGCATTAGAACTTTATTGCTACGATACGTAGACATCTGGATACGCCATTTCCTAGCAAGGAAGTGTCGCATTTACATTCGTTTGGAGGGAATACGAGGTATACATGACACTTCGCAATGAATTTTATATCTTATCATGAAGCATAGAAATGAGATGCGATATCTCGTTTTGAGAAGCATTACAACTCCTTTGCTCCGATACGTAGTCATCTGCAAACGTTATTTCCTAGCAAGGAAGATTCGCATTTACATTCTTTTGAAGCGAATACGAGGTGTACATGACACATCGCAATGAATATTATATCTTATCAGGAAACATAGAAATGAGATGCGATATCGCGATCTAAGAAGCATTAGAGCTCTATTGTTACGATACGTAGGCATCTGCAAACGCTATGCCCTAGCAAGGAATAGTCGCATTTACATTCTTTTGATGTGAATACGAGGTATACATGACACTTCGCAATGAATATTATATCTTATAATGAAACATAGAATTGACATGCGATATCGCGTTTTAAGAAGCATTAGAACTCTATTGCCTCGACGCGTAGGCATCTGCAGACGCTATTTCCTAGCATGGAAGTGTCGCATTTACATTCTTTTGAAGTGATTACGAGGTATACCTGACACTTCGCGATGAATATTACATCTTATCACGAAACATATGTATGAGATGCGATATCGCGATTTAAGTAGCATTAGAACTTTATTGCTACGATACGTAGACATCTGAATACGCCATTTCCTAGCAAGGAAGTGTCGCATTTACATTCGTCTGGAGGGAATACGAGGTATACATGACACTTCGCAATGAGTTTTATATCTTATCATGAAGCATAGAAATGAGATGCGATATCTCGTTTTGAGAAGCATTACAACTCCTTTGCTCCGATACGTAGTCATCTGCAAACGCTATTTCCTAGCAAGGAAGATTCGCATTTACATTCTTTTGAAGTGAATACGAGGTATACATGACACTTCGCAATGAACATTATATCTTATCATGTATCATAAAAGTAAGATGCGATATCGCGTTTTAAGAAGCATTAGAACCCTATTGCCTCGATGCGGAGATATCTGCAAAGGCTATTTCCTAGCATGGAAATGTCACACTTTCATTCTTTTGAATTGAATACGAGGTGTACATGACACATCGCAATGAATATTATATCTTATCATGAAACATAGAAATGAGATTCGATATCGAGAATTAAGTAGCATTAGAAATCTATTGCTACCATACGTAGACATCTGAATACGCTACTTCCTAGCAGGGAAGTGTCGCATTTACATTCGTTTGGAGTGAATACCAGGTATACATGACACTTCGCAATGAATATTATATCTTTTCATGAAGCATAGGAATGAGATGCGATATCTCGATTTGAGATGTATTAGAACTCCATTGCTACGATACGTAGTCATCTGCAAACGCTATTTCCTAGCAAGGAAGATTAGCATTTACATTCTTTTCAAGTGAATACGAGGTATATATGACACTTCGCAATGAACATTATATCTTATCATGTAACATAAAAGTGAGATGCGATATCGCGTCTTAAGAAGAATTAGAACCCTATTTCCTCGATGCGGAGATATCTGCAAACGCTATTTCCTAGCATGGAAGTTTCGCATTTACATTCTTTTGAAGTGAATTCGAGGTATACATGACACTTCGCAATGAATGTTATATCTTATAATGAAACATAGAATTGAGATTCGATATCGCGTTTTAAGAAGCATTAGAACTCTATTGGCTCGACGCGTAGACATCTGCAGACGCTATTTCCTAGCATGGAAGTGTCGCATTTACATTCTTTTGAAGTGAATACGAGGTATACCTGACACTTCGCGATGAATATTATATCTTATCACGAAACATATAAATGAGATGCGATATCGCGATTTAAGCAGCATTAGAACTCTATTGGTACGATACGTAGACATCTGAGTACGCCATTTCCTAGCAAGGAAGTGTCGCATTTACATTCGTTTGGAGGGAATACGAGGTATACATGACACATCGCAATGAATATTATATCTTATCATGTAACATAGAAGAGAGATTCGATATCGCGTTTTAAGAGGCATTAGAACTCTATTGCCTCGACGCGTAGACATCTGCAGACGCTATTTCCTAGCATGGAAGTGTCGCATTTATATTCTTTTGAAGTGATTACGAGGTATACCTGACACTTCGCGATGAATATTATAACTTATCACGAAACATATAAATGAGATGCGATATCGCGATTTAAGTAGCATTAGAACTCTATTGCTACGATACGTAGACATCTGAATACGCCATTTCCTAGCAAGGAAGTGTCGCATTTACATTCGTTTGGAGGGAATACGAGGTATACATGACACTTCTCAAGAATATTATATCTTATCATGAAGCATAGAAATGAGATGCGATATCTCGTCCTGAGAAGCATTAGAACTCCATTGCTCCGATACGTAGTCATCTGCAAACGCTATTTCCTAGCAAGGAAGATTCGCATTTACATTCTTTTGAAGTGAATACGAGGTATATATGACACTTCGCAATGAACATTATATCTTATCATGAAGCATATATTTGAGATGCGATATCGCGTTTTAAGAAGCATTAGAACTCTATTGCCTCGACGCGTAGACATCTGCAGTCGCTATTTCCTAGCATGGAAGTGTCGCATTTACATTCTTTTGAAGTGAATACGAGGTATATATGACACTTCGCAATGAACATTGTATCTTATCATGAAGCATAGAAATGAGATGCGATATCTCGTCTTGAGAAGCATTAGAACTCCATTGCTCCGATACGTAGTCATCTGCAAACGCTATTTCCTAGCAAGGAAGATTCGCATTTTCATTCTTTTGAAGTGAATACCAGGTATATATGACACTTTGCAATGAATATTACATCCTATCATGAAACATAGGAATGTGATGCGATATCGCGATTTAAGAGGCATTAGAACACTATTGCATCGATACGTAGACATCTGCAAACGCTATTCCTTAGGAAGGAAGTGTCGTATTTACATTCCTTTGAAGTGTATGCGAAGTACACATGACACTTCGCAATGAATATTATATATTATCATGAAAAATATATATGAGATGCGATATCGCGAATTAGCAAGCTTTCGAAATCTATTGCTTCGATACGTAGACGTATGCAAACGCTATTTCCTAGCAAGGAATTGTAGCATTTACATTCTCTTGAAGTGAATACTAGGTATACATAACACTGCACAGTGAATATTATATCTTATCATGAAACATAGAAATGAGATGCGATTACGCGATTTAAGAAGCATTAGAACTCTATTGCTTCGATACGTAGACATCTGCACACGCTATTTCCCAGCAAGGATGTGTCGCATTTACATTCATTTGAAGTGTATGCGAGGTATACATGACACTTCGCAATGAATATTATATCTTGTCATGAAACATAGAAATGAAATGCGATATGGCGATTTATGAAGCATATGATGTCTATTACTTCGATACGTAGACATCTGCAAACGCTACTTCCTAGCAAGGAAGTGTCGCATTTACATCCATTTGAAATATAGACGAGATAAACATAACACTGCACAATGAATATTATATCTTATCATGAAACATAGAAATGAGATGCGATATGGCGATATAAGAAGCATTAGAACTCTACTGCTTCGATACGTAGACATCTGCAAACGCTATTTCCTAGCAAGGAAGTGTCGCATTTACATTCTTTTGAAACGAAAACGAGGTATACATAACATTCCACAATGAATATTATATCTTATCATGAAACATAGAAATGAGATGCGATATCGCGTTATGAGAAGCATTAGAACTCTAATGCCACGATATGTAGACATCTGCAAACGCTATTTCCTAGCAAGGAAGTGTCGCATTTACATCCATTTGAAGTATAGACGAGATATACATAACACTGCACAATGAGTATTATATCTTATCATGAAACATAGAAATGAGAAGCGATATGGCGATTTAAGAAGCATTAGATCCCTATTGCTTCGATACGTAGACATCTGCAAACGCTACATCCTAGCAAGGAAGTGTCGCATTTACATTCTTTTGAAGTGATTACGAGGTATTCATAACACTGCACAATGAATATTACATCTTATCATGAAACATAGAAATGAGATGCGATATCGCGATTTAAGAAGCTTTAGAACTTTATTGCTTCGATACGTAGATATCTGCAAACACTATTTCCTAGCAAGGAACTGTCGCATTTGCATTCATTTGAAGTATGAATGAGATAAACATAACACTCCACAATGAATATTATATTTTATCAGGATAGATAGAAATGACATTCGATATCGCGATTTAAGAAGCATTAGAACAATATTGCTTCGATACGTAGCAATCTGCAAACGCTATTTCCTACCAAGGAAGTGTCGCATTTACATTCACTTGAAGCGCATGCGTGGTATACATGACACTACGCAATTAATATTGTACCCTATCATGAAGCATATAAATGCGATGCGATATCGCGTTTTGAGAAGCAATAGAAATCTATTGCTACGATACATAGACATATGCAAACGCTATTTCCAAGCAAGGGAGTGTCGCATATACATTCTTTTGAAGTGAAATCGACATATACATAACACTTCGCAATGAACATTATATCTTATGATGATACATAGAAAAGAGATGCGACATCGCGTTTTAAGATGCATTAGAACTCAAATCCTGCGATAAGAAGACATCTGGAGACGCTACTTCCTAGAAAGGAAGTGTCGCATTTACATTCTTTCGAAGTGAATACGAGGTATACATGACACTGCTCAATGAATATTATATCTTATCATGAAACATAGAGATAAGATGCGATATCGCGTTTTATGAAGCATTAGAACTCTCTTGCTTCGATATGTGGATATCTTGAAACGCTATTCCGTAGCGTGGAAGTGTGGGATTTAGAGTCTTTTGTGCTGTTGACGAGATACAGATAACGCGTTTCTTTGATATGACGTTTTATCTAGAGATATAGAGATGAAATTCGATATCGCATTTCATGAAGCGTTAGTACTCCATAACTTCGACATGTGACTTCAAGAAACGTTATTCCGTAGTATGGAAGTGTGGGCGCTACATACTTTTGAAGTGCTGACGAGATATACATAACGCGTTGCATTGATATTACATCTTATCATGAAACCTATAAATGAGATGCGATATCGCGTTTTATGAAGAATTGGAACTCTATTGCTTCGATTGGTAGACATTTAGAAATCTATTCCGTAGCAAGGATGTGTGGAATTCATATTCTTATGAGGTGTACACAAGATATACATAATGTGCGGCATTGAATATTACATCTTATCATGAGACATAGAAATGAGATGCGATATCGCGTTTTTTGAAGTTTTAGAACCGTACTTCTTCGATACGTACACATCTGGAAACGCTATACCGTAGCAAGGAAGAGTTTCATTTACATTCTTTTGAACCATCGATGAGATATACATAGCGCGTTGCTTTGGATATTACATCTTATCATGAGACATAGAAATGAGATGCGATATCGCGCTTTATGAAGCATTAGAACTGCGTTGCTTCGAAACGTATACATCTAGAATCGCTTTATGTAGCATGGAAGTGTGGGATTTATATTCTTTTGAAGTGTTGACGAGATATACAAAACGCGTTGCATTGAAGATTACATCTTATCATGAGACATAGAATTGATAAGCGATATTGCTTTCTATGAAGCATTAGAACTCCATTGCTCCGTTATGTAGACATCTAGAAACCCTGTTCCGTAGCAAGGAAGTGTGGCATTTACATGGTATTGAATTGTATACGCTGCAGAAGCAGAGGACGACGTGTTTGCAACCAACAACAGAATGTGAATTCCGACTCTAGCGAACGTAAAACTTGTAGATCCACAATTTCATCGACCGGAAAATGTGGATATGTTAATCGGCACCGGCCCCACTTTATCATCCCCTAGCATCGGCCAGTACAAGCTTTCTCCTCGCAACGATTCTGAATTAATCCTCCAAAGGACGCAATTTGGACGGATCATCGGGAGGAGCGTATCCACATCGGCGTCGTGGAGGAAACATCAAACGTTCGTTACAATCCTGAATTTCGAACTTCAAAAATTCTGGGTGCTAGTAGAGGGCCCACACGGACGACAGCTATTTTCCGCGAAGTAGGAATGCGAGCAGTATTTTCACGACCACGTTAAACAGACACGAACCGGTCGTTACATTGTCGCACTGCCGTTCAGTGAAAAGAAGATGCAGTTAGGCGAAACTCGGTCGCGCGTCCTCAACCTTCTTCTTTCTCTCGAACGAAAATTCATGAAAGATCCAGAGCTGAAACGAGAATACTCCACCGTCACCGAGGAATATTTCTAGATGGGACACATGAGCCAGGTAGGGCCACGCGATTCGGATGGCCTCTACCTCATCCACCACGCCGTCATCAAACTGTCCAGCTCAACAACGAAGGTTCGCGTCGTCTTCGATGGATCTGCAAGATCGAGCAGTAGACTGACATTGAACGATACGCTTTTGGCAGGACCAACGATACAGGTCGACATATTCGCTTTTCCCATATGGTTCCGTCAACACACCTATGTCTTAACCGGAGTCACATCGAGAAGATGTATCGGCAGTTCCTCGTAAGACCGGAAGACCGCCGATACCAGCCGATATTGTGACGAGATAACAAGGGAAAGGTGAAAACGTACGAGCTGAACACGATCGCGTTCGGACTATCTTTAGCGCCTTTCCTCGTCATCAGGTATATTCATCAGCTAGCGGACGACGAAAAGGTGAATGCTCCTTTCGCATCGACCGTGCTCCAGCGAGATCTATACGTCGATGATCTCCTAACTGGCACAGATAATTACGAAGACGCTAGACAACTACGGGACCAGGTAATAAAGCTACTTAAAGGCGGCAACCTCCACATTCAACAATGGGTCTCGAGCGAACCGAAACTTTTAGTAGGACTTCCGGAAGGCGAAATTCACCCAAAGTATTTTGGAGACGCCACAATGAAAGCTCTTGGCGTTTCGTGGCACGCGTAGGACGACCGAATCATCTATTCCGTGGATCCAAACATCGATACGAGGATCACCAAACGCACGATCTTATCCACCATGACAAAAATATTCGACCCGTTAGGTTTACTGGCGCCAGTAATAATAACGGCAAAAATATTTATGCAACACCTTTGGAAACTGCAATTGGCCTGGGACGAATCGTTACCAACTATCCTCCATACAGAATGGTCCACGTACGTGAAGGAAATGCAGTTATATAACGAAACATTCTTCGAGTGACACGTATGCCAATCGAAGGTGCGAAGGGTGGAATTACACAGGTTCTGCGACGCGAGCGAACGAGCATACGGAGCGTGCGTGTATTTACGGTCAGTCGACAATCGCGGACGAATTAAAACGAGACTATTATGCGCGAAATTTCGGGTCGCACCAGTAAAAGTTGTCAGCCTCGCACGTCTCGAACTTTGCGGTGCGGTGCTACTGACGTCATTATTGTCTAACGTCCGAGATAATAATGCACGCCGATTCGACTCGATTAACTTCCGGACGCATTCCACGATAGTTTTATATTTGCTGCAACGCGAACCAGCCACGCTAAGAACATTCGTGGCAAATAGAGTGGCCGAAATTCAAACGAGGACCGATAGCGGCACGTCAGGTCAAACGACAATCCAGCGGACCTCATATAGAGAGGACAAACACCGGCGGAATTCTTGAAGCCCTCCATCTGACGTCATGGACCATCGTGGTTTGCCGACGATAACAAGGATTGGCCGAAATCTACGTTCAACCTCGTTTTGGAAATACCCGATATTCATCCCCATACATGCTTGGCAACGACCATCCGTAGCAACGAAATTCTCGGCCGCTATTCAGACATCGCGAAATTAAGGAGGATCGTCGCATATTGCCTCCGATTTCGCAAAAATCATTGTAACGCAGGACCTCTAACCGTATGAGAGGTCCACGACGCTAATGATCGGATCTTGAGGCTCGTGAAAGCCTTCGCGTTTGAAAAAGAGATCCGAAATTTGAAGAACGGTACAGAGCTGCATCCAAAGAGGAACCGGCTCTCGCTGCAGCCATTCTTAGACGAAACGGGAATTCTACAGGTAGGCGGTCGACTACAAAACGCAAACATTCCCTGCGGACAGAAACATCCGATCCTGCTTCTAAGATCGCATCACATCACCGATCTGATCATTCGTCACACGCATTTAAAGGGACATCATTCGGGTATCAATACCACGCTGGCGACACTAAGGCAGAGGTATTGGCCCATTGATGGTAAGAAGTACATCTGGTGCTTCCGCGTAAAACCACCGGCCGTGAAATACGTAATGGGCACTCTACCTGCGTCACGCGAATCCGAATGCCGATCCTTTAATAATTGCGGAACAGATTATTGCGGTCCTTTTTATATCAAGGAAAAACGTTTCCGAAATTGTGCGCGAGTAAAAATATATGTAGCAGTGTTTGTGTGCTTTGCAACGAGAGCGGTCTATCTTGAGATCGTCGGTGACATGACTACCGAAGCGTTCATCGCGGCATTGAAACGCTTCATCGGTCGTAGGGGCATCTGTCGGAACATTTATTCCTACAACGGGACAAAATTTCGTTGGAGTGAATAACGAATTAAGCGCACTGTACCAAAAACTGCAAACGGACGATAAGGTAAGACACTTCCTCACGGGCAAGGGAATATCATGGCATTTCATGCCAGCTCCTTCTCCCAATTTCGGCGGCCTTTGGGAGGCAGCAGTGAAATCGTTTAAACACCACATCAAACGAGTCGTCGGGGAAGATACGGGTTACATTCGAATAGTTCAATACGTTCGCGATCGAAATCGAAGCGATCCTAAACTCCCGCCCGCTTACTCCATTATCATCCGATCCTAATGGTCCCTAACTCCGACCCACTTCCTGATCGGCACGTCGTTAACGAGTTTGCCCGAGACTGATTTCAGTGATACTCCTCGTAACTGATTGTCACACTAGCAAACACATCCAGAACGTCCAGCAGGAATTTTGAACCAGGTGGCACAAGGAGTATATCCACCATCTGAGCGAGCGAAAAAAATGGACCAAGGGCTACCACGAGATCAAGAAAAGATCCCTCGTAGTCTTAAGGGATGTCTACGTCCTGCCTTTGCAGTGGCACCGCGGTCGAGTCGAAGAGGTGCACCCAGGTCCAGACAAGATCACCCGAACGGTCACCGTACGGACCAGCCAGGGGGCCTACAATCGCAACGTCAAGCAGTTAGCGGAGCTGCCCACATCCGAGACGATAGCGTGAACCATCGACGTCGAGACGATATTCAGATCAAACCGATTTAGATTGATCGTCACGGTCTCTCAACGGGGAGAACATGTTCCGACCGATGGAACAAATAAAACGTGGGGCCTTCGAAGACTTTATTTATTACACATTTGTGATGAAAAGGCTATTTTTGAGATTAAGACGTTTTAAGTAATTTCGTAAATATATCTATTGCTGCGATATGTAGACATCTCGAAACGCTATTCCCTAGACACAAAGTGCGGGATTCACATTCTTTCGAAGTGTAGTCTTGATATACATAACGCGTTGCATTAAATATTGCATCTTATCACGGGACGTAGTAGTGAGATGCGATATCGCGTTTTATAAAGGGTTAGAACTCTATTGCTTCGAAACGTGGACATCCAGAAACGCTATTCCGTCGCAAGGAGGTGCGGCATTTACATTCTTTTGAAGTGTAAACGAGATATACATAACGCGTTGCATTGAGCAATAAATCTTATCATGAGACATAGAAATGAGATGCGATATCGCGATTTATAAAGTGTTAGAACTCTATTGCTTCGATACGTGGACATCTAGAAACGCTATTCTGCTGCATGGAAGTGTGGCATTTACATTGGTTTGAAGTGTTTACGAAACATTCCTAACGCGTTGCGTTGATTATTACATCTCATCGTGAGACATAGAAATGAGATGCGATATCGCGTTTTACGAAGCATTATAACTCTATTGCTTCGATTACTTGACATCTAGTAACGCTATTCCGTCGCTAGGAAGTGTGGGATTTACATTCTCATGAAGTAATGACGAAAAATACATAACGCGTTGCATTGAATTACATCATAACGTGAACCATAGATTTGAGATACGAAATCGCGTTTTATGAAGAATTGGAACTGTACTGCTTCGATTCGTAGACACCTGGAAGCACTATTCTGTTGCAAGGTAGAGTCGCATTTACATTCGGTATCCAATGCGCCGTGGATCCGTGTCCGGAATTGTAGCTGCGTACGGTTGGAACGCTGGAGCGTCGATCGGAATGAGCTTCCAGGAAGGCGAACTCTGGCTGGAAGGTGCGGGTGTCGGGACAGGACGTTTCTTAACTCGAACGGGACGTATGGCGGCGAAGGTTACCCTGTCAGTAACAGGAACCGCAGTGTAGATCTTCGGATACACGGAGGCACTGCCCACGTATTAGCGGACGAGACGACGTAGGAACTCTTTCCTCCCCGCGCGTCGAGTACGCGTCATAGAAAGCTCAGAGTACATCGTGGGTACTTGCACACAGGAGGACGACGGCACGCCTAAGCGCTGGTTCTCTCTACCTTACCGGGATCGACCTTAGTTCAAGACACCCTTGTTACGGCAGAGGTGAAGTAAGAGCGGCTAAGCGTTGGTTCGCTCTAACCGTCCAGCTTCAAGACTGTCGCAGATGAAATAGTGCGAAATAGTAATAATACGCGAGCGTACTCGTGGAATAGAGTCGAAGGAGATTGTAGTATAATAAAGAGACATCGAATCGGGTAAAATTAGTGTATATTCTATGAATACTATCCTAATAAAAACACTAAGACTATGTTACTAAATATGAGTACAAAATGAAATATAGATGAGACTAAGTTATAATAAAGACTCCTCTATGGGAGATGGAATAGAAACGACTGCATTGGAGCTGGTAGCTCGCTGCAGGATACAGCGGAGGCAGATTCGAACTGCTCAGTTCGGCGTTCGGATTAGAAGCCTCGTATCGGAAGCACGTTCGCCACCTTCTCGGATCGTGCCGCGCGCGAGTCTCTTGGCCCACGCGGTGGGGCAGGCGGTGGAGTAGGGCGGCCGCTCGGCCCTCGTGATGGGGCGGCCGGTCGGAGTGGGGTGCGGCTCACGTTGAGCGTAAGCCGCGAGCGTCGAGTGTGCGCGCGAGCGCATCGCAGATTATCTCTAATCGAACTTAGAATTCGACGTGTGTGTTGTTGTGTGTATGTACACAGTCGTGTAGCGTGCTTAACCTAAGGTTACACGTATGGAGGTTAAGTATGTGGGTACGTGCTGATGTACTCTACGTCCTTGTAGCTCTGTCTCCACGTCCTGAGGCGCCGGGACGCAGTGCGGTCCTCGCACGTATGCTGCGGATGCAGATGCTGACGGATGAGCGGTTGCTGGACCTGAAGCACGCCGGAGGGTGGCAGGCGTCACGCCTGACGTTACCGTAGACATCTAGAATTACTATTCCGTGGCAAGGTAGTTTGGCATTTACATGCTTTTGAAGTGTAGGCGAGATATACATAAGACTCCGCAATGAATATTATATCTTATCGTGAGACATAGAAATGAGATGCGATATCGCGTTTTAAGAAGCATTAGAACTCTATTGTTTCGATACGTAGACATCTGCTAATGCTACTTCGTAGCAAGGAAGTGTCGCACTTACATTCATATCAAGTGTATGCGAGGTACACATAAGACTTCGCAATGAATATTATATCTTATCATGAAACATAGAATTGAGATGCAATATCGCGTTTTACGTTGCATTAGATCTCTACTGCATCGATACTTAGACATCTGCAAACGCTATTTCCTAGGAAGGAAGTGTCGCATTTACATTCTTTTGAAGCGAATAAAAGGTGTACATGACACTTCGCAATGAATATTATATTTTATCATGAAACATACAAATCAGATGCGATATCTCGTTTCGAGAAGCATCAGAACGATATTGCATCAATACGTAGACATCTGCCAACGCGATCTCCGAGATAGGAAGTGTCGCTTATACATAAATTTGAAATGTAGACGAGCAACACATAACACATCGCAATGAGTATTATATCTTATCATGACACATAGAAATGAGATGCGATATCCCGTTTTAAGGAGCACTAGAACTCTATTGCTACGATATGTAGACATCTGGAAACGCTATTTCCTAGCATGGGAGTGTCGCATTTGCATTCATGTGACGTGTATGCGAGGTATACATGACACTTCGTAATGAATATTATATATTATCATTGAACATAGAAATGAGATGCGATATCGCGTTTTGAGAAGCATTAGAACAATAATGCACGACACGTAGACATCTACAAACGCTGTTTCCTAGCAAGGAACTGTCGCATTAACATTCACTTGAAGTGCAGACGTGGAATACATAACACTTCGGAATGAATATTATATCTTATCATGAGACGAAGGAATGTGATGCGATATCGCGTTTTAAGATGCATAAGAACTCTGTTGCTTCAATACGTAGACATCTGCAAACGCTATTTCCTAGGAAGGAAGTGTCGCATTTACATTCATTTGAAGTGTATGCGAGGTATACATGACACTTCGCAGTGAATATTATATATTATCATGAAACATTGAAACGAGAAGCAATATGGCGATATAAGAAGCATTAGATCCCTATTGCTTCGATACGTAGACACCTGCAAACGCTATTTTCTAGCAAGGAAGTGTCGCATTTACATTCATTTGAAGTATAGACGAGATATACATAACACTGCACAATGAATATTATATGTTAACGTGAAACATAGAAATGAGATGCGATATCGCGATTTAAGAAGCATTAGAACTCTATTGCTTGGATACGTAGACATCTACAAACGCTATTTCCTAGCAAGGAAGTGTCGCATTTACATTCTTTTGAAGTGAATACGAGGTATACATAACACTGCACAATGAATATTATATCTTACCATGGAACATAGAAATGAGATTCAATATGGCGATTTAAGAAGAATTACAACTCTATTGCTTCGATACGTAGACATCCACAAACGCTACTTCCTAGCAAGGAAGTGTCGCATTTACATTCATTTGAAGTATAGACGAGATATACATAGCACTGCACAATGAATATTATATCTTATCATGAAACATAGAAATGAGATGCGATATCGCGATTTAAGTAGCATTAGAACACTATTGCTTCGATACGTAGACATCTGCAAACACTATTTCCTAGCAAGGAACTGTCGCATTCACATTCATTTGAAGTGTATGCGAGGTATACATGACACTTCGCAACGAATATTATATATTATCATGAAACATAGATATGAGATGCGATAACGCGAATTAGTATGCTTTAGAAATCTATTGCTTCGATACGTAGACATCTGCCAACGCTATTTCCTAGCAAGGAAGTGACGCATTTACATTATTTTGAAGTGAGTACTAGGTATACATGACACTTCGCAATGAATATTATATCTTAACATGAAGCATAGAAATGAGATGCGACATCGCGTTTTCAGAAGCATTAGAACACTACTGCTTCGATACGGAGACATCTACAAACGCTATTTCCTAACAAGGAAGTGTCGCACTTACATTCTTTTGAAATGAATACGAGGTAAGCATGACACTTCGCAATGAATATTATATCTTATCACGAAACATAGAAATGAGATGCGATATCGCGATTTAAGAAGCATTAGAACACTATTTCTTCGATACGGAGACATCTGTAAACGCTATTTCCTAGCAAGGTATTGTCGCATTTACTTTCTTTTGAAGTGAATACGAGGAATACATAGCACTACATAATGAATATCATGTCTTATCATGAAACATAGAAATGAGATGCAATAATGCGATTTAAGAAGCATTAGAACACTATTGCTTCGATACGTAGACATCTGCACACGCTACTTCCTACAAAGGAAGTGTCGCATTTACATTCTTTTGAAAGGAATACGAGGTATACATGATACTGCACAATGAATATTACATCTTATCATGAAGTATACAAATGAGATGCGATATGGCGATTTTAGAAGCATTAGAACTCTATTGCTTCGATACGTAGACATCTGTTAACGCTACTTCCTAACAAGGAAGTGTCGCATTTACATTCTTTTAAAGGGAATACGAGGTATACATAGCACTTCGCAATGAATATTATATCTTATCAAGAAACGTAGATATGTGATGCGATATGACGATTTAAGAAGAATTAGAAATCTACTGCTTCGATACGTAGACATCTGCAAACGCTACTTCCCAGCAAGGAAGTGTCGCATTTACATTCATTTGAAGTGAATACGAGGTATACATAACACTGCACAATGATTATTATATCTTATCATGAAACAGTGAAATGCGATGCGAAATGGCGAGTTAAGAAGCATTAGCACTCTATTGCTTCGATACGTAGACATCTGGAAACACTATTTCCTAGCATGGAAGTGTCGCATTTACATTCTTTTGAAGTGAATATGAGGTATTTCTGACACATCGCAATTAATATTATATCATATCATGAAACAAAGAAATGACATGCGGTATCTCGTTTTAAGAAGCATTAGAACTCTATTGCTTCGATAGGTAGACATCTGCAAACACTATTTCCTAGCAAGGAAGTGTCGCATTTACATTCATTTGAAGTGTATGCGAGGTATACATAACACTTCGCAATGAATATTATATCTTATCATGAAACATAGAAATGAGATGCGATATATCGTTTTAAGAAGCATTGGAACTCTATTGCTTCGATACGTGGACATCTGCAAACACTATTTTCTAGCAAGGAAGTGTCGCATTTACATTCATTTGAAATGTGTGCGAGGAATACATAACACTTCGGAATGAATATTATATCTTATCATGAAACGTAGAAATGAGATGTGATATCTCGTTTTAAGTAGCATTAGAACACTATTGCTATTGTACGTAGACATCTGCAAACTCTATTTCCTAGCAAGGAAATTTCGCACTTACGTTCCACTGAAGCGAATACGAGGTATACATAACATTACACAATGAATATTATATCTTATTACGAAACATAGGAGTGAAATACGACATCTCGTTTTAAGAAGCATTAGAACTCTATTGCTTCGATACGTAGACATCTGCAAACGCTACTTCCCAGCAAGGAAGTGTCGCATTTACATTCATTTGAAGTGAATACGAGGTATACATAACACTGCACAATGATTATTATATCTTATCATGAAACAGTGAAATGCGATGCGAAATGGCGAGTTAAGAAGCATTAGCACTCTATTGCTTCGATACGTAGACATCTGGAAACACTATTTCCTAGCATGGAAGTGTCGCATTTACATTCTTCTGAAGTGAATATGAGGTATTTCTGACACATCGCAATTAATATTATATCATATCATGAAACAAAGAAATGACATGCGGTATCTCGTTTTAAGAAGCATTAGAACTCTATTGCTTCGATAGGTAGACATCTGCAAACACTATTTCCTAGCAAGGAAGTGTCGCATTTACATTCATTTGAAGTGTATGCGAGGTATACATAACACTTCGCAATGAATATTATATCTTATCATGAAACATAGAAATGAGATGCGATATATCGTTTTAAGAAGCATTGGAACTCTATTGCTTCGATACGTAGACATCTGCAAACACTATTTTCTAGCAAGGAAGTGTCGCATTTACATTCATTTGAAATGTGTGCGAGGAATACATAACACTTCGGAATGAATATTATATCTTATCATGAAACGTAGAAATGAGATGTGATATCTCGTTTTAAGTAGCATTAGAATTCTATTGCTTCGATACGTAGACATCTGCAAACACTATTTCCTAGCAAGGAAGTGTCGCATTTACATTCCACTGAAGTGAATACGAGGTATACATAACATTACACAATGAATATTATATCTTATTACGGAACATAGAAATGAAATACGACATCTCGTTTTAAGAAGCATTAGTAACCTATTGCTGTGATACGTAGACATCTGCAAACGCTATTTCCTAGCATGGAAGTGTCTTATTTACGTTCTTTTGAATTGAATACGTGGTATACATGACACTTCGCAATGAATATTATGTCTTATCATGAAACATAGATGTGAGATGCGATATCGCGTTTTAAGAAGCATTAGAACTCTATTGCTACGATACGTAGACATTTGCAAGGGCTATTCCCTAGCATGGAAGGGCCGCATTTACATTCTTTTGATGTGAGTACGAGGTATACATATCACTCCATAATGAATATTATATCTTATCATGAAACATAGCAGTGATATGCGATATCGCGTTTTAAGAAGCATTAGAACTCTATTGCTACGATACGTAGACATCTGCAAAACGCTATTTCCTAGCATGGAAGTGTCGCATTTACATTCTTTTGAAGTGAATATGAGGTATACATGACACTTCGCAATGAATATTATATCTTATCATGAAACATAGAAGTGAGATGCGATATCGCGTTCTAAGAAGCATTAGAACTCTATTGCTATGATACGTAGACATCTGCAAACGCTGTTTCCTAGCATGGAAGTGTCGCATTTACATTCTTTTGAAGTGAATACGAGATATACATGACACTTCGCAATGAATATTATATATTATCATGAAACATAGGAAAGAGGTGCTATATCGCGTTTTGAGAAGCATTAGAACACTATTGCTATTGTACGTAGACATCTGCAAACTCTATTTCCTAGCAAGGAAATTTCGCACTTACGTTCCACTGAAGCGAATACGAGGTATACATAACATTACACAATGAATATTATATCTTATTACGAAACATAGGAGTGAAATACGACATCTCGTTTTAAGAAGCATTAGTACTCTATTGCTGTGATACGTAGACATCTGCAAGCGCTATTTCCTAGCATGGAAGTGTGGCATTTACATTCATTTGAAGTGAATACGAGGTATACATGACACTTCGCAATGAATATTATATCTTATCATGAAACATAGAAGTGAAATACGACATCTCGTTTTAAGAAGCATTAGTACTCTATTGCTGTGATACGTAGACATCTGCTAGCGCTATTTCCTAGCATGGAAGTGTCGCATTTACATTCGTTTGAAGTGAATACGAGATATACATGACACTTCGCAATGAATATTATATCTTATCATGAAACATAGCAGTGAGATGCGATATCGCGTTTTAAGAAGCATTAGAACTCTATTGCTACGATACGTAGACATCTGCAAGCGCTATTTCCTAGCATGGAAGTGTCTTATTTACGTTCTTTTGAAGTGAATACGTGGTATACATGACACTTCGCAATGAATATTATGTCTTATCATGAAACATAGATGTGAGATGCGATATCGCGTTTTAAGAAGCATTAGAACTCTATTGCTACGATACGTAGACATTTGCAAGGGCTATTCCCTAGCATGGAAGGGCCGCATTTACATTCTTTTGATGTGAGTACGAGGTATACATATCACTCCATAATGAATATTATATCTTATCATGAAACATAGCAGTGATATGCGATATCGCGTTTTAAGAAGCATTAGAACTCTATTGCTACGATACGTAGACATCTGCAAAACGCTATTTCCTAGCATGGAAGTGTCGCATTTACATTCTTTTGAAGTGAATATGAGGTATACATGACACTTCGCAATGAATATTATATCTTATCATGAAACATAGAAGTGAGATGCGATATCGCGTTCTAAGAAGCATTAGAACTCTATTGCTACGATACGTAGACATCTGCAAACGCTGTTTCCTAGCATGGAAGTGTCGCATTTACATTCTTTTGAAGTGAATACGAGATATACATGACACTTCGCAATGAATATTATATATTATCATGAAACATAGGAAAGAGGTGCTATATCGCGTTTTGAGAAGCATTAGAACACTATTGCTATTATACGTAGACATCTGCAAACGCTATTTCCTAGCATGGAAGTGTCGCATTTACATTCGTTTGAAGTGAATACGAGATATACATGACACTTCGCAATGAATATTATATCTGATCATGAAACATAGAAATGAGATGCGACATCTCGTTTTAAGAAGCATTAGAACACTGTTGCTACGATACGCAGACATCTGCAAACGCTATTTCCTAGCATGGAAGTGTCGCATTTACATTCATTTGAAGTGAATACGAGGTATACATGACACTTCGAAAGGAATATTATACCTTATCATGAAACATAGAAGAGTGATGCGATATCGCGTTTTAGGAAGCATTGGATCTCTATTGCTGCGATACGTAGACATCTGCAAACGCTATTTCCTAGCATGGAAGTGTCGCATTTACATTGTTTTGAAGTGAATACGAGGTATACATGACACTTCGCAATGAATATTATATCCTATCATGAAACATAGTAATGAGGTGCTATATCGCGTTTTGAGAAGCATTAGAACCCTATTGTTTCGACACGTAGTCATCTGGAAACGCTATTTCCTAGCAAGGAAGTGTCGCATTTACATCCTTTTGAAGTGAATACGAGGTATACATGACACTTCGCAATGAATATTATATCTGATCATGAAACATAGAAATGAGATGCGACATCTCGTTTTAAGAAGCATTAGAACACTGTTGCTACGATACGCAGACATCTGCAAACGCTATTTCCTAGCATGGAAGTGTCGCATTTACATTCTTTTGAAGTGAATACGAGGTATACATGACACTTCGCAATGAATATTATATCTTATCATGAAACATAGGAATGAGGTGCTATATCGCGTAATGAGAAGCATTAGAGCTCTATTGCTACGATACGTAGACATCTGCAAACGCTATTTCCTAGCATGGAAGTGTCGCATTTACGTTCTTTTGAAGTGAATACGAGGTATACATGACACTTCGCAATGAATATTATATCTTATCATGAAACATAGGAGTGAGATGCGATATCGCGTTCTAAGAAGCACTAGAACTCTATTGCTACGATACGTAGACATCTGCAAACGCTATTTCCTAGCATGGAAGTGTCGCATTTACATTCATTTGAAGTGAATACCAGGTATACATGACACTTCGCAATGAATATTATACCTTATCTCGAAACACAGAAGTGAGATGCGACATCTCGTTTTAAGAAGCATTAGAACTCTGTTGCTACGATACGTAGACATCTGCAAAGGCTATTTCCAAGCATGGAAGTGTCGCATTTACATTCTTTTGAAGTGAATACGAGGTACACATGACACTTCGCAATGGATATTATATCTTATCATGAAACATAGTAGTGAGATGCGATATCGCGTTTTAAGAAGCATTACAACTCTATTGCTACGATACGTAGACATCTGCAAACGCTATTTCCTAGCATGGAAGTGTCGCATTTACATTCGTTTGGAGTGAATACCAGGTATACATGACACTTCGCAATGAATATTATATCTTATCATGAAGCATAGAAATGAGATGCGATATCTCGTTTTGAGAAGTATTAGAACTCCATTGCTACGATACGTAGTCATCTGCAAACGCTTTATCCTAGCAAGGAAGATTAGCATTTACATTCTTTTGAAGTGAATACGAGGTAAATATGACACTTCGAAATGAACATTATATCTTATCATGTAACATAAATGTGAGATGCGATATCGCGCCTTAAGAAGAATTAGAACCCTATTTCCTCGATGCGGAGATATCTGCAAACGCTATTTCCTAGCCTGGAAGTGTCGCATTTACATTCTTTTGAAGCGAATACGAGGTATACATGACACTTCGCAATGAATATTATATCTTATCACGAAACATATAAATGAGATGCGATATCGCGTTTTGAGAAGCATTAGAGGACTAATGCTACGATACGGAGGCATCTGCAAACGCTATTTCCTAGCAAGGAATTGTGGCATTCACTTTCTTTTGAAGTGAATACGAGGAGTACATAACACTGCACATTAAATATTATATCTTATCATGAAACATAGAAATGAGAAACGATATCGCGTTTTGAGAAGCATTAGAGTACTAATGCTACGATACGTAGGCATTTGCAAACGCTATTTCCTAGCAAGGAATTGTGGCATTCACTTTCTTTTGAAGTGAATACGAGGAGTACATAACACTGCACATTAAATATTATATCTTATCATGAAACATAGAAATGAGAAACGATATCGCTATTTGAGAAGCATTAGAACTCTATTGCTTCGATACGTAGAAATCTGCAAACGCTACTTCCTAGCAAGAAAGTGTCGCATTTACATTCTTTTGAAAGGAATACGAGGTATACATGACACATCGCAATGAATATTATGTCTTATCATGAAACATAGAATTGAGATGCGATATGACGATTTAAGAAGCATTAGAACACTATTGCTTCGACACGTAGGCATCTGCAAACACTATTTCCTAGCAAGGAACTGTCGCATTCACATTCGTTTGAATTGTATGCGAGGAATACATGAAACTTCGCAATGAATATTATATATTATCATGAAACATAGATATGAGATGCGATATCGCGAATTAGCAAGCTTTAGAAATCTATTGCTTCGATACGTAGACATCTGCAAACGCTATTTCCTAGCAAGGAAGTGTCGCATTTACATTCACTTTAAGTGTATGCGAGGTATACATGATCCTTCGCAATGAATATTATATATTGTCATGAAACATAGAAATGAGGTGCGATATCGCGATTTAAGAATCATTAGAACACTATTGCTTCGATACGTAGGCATCTGCAAACGCTACTTAGTAGCAAGGACGTGTCGCATTTACAATCTTTTGAAACGAATACGAGGTATACATAAGACTCCACAATGAATATTATATCTTATCATGAAACATAGAAATGAGATGCGATATCGCGAATTAGAAGGTTTTAGAACTCTATTGCTTCGATACGTAGACATCTGCAAACGCTATTTCCTAGCAAGGAAGTGTCGCATTTACATCCATTTGAAGTACAGACGAGATATACATAACACTCCACAATGAATATTATATCTTATCATGAAACATAGAGATGAGATGCGATATCGCGATTTAAGAAGCATTAGAAGTCTATTGCTTCGATACGTAGACATCTGCAAACGCTATTTCCTAGCAAGGAAGTGTCGCATTTACATACATTTTAAGTGTATGCGAGGTATACATGACCCATCGCAATGAATATTATATATTGTCATGAAACATAGAAATGAGATGCGATATCGCGATTTAAGAATCATTAGAACACTATTGCTTCGATACGTAGGCATCTGCAAACGCTACTTCCTAGCAAGGACGTGTCGCATTTACATTCTTTTGAAACGAATACGAGGTATACATGAGACTCCACAATGAATATTATATCTTATCATGAAACATAGAAATGAGATGCGATATCGCGAATTAGAAGGTTTTAGAACTCTATCGCTTCGATACGTAGACATCTGCAAACGCTATTTCCTAGCAAGGAAGTGTCGCATTTATATTCTTTTGAAGTGAATACGATGTATACATAACACTCCACAATGAATATTATATATTACCATGAAGCATAGTAATGAGTAGCGATATAGTGTTTTGAGAAGCATTAGAACTCTAATGCCACGATACGTAGGCATCTGCAAACGCTATTTCCTAGCAAGGGAGTGTCGCATTTACATTCTTGTGAAGTGAAATCGCGGTATACATGACACTTCGCAATGAATATTATATCTTATCATGAAACATAGAAGTGTGATGCGATATCGCATTTTAAGAAGTATTAGAACCCTATTGCTACGATAGGTAGACATCTGCAAACGCTACTTCTTAGCATGGAAGTGTCGCATTTACATTCTTTTGAAGTGAAGACGAGGTATACATGACACTTCGCAATGAATATTATATCTTATCATGAAACATAGCAGTGAGATGCGATATCGCGTTTTAAGAAGCATAAGAACTCTATTGCTACGATACGTAGAAATCTGCAAACGCTATTTCCCAGCATGGAAGTGTCGCATTTACATTCGTTTGAAGTGAATACGAGATATACATGACACTTCGAAATGAATATTATACCTTATCATGAAACATAGAAGAGTGATGCGATATCGCGTTTTAGGAAGCATTGGATCTCTATTGCTGCGATACGTAGACATCTGCAAACGCCATTTCCTAGCATGGAAGTGTCGCATTTACATTCTTTTGAAGTGAATACGAGGTATACATGACACTTCGCAATGAATATTATATCTTATCATGAAACATAGGAATGAGGTGCTATATCGCGTTTTGAGAAGCATTAGAACTCTAATGCTACGATACGTAGACATCTGCAAACGCTATTTCCTAGCAAGGAAATTTCGCACTTACATTCCACTGAAGTGAATACGAGGTATACATAACATTACACAATGAATATTATATCTTATTACGGAACATAGAAATGAAATACGACATCTCGTTTTAAGAAGCATTAGTAACCTATTGCTGTGATACGTAGACATCTGCAAACGCTATTTCCTAGCATGGAAGTGTGGCATTTACATTCATTTGAAGTGAATACGAGGTATACATGACACTTCGCAATGAATATTATATCTTATCATGAAACATAGAAGTGAGATGCGATATCGCGTTCTAAGAAGCATTAGAACTCTATTGCTACGATACGTAGGCATCTGCAAGCGCTATTTCCTAGCATGGAAGTGTCTTATTTACGTTCTTTTGAAGTGAATACGTGGTATACATGACACTTCGCAATGAATATTATATATTATCATGAAACATAGGAAAGAGGTGCTATATCGCGTTTTGAGAAGCATTAGAACACTATTGCTATTATACGTAGACATCTGCAAACTCTATTTCCTAGCAAGGAAATTTCGCACTTACATTCCACTGAAGCGAATACGAGGTATACATAACATTACACAATGAATATTATATCTTATTACGAAACATAGAAGTGAAATACGACATCTCGTTTTAAGAAGCATTAGTACTCTATTGCTGTGATACGTAGACATCTGCAAGCGCTATTTCCTAGCATGGAAGTGTGGCATTTACATTCATTTGAAGTGAATACGAGGTATACATGACACTTCGCAATGAATATTATATCTTATCATGAAACATAGAAGTGAGATGCGATATCGCGTTCTAAGAAGCATTAGAACTCTATTGCTACGATACGTAGACATCTGCACACGCTATTTCCTAGCATGGAAGTGTCTTATTTACGTTCTTTTGAAGTGAATACGAGGTATACATGACAATTCGCAATGAATATTATATCTTATCATGAAACATAGGAATGAGGTGCTATATCGCGTTTTGAGAAGCATTAGAGCTCTATTGCTACGATACGTAGACATCTGCAAACGCTATTTCCTAGCATGGAAGTGTCGCATTTACATTCATTTGAAGTGAATACGAGGTATACATGACACTTCGAAATGAATATTATACCTTATCATGAAACATAGAAGAGTGATGCGATATCGCGTTTTAGGAAGCATTGGATCTCTATTGCTGCGATACGTAGACATCTGCAAACGCTATTTCCTAGCATGGAAGTGTCGCATTTACATTCTTTTGATGTGAAACATAGGAATGAGATGCGATAGCGCGTTTTGAAAAGCTTTAGATCACTATTGCTAATATACGTTGTCATCTGCAAACGCTATATCCTAGCATGGAAGTGTCGCATTTACTTTCTTGTTATGTGAGTACGGGGTATACATGACACTTCTCTATAAAAATTATAGTTTATCATGGAACATAGGAGTGAGATTCGATATCGCGTTCTAAGAAGCATTAGAACACTATTGTGTCGATACGTCGACACTTGCAAACGGTATTTCCAAGCATGCAAGTGTCGCATTTACATTCTTTTGAAGTGAATACGAGGTATACATAACACTAAACAATGAATATTATATTTTATCAGGAAACATAGAAATGGTGTGTGATATCGCGATATAAGGAGCATTAGATCTCTATTGCTACGATACGTAGACATTTGCAAACGCTATTTCCAAGCATGCAAGTGTCGCATTTACATTCTTTTGAAGTGAATACGAGGTATACATAACACTAAACAATGAATATTATATTTTATCACGAAACATAGTAATGGGATGCGATATCGCGATTTAAAAAGGATTAGAAATCTATTGCTACGATACGTAGTTATGCGGAACCGCTACTTCCTAGCAAGGAAGTGTCGCATTTACATTCCATTGAAGTGAATACGAGGTATACATGACACTTCGCGATGAATATTGTTTCTTATCACGAAACATATAAATGAGATGCGATATCGCGTTTTAAGAAGCATTAGAGCTCTATTGCCTCGACCCGTAGACAGCTGCATACGCTATTTCCTAGCACGGAAGTGTCACATTTACATTCTTTTGAAGTAAATACGAGGTGTACATGACACTTCGCAATGAATATTATATCTTATCAGGAACCATAGAAATGAGATGCTATAACGCGTTTTGAGAAGCATTAGAACTCTATTGCTACGATATGTAGACATCTGCAATCGCTATTTCCTAGCAACCAATAGTCGCATTTACATTCTTCTGAAGTGAATTCGAGGTTTACATGACACTTCGGAATGAATATTATAACTTATTACAAAACATAGAAATGAGATGCGATATCGCGATCTAAGAAGCATTAGAACTCTATTGCTACGATACGTAGGCATCTGCAAACGCTATGCTCTAGCAAGGAATAGTCGCATTTACATTCTTCTGATGTGAATACGAGGTATACATGACACTTCGCAATGAATATTATATCTTATCATGTAACATAGAAGAGAGATGCGATTTCGCGTTTTAAGAAGCATTAGAACTCTATGGCCTCAATGCAGAGACATCTGCAAACGCTATTTCCTAGCATGGAAGTGTCGCACTTACGTTCTTTTGAAGTGAATGCGACGTATACATGACACTTCGCAATGAACATCATTTCTTATCACGAAACATAGCAGTGAGATGCGATATCGCGTTTTAAGAAGCATTAGAACTCTATTGCTACGATACGTAGACATCTGCAAACGCTATTTCCTAGCATGGATGTGTCTTATTTACGTTCTTTTGAAGTGAATACGAGGTATACATGACACTTGGCAATGAATATTATATCTTATCATGAAACATAGGAATGAGGTGCTATATCGAGTTTTGAGAAGCATTAGAACTCTATTGCTGGGATACGTAGACATCTCCAAACAATATTTCCTAGCAAGGAAGTGTCGCATTTACATTCTTGTGAAGTGAAATCGAGGTATACATGACACTTCGCAATGAATATTATATCTTATCATGAAACATAGAAGTGTGATGCGATATCGCATTTTAAGAAGCATTAGAACCCTATTGCTACGATACGTAGACATCTGCAAACGCTACTTCCTAGCATGGAAGTGTCGCATTTACATTCATTTGAAGTGAATATGAGGTACACATGACACTTCGTAATGAATATTATACCTTATCATGAAACATAGAAGAGTGATGCGATATCGCGTTTTAGGAAGCATTGGAACTCTATTGCTGCGATACGTAGACATCTGCAAACGCTATTACCTAGCATGGAAGTGTCTTATATACGTTCTCTTGAAGTGAATACGAGGTATACATGACACTTCGCAATGAATATTATATCTTAACATGAAACATAGGAATGAGGTGCTATATCGAGTTTTGAGAAGCATTAGAATTCAATTGCCTATATACGTAGACATCTGCAAACTCTATTTCCTAGCAAGGAAATTTCGCACTTACATTCCACTGAAGTGAATACGAGGTATACATAACATTACACAATGAATATTATATCTTATTACGAAACATAGAAATGAAATACGACATCTCGTTTCAAGAAGCATTAGTACTCTATTGCTGCGATACGTAGACATCTGCAAACAATATTTCCTAGCAAGGAAGTGTCGCATTTACATTCTTGTGAAGTGAAATCGAGGTATACATGACACTTCGCAATGAATATTATATCTTATCATGAAACATAGAACTGTGACGCGATATCGCATTCTAAGAAGCATTAGAACCCTACTGCTACGATACGTAGACATCTGCAAACGCAACTTCCTAGGATGGAAGTGTCGCATTTACATTCTTTTGAAGTGAATACGAGGTATACATGACACTTCGCAATGAATATAATATCTTCTCATGAAACATAGCAGTGAGATGCGATATCGCGTTTTAAGAAGCATTAGAACTCTATTGCTACGATACGTAGACATCCGCAAACGCTATTTCCTAGCATGGAAGTGTCGCATTTACATTCATTTGAAGTGAATACGAGGTATACATGACACTTCGCAATGAATATTATATCTGATCATGAAACATAGAAATGAGATGCGACATCTCGTTTTAAGAAGCATTAGAACACTGTTGCTACGATACGCAGGCATCTGCAAACGCTATTTCCTAGCATGGAAGTGTCGCATTTACATTCATTTGAAGTGAATACGAGGTATACATGACACTTCGAAAGGAATATTATACCTTATCATGAAACATAGAAGAGTGATGCGATATAGCGTTTTAGGAAGCATTGGATCTCTATTGCTTCGATACGTAGACATCTGCAAACGCTATTTCCTAGCATGGAAGTGCCGCATTTACATTGTTTTGAAGTGAATACGAGGTATACATGACCCATCGCAATGAATATTATATATTGTCATGAAACATAGAAATGAGATGAGATATCGCGATTTAAGAATCATTAGAACACTATTGCTTCGATACGTAGGCATCTGCTAACGCTACTTCCTAGCAAGGACGTGTCGCATTTACATTCTTTTGAAACGAATACGAGGTATACATAAGACTCCACAATGAATATTATATCTTATCATGAAACATAGAAATGAGATGCGATATCGCGAATTAGAAGGTTTTAGAACTCTATCGCTTCGATACGTAGACATCTGCAAACGCTATTTCCTAGCAAGGAAGTGTCGCATTTATATTCTTTTGAAGTGAATACGATGTATACATAACACTCCACAATGAATATTATATATTACCATGAAGCATAGTAATGAGTAGCGATATAGTGTTTTGAGAAGCATTAGAACTCTAATGCCACGATACGTAGGCATCTGCAAACGCTATTTCCTAGCAAGGGAGTGTCGCATTTACATTCTTGTGAAGTGAAATCGCGGTATACATGACACTTCGCAATGAATATTATATCTTATCATGAAACATAGAAGTGTGATGCGATATCGCATTTTAAGAAGTATTAGAACCCTATTGCTACGATAGGTAGACATCTGCAAACGCTACTTCTTAGCATGGAAGTGTCGCATTTACATTCTTTTGAAGTGAAGACGAGGTATACATGACACTTCGCAATGAATATTATATCTTATCATGAAACATAGCAGTGAGATGCGATATCGCGTTTTAAGAAGCATTAGATCTCTATTGCTACGATACGTAGACATCTGCAAACGCTATTTCCCAGCATGGAAGTGTCGCATTTACATTCGTTTGAAGTGAATACGAGATATACATGACACTTCGAAATGAATATTATACCTTATCATGAAACATAGAAGAGTGATGCGATATCGCGTTTTAGGAAGCATTGGATCTCTATTGCTGCGATACGTAGACATCTGCAAACGCCATTTCCTAGCATGGAAGTGTCGCATTTACATACTTTTGAAGTGAATACGAGGTATACATGACACTTCGCAATGAATATTATATCTTATCATGAAACGTAGCAGTGAGATGCGATATCGCGTTTTAAGAAGCATTAGAACTCCATTGCTACGATACGTAGACATCTGCAAACGCTACTTCCTAGCATGGAAGTGTCGCATTTACATTCTTTTGAAGTGAATACGAGGTATACATGACACTTCGCAATGAATATTATATCTTATCATGAAACATAGCAGTGAGATGCGATATCGCGTTTTAAGAATCATTAGAACTCTATTGCTACGATACGTAGACATTTGCAAAGGCTATTTCCTAGCATGGAAGTGTCGCATTTACATTCATTTGAAGTGAATACGAGGTATACATGACACTTCGCAATGAATATTATATCTTATCATGAAACATAGAAGTGAGATGCGATATCGCGTTCTAAGAAGCATTAGAACTCTATTGCTACGATACGTAGACATCTGCAAGCGCTATTTCCTAGCATGGAAGTGTCTTATTTACGTTCTTTTGAAGTGAATACGTGGTATACATGACACTTCGCAATGAATATTATGTCTTATCATGAAACATAGATGTGAGATGCGATATCGCGTTTTAAGAAGCATTAGAACTCTATTGCTACGATACGTAGACATTTGCAAGGGCTATTCCCTAGCATGGAAGGGCCGCATTTACATTCTTTTGATGTGAGTACGAGGTATACATATCACTCCATAATGAATATTATATCTTATCATGAAACATAGCAGTGATATGCGATATCGCGTTTTAAGAAGCATTAGAACTCTATTGCTACGATACGTAGACATCTGCAAACGCTATTTCCTAGCATGGAAGTGTCGCATTTACATTCGTTTGAAGTGAATACGAGATATACATGACACTTCGCAATGAATATTATATCTTATCATGAAACATAGCAGTGAGATGCGATATCGCGTTTTAAGAAGCATTAGAACTATATTGCTACGATACGTAGACATCTGCAAACGCTATTTCCTAGCATGGAAGTGTCGCATTTACATTCATTTGAAGTGAATACGAGGTATACATGACACTTCGTAATGAATATTATACCTTATCATGAAACATAGAAGAGTGATGCGATATCGCGTTTTAGGAAGCATTGGATCTCTATTGCTGCGATACGTAGACATCTGCAAACGCTATTTCCTAGCATGGAAGTGTCGCATTTACATTCTTTTGAAGTGAATACGAGGGATACATGACACTTCGCAATGAATATTATATCTTATCATGAAACATAGGAATGAGTTGCTATATCGCGTTTTGAGAAGCATTAGAACTCTATTGCTACGATACGTAGACATCTGGAAACGCTATTTCCTAGCATGGAAGTGTCGCATTTACATTCTTTTGAAGTGAATACGAGGTATACATGACACTTCGCAATGAATATTATTCCTTATCGTGAAACATAGAAGAGAGATGCGATATCGCGTTTTAGGAAGCATTGGTACTCTATTGCTGCGATACGTAGACATCTGCAAACGCTATTTCCTAGCATGGAAGTGTCGCATTTACATTCGTTTGAAGTGAATACGAGATATACATGACACTTCGCAATGAATATTATATCTTATCATGAAACATAGCAGTGAGATGCGATATCGCGTTTTAAGAAGCATTAGAACTCTATTGCTACGATACGTAGACATCTGCAAACGCTATTTCCTAGCATGGAAGTGTCGCATTTACATTCATTTGAAGTGAATACGAGGTATACATGACACTTCGTAATGAATATTATACCTTATCATGAAACATAGAAGAGTGATGCGATATCGCGTTTTAGGAAGCATTGGATCTCTATTGCTGCGATACGTAGACATCTGCAAACGCTATTTCCTAGCATGGAAGTGTCTTATTTACGTTCTTTTGAAGTGAATACGAGGTATACATGACAATTCGCAATGAATATTATATCTTATCTTGAAACATAGATGTGAGATGCGATATCGCGTTTTAAGAAGCATTGGAACTCTATTGCTGCGATACGTAGACATCTGCAAACGCTATTTCCTAGCATGGAAGTGTCGCATTTACATTCTTTTGATGTGAATACGTGATATGCATGACATTTCGCAATGAATATTATATCGTCTCATGAAACATAGCAGTGAGATGCGATATCGCGTTTTAGGAAGCATTGGTACTCTATTGCTGCGATACGTAGACATCTGCAAACGCTATTTCCTAGCATGGAAGTGTCGCATTTACATTCGTTTGAAGTGAATACGAGATATACATGACACTTCGCAATGAACATTATATCTGATCATGAAACATAGAAATGAGATGCGACATCTCGTTTTAAGAAGCATTAGAACACTGTTGCTACGATACGCAGGCATCTGCAAACGCTATTTCCTAGCATGGAAGTGTCGCATTTACATTCATTTGAAGTGAATACGAGGTATACATGACACTTCGAAAGGAATATTATACCTTATCATGAAACATAGAAGAGTGATGCGATATAGCGTTTTAGGAAGCATTGGATCTCTATTGCTTCGATACGTAGACATCTGCAAACGCTATTTCCTAGCATGGAAGTGCCGCATTTACATTGTTTTGAAGTGAATACGAGGTATACATGACCCATCGCAATGAATATTATATATTGTCATGAAACATAGAAATGAGATGAGATATCGCGATTTAAGAATCATTAGAACACTATTGCTTCGATACGTAGGCATCTGCTAACGCTACTTCCTAGCAAGGACGTGTCGCATTTACATTCTTTTGAAACGAATACGAGGTATACATAAGACTCCACAATGAATATTATATCTTATCATGAAACATAGAAATGAGATGCGATATCGCGAATTAGAAGGTTTTAGAACTGTATCGCTTCGATACGTAGACATCTGCAAACGCTATTTCCTAGCAAGGAAGTGTCGCATTTATATTCTTTTGAAGTGAATACGATGTATACATAACACTCCACAATGAATATTATATATTACCATGAAGCATAGTAATGAGTAGCGATATAGTGTTTTGAGAAGCATTAGAACTCTAATGCCACGATACGTAGGCATCTGCAAACGCTATTTCCTAGCAAGGGAGTGTCGCATTTACATTCTTGTGAAGTGAAATCGCGGTATACATGACACTTCGCAATGAATATTATATCTTATCATGAAACATAGAAGTGTGATGCGATATCGCATTTTAAGAAGTATTAGAACCCTATTGCTACGATAGGTAGACATCTGCAAACGCTACTTCTTAGCATGGAAGTGTCGCATTTACATTCTTTTGAAGTGAAGACGAGGTATACATGACACTTCGCAATGAATATTATATCTTATCATGAAACATAGCAGTGAGATGCGATATCGCGTTTTAAGAAGCATTAGATCTCTATTGCTACGATACGTAGACATCTGCAAACGCTATTTCCCAGCATGGAAGTGTCGCATCTACATTCGTTTGAAGTGAATACGAGATATACATGACACTTCGAAATGAATATTATACCTTATCATGAAACATAGAAGAGTGATGCGATATCGCGTTTTAGGAAGCATTGGATCTCTATTGCTGCGATACGTAGACATCTGCAAACGCCATTTCCTAGCATGGAAGTGTCGCATTTACATACTTTTGAAGTGAATACGAGGTATACATGACACTTCGCAATGAATATTATATCTTATCATGAAACGTAGCAGTGAGATGCGATATCGCGTTTTAAGAAGCATTAGAACTCCATTGCTACGATACGTAGACATCTGCAAACGCTACTTCCTAGCATGGAAGTGTCGCATTTACATTCTTTTGAAGTGAATACGAGGTATACATGACACTTCGCAATGAATATTATATCTTATCATGAAACATAGCAGTGAGATGCGATATCGCGTTTTAAGAATCATTAGAACTCTATTGCTACGATACGTAGACATTTGCAAAGGCTATTTCCTAGCATGGAAGTGTCGCATTTACATTCATTTGAAGTGAATACGAGGTATACATGACACTTCGCAATGAATATTATATCTTATCATGAAACATAGGAATGAGGTGCTATATCGCGTTTTGAGAAGCATTAGAACTCTAATGCTACGATACGTAGACATCTGCAAACGCTATTTCCTAGCAAGGAAATTTCGCACTTACATTCCACTGAAGTGAATACGAGGTATACATAACATTACACAATGAATATTATATCTTATTACGGAACATAGAAATGAAATACGACATCTCGTTTTAAGAAGCATTAGTAACCTATTGCTGTGATACGTAGACATCTGCAAACGCTATTTCCTAGCATGGAAGTGTGGCATTTACATTCATTTGAAGTGAATACGAGGTATACATGACACTTCGCAATGAATATTATATCTTATCATGAAACATAGAAGTGAGATGCGATATCGCGTTCTAAGAAGCATTAGAACTCTATTGCTACGATACGTAGACATCTGCAAGCGCTATTTCCTAGCATGGAAGTGTCTTATTTACGTTCTTTTGAAGTGAATACGTGGTATACATGACACTTCGCAATGAATATTATGTCTTATCATGAAACATAGATGTGAGATGCGATATCGCGTTTTAAGAAGCATTAGAACTCTATTGCTACGATACGTAGACATTTGCAAGGGCTATTCCCTAGCATGGAAGGGCCGCATTTACATTCTTTTGATGTGAGTACGAGGTATACATATCACTCCATAATGAATATTATATCTTATCATGAAACATAGCAGTGATATGCGATATCGCGTTTTAAGAAGCATTAGAACTCTATTGCTACGATACGTAGACATCTGCAAACGCTATTTCCTAGCATGGAAGTGTCGCATTTACATTCGTTTGAAGTGAATACGAGATATACATGACACTTCGCAATGAATATTATATCTTATCATGAAACATAGCAGTGAGATGCGATATCGCGTTTTAAGAAGCATTAGAACTATATTGCTACGATACGTAGACATCTGCAAACGCTATTTCCTAGCATGGAAGTGTCGCATTTACATTCATTTGAAGTGAATACGAGGTATACATGACACTTCGTAATGAATATTATACCTTATCATGAAACATAGAAGAGTGATGCGATATCGCGTTTTAGGAAGCATTGGATCTCTATTGCTGCGATACGTAGACATCTGCAAACGCTATTTCCTAGCATGGAAGTGTCGCATTTACATTCTTTTGAAGTGAATACGAGGGATACATGACACTTCGCAATGAATATTATATCTTATCATGAAACATAGGAATGAGTTGCTATATCGCGTTTTGAGAAGCATTAGAACTCTATTGCTACGATACGTAGACATCTGGAAACGCTATTTCCTAGCATGGAAGTGTCGCATTTACATTCTTTTGAAGTGAATACGAGGTATACATGACACTTCGCAATGAATATTATTCCTTATCGTGAAACATAGAAGAGAGATGCGATATCGCGTTTTAGGAAGCATTGGTACTCTATTGCTGCGATACGTAGACATCTGCAAACGCTATTTCCTAGCATGGAAGTGTCGCATTTACATTCGTTTGAAGTGAATACGAGATATACATGACACTTCGCAATGAATATTATATCTTATCATGAAACATAGAAATGAGATGAGATATCGCGATTTAAGAATCATTAGAACACTATTGCTTCGATACGTAGGCATCTGCTAACGCTACTTCCTAGCAAGGACGTGTCGCATTTACATTCTTTTGAAACGAATACGAGGTATACATAAGACTCCACAATGAATATTATATCTTATCATGAAACATAGAAATGAGATGCGATATCGCGAATTAGAAGGTTTTAGAACTGTATCGCTTCGATACGTAGACATCTGCAAACGCTATTTCCTAGCAAGGAAGTGTCGCATTTATATTCTTTTGAAGTGAATACGATGTATACATAACACTCCACAATGAATATTATATATTACCATGAAGCATAGTAATGAGTAGCGATATAGTGTTTTGAGAAGCATTAGAACTCTAATGCCACGATACGTAGGCATCTGCAAACGCTATTTCCTAGCAAGGGAGTGTCGCATTTACATTCTTGTGAAGTGAAATCGCGGTATACATGACACTTCGCAATGAATATTATATCTTATCATGAAACATAGAAGTGTGATGCGATATCGCATTTTAAGGAGTATTAGAACCCTATTGCTACGATAGGTAGACATCTGCAAACGCTACTTCTTAGCATGGAAGTGTCGCATTTACATTCTTTTGAAGTGAAGACGAGGTATACATGACACTTCGCAATGAATATTATATCTTATCATGAAACATAGCAGTGAGATGCGATATCGCGTTTTAAGAAGCATTAGATCTCTATTGCTACGATACGTAGACATCTGCAAACGCTATTTCCCAGCATGGAAGTGTCTTCATCTACATTCGTTTGAAGTGAATACGAGATATACATGACACTTCGAAATGAATATTATACCTTATCATGAAACATAGAAGAGTGATGCGATATCGCGTTTTAGGAAGCATTGGATCTCTATTGCTGCGATACGTAGACATCTGCAAACGCCATTTCCTAGCATGGAAGTGTCGCATTTACATACTTTTGAAGTGAATACGAGGTATACATGACACTTCGCAATGAATATTATATCTTATCATGAAACGTAGCAGTGAGATGCGATATCGCGTTTTAAGAAGCATTAGAACTCCATTGCTACGATACGTAGACATCTGCAAACGCTACTTCCTAGCATGGAAGTGTCGCATTTACATTCTTTTGAAGTGAATACGAGGTATACATGACACTTCGCAATGAATATTATATCTTATCATGAAACATAGCAGTGAGATGCGATATCGCGTTTTAAGAATCATTAGAACTCTATTGCTACGATACGTAGACATTTGCAAAGGCTATTTCCTAGCATGGAAGTGTCGCATTTACATTCATTTGAAGTGAATACGAGGTATACATGACACTTCGCAATGAATATTATATCTTATCATGAAACATAGGAATGAGGTGCTATATCGCGTTTTGAGAAGCATTAGATCTCTAATGCTACGATACGTAGACATCTGCAAACGCTATTTCCTAGCAAGGAAATTTCGCACTTACATTCCACTGAAGTGAATACGAGGTATACATAACATTACACAATGAATATTATATCTTATTACGGAACATAGAAATGAAATACGACATCTCGTTTTAAGAAGCATTAGTAACCTATTGCTGTGATACGTAGACATCTGCAAACGCTATTTCCTAGCATGGAAGTGTGGCATTTACATTCATTTGAAGTGAATACGAGGTATACATGACACTTCGCAATGAATATTATATCTTATCATGAAACATAGAAGTGAGATGCGATATCGCGTTCTAAGAAGCATTAGAACTCTATTGCTACGATACGTAGACATCTGCAAGCGCTATTTCCTAGCATGGAAGTGTCTTATTTACGTTCTTTTGAAGTGAATACGTGGTATACATGACACTTCGCAATGAATATTATATCTTCTCATGAAACATAGCAGTGAGATGCGATATCGCGTTTTAAGAAGCATTAGAACACTATTTCTACGATACGTAGACATCTGAAAAGGATATTCCCTAGCATGGAAGGGTCGCATTTACATTCTTTTGAAGTGAGTACGAGGTATACATATCACTCCATAAGGAATATTATATCTTATCATGAATCATAGCAGTGAGATGCGATATCGCGTGTTAAGAAGCATTAGAACTCTATTGCTACGATACGTAGGCATCTGCAAATGCTATTTCCTAGCATGGAAGTGTCGCATTTACATTCATTTGAAGTGAATACGAGGTATACATGACACTTCGCAATGAATATTATACCTTATCATGAAACATAGAAGGGAGATGCGATATCGCGTTTTAGGAAGCATTGGATCTCTATTGCTGCGATACGTAGACATCTGCAAACGCTATTTCCTAGCATGGAAGTGTCGCATTTACATTCGTTTGAAGTGAATACGAGATATACATGACACTTCGCAATGAATATTATATCTTATCATGAAACATAGCAGTGAGATGCGATATCGCGTTTTAAGAAGCATTAGAACTATATTGCTACGATACGTAGACATCTGCAAACGCTATTTCCTAGCATGGAAGTGTCGCATTTACATTCATTTGAAGTGAATACGAGGTATACATGACACTTCGTAATGAATATTATACCTTATCATGAAACATAGAAGAGTGATGCGATATCGCGTTTTAGGAAGCATTGGATCTCTATTGCTGCGATTCGTAGACATCTGCAAACGCTATTTCCTAGCATGGAAGTGTCGCATTTACATTCTTTTGAAGTGAATACGAGGGATACATGACACTTCGCAATGAATATTATATCTTATCATGAAACATAGGAATGAGTTGCTATATCGCGTTTTGAGAAGCATTAGAACTCTATTGCTACGATACGTAGACATCTGGAAACGCTATTTCCTAGCATGGAAGTGTCGCATTTACATTCTTTTGAAGTGAATACGAGGTATACATGACACTTCGCAATGAATATTATTCCTTATCGTGAAACATAGAAGAGAGATGCGATATCGCGTTTTAGGAAGCATTGGTACTCTATTGCTGCGATACGTAGACATCTGCAAACGCTATTTCCTAGCATGGAAGTGTCGCATTTACATTCGTTTGAAGTGAATACGAGATATACATGACACTTCGCAATGAATATTATATCTTATCATGAAACATAGCAGTGAGATGCGATATCGCGTTTTAAGAAGCATTAGAACTCTATTGCTACGATACGTAGACATCTGCAAACGCTATTTCCTAGCATGGAAGTGTCGCATTTACATTCATTTGAAGTGAATACGAGGTATACATGACACTTCGTAATGAATATTATACCTTATCATGAAACATAGAAGAGTGATGCGATATCGCGTTTTAGGAAGCATTGGATCTCTATTGCTGCGATACGTAGACATCTGCAAACGCTATTTCCTAGCATGGAAGTGTCTTATTTACGTTCTTTTGAAGTGAATACGAGGTATACATGACAATTCGCAATGAATATTATATCTTATCTTGAAACATAGATGTGAGATGCGATATCGCGTTTTAAGAAGCATTGGAACTCTATTGCTGCGATACGTAGACATCTGCAAACGCTATTTCCTAGCATGGAAGTGTCGCATTTACATTCTTTTGATGTGAATACGAGATATGCATGACATTTCGCAATGAATATTATATCGTCTCATGAAACATAGCAGTGAGATGCGATATCGCGTTTTAAGAAGCATTAGAACTCTATTGCTACGATACGTAGACATCTGCAAACGCTATTTCCTAGCATGGAAGTGTCGCATTTACATTCGTTTGAAGTGAATACGAGATATACATGACACTTCGCAATGAATATTATATCTGATCATGAAACATAGAAATGAGATGCGACATCTCGTTTTAAGAAGCATTAGAACACTGTTGCTACGATACGCAGGCATCTGCAAACGCTATTTCCTAGCATGGAAGTGTCGCATTTACATTCATTTGAAGTGAATACGAGGTATACATGACGCTTCGAAAGGAATATTATACCTTATCATGAAACATAAAAGAGTGATGCGATATAGCGTTTTAGGAAGCATTGGATCTCTATTGCTTCGATACGTAGACATCTGCAAACGCTATTTCCTAGCATGCAAGTGCCGCATTTACACTGTTTTGAAGTGAATACGAGGTATACATGACCCATCGCAATGAATATTATATATTGTCATGAAACATAGAAATGAGATGAGATATCGCGATTTAAGAATCATTAGAACACTATTGCTTCGATACGTAGGCATCTGCAAACGCTACTTCCTAGCAAGGACGTGTCGCATTTACATTCTTTTGAAACGAATACGAGGTATACATAAGACTCCACAATGAATATTATATCTTATCATGAAACATAGAAGAGAGGTGCGATATCGCATTTTAGGGAGCATTAGAACTCTATTGCTGCGATACGTAGACATCTGCAAACGCTATTTCCTAGCATGGAAGTGTCGCATTTACATTCTTTTGAAGTGAATACGAGATACACATGACACTTCGCAATGAAGATTATATCTTATCATGAGACATAGGAATGAGGTGCTATATCGCGTTTTGAGAAGCATTAGAACTCTATTGCTAATATGCGTAGACATCTGCAAACTCTATTTCCTAGCATTACACTTACATTCCACTGGCATTCCACTGAAGTGAATACGAGGAATACATAACACTCCACAATGAATATTATATCTTATCACGAAACATAGAAATGAAATGCGGCATCTCGTTTTAAGACGCATTAGAACTCTATTGCTACGATACGTAGACATCTGCAAATGCTATTTCCTAGCATCGAAGTGTCATATTTACATTCTTTTGAAGTGAATACGAGGTATACATGACACTTCGCAATGAATATTATATCTTATCATGAAACATAGATGTGAGATGCGATATCGCGTTCTAAGAAGCATTAGAACTCTATTGCTACGATACGTAGACATCTGCAAACGCTATTTCCTAGCATGGAAGTGTCTTATTTACATTGTTTTGAAGTGAATACTAGGTATACATGACACTTCGCAATGAATATTATATCTTTTCATGAAACATAGCAGTGAGATGCGATATAGCGTTTTAAGAAGCATTAGAAATCTATTGCTACGATACGTAGACATCTGCAAACGCTATTTCCTAGCATGGAAGTGTCGCATTTACATTCTTTTGATGTGAATACGAGATATACATGACACTTCGCAATGAATATTATATCTTATCATGAAACATAGCAGTGAGATGCGATATCGCGTTTTAAGAAGCATTAGAACTCTATTTCTACGATACGTAGACATCTGCAAACGCTATTTCCTAGCATGGAAGTGTCGCATTTACATTCATTTGAAGTGAATACGAGGTATACATGACACTTCGCTATGAATATTATACCTTATCATGAAACATAGAAGAGTGATGCGATATCGCGTTTTAGGAAGCATTGGAACTCTATTGCTGCGATACGTAGACATCTGCAAACGCTATTCCCTAGCATGGAAGTGTCTCATTTACATTCTTTTGATGTGAATACCAGATATACATGACACTTCGCAATGAACATTATATCTTCTCATGAAACATAGCAGTGAGATGCGATATCGCGTTTTAAGAAGCATTAGAACTCTATTTCTACGATACGTAGACATCTGAAAAGGCTATTCCCTAGCATGGAAGGGTCGCATTTACATTCTTTTGAAGTGAGTACGAGGTATACATATAACTCCATAATGAATATTATATCTTATCATGAATCATAGCAGTGAGATGCGATATCGCGTGTTAAGAAGCATTAGAACTCTATTGCTACGATACGTAGACATCTGAAAAGGCTATTCCCTAGCATGGAAGGGTCGCATTTACATTCTTTTGAAGTGAGTACGAGGTATACATATCACTCCATAATGAATATTATATCTTATCATGAATCATAGCAGTGAGATGCGATATCGCGTGTTAAGAAGCATTAGAACTCTATTGCTACCATACGTAGGCATCTGCAAATGCTATTTCCCAGCATGGAAGTGTCGCATTTACATTCATTTGAAGTGAATACGAGGTATACATGACACTTCGCAATGAATATTATACCTTATCATGAAACATAGAAGGGAGATGCGATATCGCGTTTTAGGAAGCATTGGAACTCTATAGCTGAGATACGTAGACATCTGCAAACGCTATTTCCTAGCATGGAAGTGTCGCATTTACATTCTTTTGATGTGAGTACGAGATATACATGACACTTCGCAATGAATATTATATCTTATCATGAAACATAAAAGTGAGATGCGATATCGCGTTCTAAGAAGCATTAGAACTCTATTGCTACGATACGTAGTCATCTGCAAAGGCTATTCCCTAGCATGGAAGGGTCGCATTTACATTCTTTTGAAGTGAGTACGAGGTATACATATCACTCCGTAATGAATATTACATCTTATCATGAAACATAGCAGTGAGATGCGATATCGCGTTTTAAGAAGCATTAGAACTCTATTGCTACGATACGTAGACATCTGCAAACGCTATTTCCTAGCATGGAAGTGTCGCATTTACATTCATTTGAAGTGAATACGAGGTATACATGACACTCCACAATGAATATTATATCTTATCACGGAACATAGAAATGAAATGAGGCATCTCGTTTTGTGAAGCATTAGAACTCTATTGCTACGATACGTAGACATCTGCAAACGCTATTTCCTAGCATGGAAGTGTCGCATTTACATTCATTTGAAGTGAATACGAGGTATACATGACACTTCGCTATGAATATTATACCTTATCATGAAACATAGAAGAGTGATGCGATATCGCGTTTTAGGAAGCATTGGAACTCTATTGCTGCGATACGTAGACATCTGCAAACGCTATTCCCTAGCATGGAAGGGTCGCATTTACTTTCTTTTGAAGTGTGTACGAGGTATACATAACACTCCATAATGAATATTATATCTTATCATGAAACATAGCAGTGAGATGCGATATCGCGTTTTAAGAAGCATTAGAACTCTATTGCTACGATACGTAGACATCTGCAAACGCTATTTCCTAGCATGGAAGTGTCGCATTTACATTCATTTGAAGTGAATACGAGGTATACATGACACTTCGCTATGAATATTATACCTTATCATGAAACATAGAAGAGTGGTGCGATATCGCGTTTTAGGAAGCATTGGAACTCTATTGCTGCGATACGTAGACATCTGCAAACGCTATTCCCTAGCATGGAAGTGTCGCATTTACATTCTTTTGATGTGAATACGAGATATACATGACAACTCGCAATGAATATTATATCTTCTCATGAAACATAGCAGTGAGATGCGATATCGCGTTTTAAGAAGCATTAGAACACTATTTCTACGATACGTAGACATCTGAAAAGGATATTCCCTAGCATGGAAGGGTCGCATTTACATTCTTTTGAAGTGAGTACGAGGTATACATATCACTCCATAAGGAATATTATATCTTATCATGAATCATAGCAGTGAGATGCGATATCGCGTGTTAAGAAGCATTAGAACTCTATTGCTACGATACGTAGGCATCTGCAAATGCTATTTCCTAGCATGGAAGTGTCGCATTTACATTCATTTGAAGTGAATACGAGGTATACATGACACTTCGCAATGAATATTATACCTTATCATGAAACATAGAAGGGAGATGCGATATCGCGTTTTAGGAAGCATTGGATCTCTATTGCTGCGATACGTAGACATCTGCAAACGCTATTTCCTAGCATGGAAGTGTCGCATTTACATTCTTTTGAAGTGAATACGAGGTATACATGACACTTCGCAATGAATATTATATCTTATCATGAAACATAGCAGTGAGATGCGATATCGCGTTTTAAGAAGCATTAGAACTCTATTGCTACGATACATAGATATCTGCAAACGCTACTTCCTAGCATGGAAGTGTCGCATTTACATTCTTTTGAAGTGAATACGAGGTATACATGACACTTCGCAATGAATATTATATCTTATCATGAAACATAGCAGTGAGATGCGATATCGCGTTTTAAGAATCATTAGAACTCTATTGCTACGATACGTAGACATTTGCAAAGGCTATTTCCTAGCATGGAAGTGTCGCATTTACATTCATTTGAAGTGAATACGAGGTATACATGACACTTCGAAATGAATATTATACCTTATCATGAAACATAGAAGAGTGATGCGATATCGCGTTTTAGGAAGCATTGGATCTCTATTGCTGCGATAGGTAGACATCTGCAAACGCTATTTCCTAGCATGGAAGTGTCGCATTTACATTCTTTTGAAGTGAATACGAGGTATACATAACACTTCGCAATGAATATTATATCTTATCATGAAACATAGAAGAGTGATGCGATATCGCGTTTTAGGAAGCATTGGATCTCTATTGCTGCGATACGTAGACATCTGCAAACGCTATTTCCTAGCATGGAAGTGTCGCATTTACATTCTTTTGAAGTGAATACGAGGTATACATGACACTTCGCAATGAATATTATATCTTATCATGAAACATAGCAGTGAGATGCGATATCGCGTTTTAAGAAGCATTAGAACTCTATTGCTACGATACATAGATATCTGCAAACGCTACTTCCTAGCATGGAAGTGTCGCATTCACATTCTTTTGAAGTGAATACGAGGTATACATGACACTTCGCAATGAATATTATATCTTATCATGAAACATAGCAGTGAGATGCGATATCGCGTTTTAAGAATCATTAGAACTCTATTGCTACGATACGTAGACATTTGCAAAGGCTATTTCCTAGCATGGAAGTGTCGCATTTACATTCATTTGAAGTGAATACGAGGTATACATGACACTTCGAAATGAATATTATACCTTATCATGAAACATAGAAGAGTGATGCGATATCGCGTTTTAGGAAGCATTGGATCTCTATTGCTGCGATAGGTAGACATCTGCAAACGCTATTTCCTAGCATGGAAGTGTCGCATTTACATTCTTTTGAAGTGAATACGAGGTATACATGACACTTCGCAATGAATATTATATCTTATCATGAAACATAGGAATGAGGTGCTATATCGCGTTTTGAGAAGCATTAGAACTCTAATGCTACGATACGTAGACATCTGCAAACGCTATTTCCTAGCAAGGAAATTTCGCACTTACATTCCACTGAAGTGAATACGAGGTATACATAACATTACACAATGAATATTATATCTTATTACGGAACATAGAAATGAAATACGACATCTCGTTTTAAGAAGCATTAGTAACCTATTGCTGTGATACGTAGACATCTGCAAACGCTATTTCCTAGCATGGAAGTGTGGCGTTTACATTCATTTGAAGTGAATACGAGGTATACATGACACTTCGCAATGAATATTATATCTTATCATGAAACATAGAAGTGAGATGCGATATCGCGTTCTAAGAAGCATTAGAACTCTATTGCTACGATACGTAGACATCTGCAAGCGCTATTTCCTAGCATGGAAGTGTCCTATTTACGTTCTTTTGAAGTGAATACGTGGTATACATGACACTTCGCAATGAATATTATGTCTTATCATGAAACATAGATGTGAGATGCGATATCGCGTTTTAAGAAGCATTAGAACTCTATTGCTACGATACGTAGACATTTGCAAGGGCTATTCCCTAGCATGGAAGGGCCGCATTTACATTCTTTTGATGTGAGTACGAGGTATACATACCACTCCATAATGAATATTATATCTTATCATGAAACATAGCAGTGATATGCGATATCGCATTTTAAGAAGCATTAGAACTCTATTGCTACGATACGTAGACATCTGCAAAACGCTATTTCCTAGCATGGAAGTGTCGCATTTACATTCTTTTGAAGTGAATATGAGGTATACATGACACTTCGCAATGAATATTATATCTTATCATGAAACATAGAAGTGAGATGCGATATCGCGTTCTAAGAAGCATTAGAACTCTATTGCTACGATACGTAGACATCTGCAAACGCTGTTTCCTAGCATGGAAGTGTCGCATTTACATTCTTTTGAAGTGAATACGAGATATACATGACACTTCGCAATGAATATTATATATTATCATGAAACATAGGAAAGAGGTGCTATATCGCGTTTTGAGAAGCATTAGAACACTATTGCTATTATACGTAGACATCTGCAAACTCTATTTCCTAGCAAGGAAATTTCGCACTTACATTCCACTGAAGCGAATACGAGGTATACATAACATTACACAATGAATATTATATCTTATTACGAAACATAGGAGTGAAATACGACATCTCGTTTTAAGAAGCATTAGTACTCTATTGCTGTGATACGTAGACATCTGCAAGCGCTATTTCCTAGCATGGAAGTGTGGCATTTACATTCATTTGAAGCGAATACGAGGTATACATGACACTTCGCAATGAATATTATATCTTATCATGAAACATAGAAGTGAAATACGACATCTCGTTTTAAGAAGCATTAGTACTCTATTGCTGTGATACGTAGACATCTGCTAGCGCTATTTCCTAGCATGGAAGTGTCGCATTTACATTCGTTTGAAGTGAATACGAGATATACATGACACTTCGCAATGAATATTATATCTTATCATGAACCATAGCAGTGAGATGCGATATCGCGTTTTAAGAAGCATTAGAACTCTATTGCTACGATACGTAGACATCTGCAAACGCTATTTCCTAGCATGGAAGTGTCGCATTTACATTCATTTGAAGTGAATACGAGGTATACATGACACTTCGTAATGAATATTATACCTTATCATGAAACATAGAAGAGTGATGCGATATCGCGTTTTAGGAAGCATTGGATCTCTATTGCTGCGATACGTAGACATCTGCAAACGCTATTTCCTAGCATGGAAGTGTCTTATTTACGTTCTTTTGAAGTGAATACGAGGTATACATGACAATTCGCAATGAATATTATATCTTATCTTGAAACATAGATGTGAGATGCGATATCGCGTTTTAAGAAGCATTGGAACACTATTGCTGCGATACGTAGACATCTGCAAACGCTATTTCCTAGCATGGAAGTGTCGCATTTACATTCTTTTGATGTGAATACGAGATATGCATGACACTTCGCAATGAATATTATATCTTCTCATGAAACATAGCAGTGAGATGCGATATCGCGTTTTAAGAAGCATTAGAACTCTATTGCTACGATACGTAGACATCTGCAAACGCTATTTCCTAGCATGGAAGTGTCGCATTTACATTCATTTCAAGTGAATACGAGGTATACATAACACTTCGTAATGAATATTATACCTTATCATGAAACATAGAAGCGTGATGCGATATCGCGTTTTAGGAAGCATTGGAACTCTATTGCTGCGATACGTAGACATCTGCAAACGCTATTTCCTAGCATGGAAGTGTCGCATTTACATTCTTTAGATGTGAATACGAGATATACATGACACTTCGCAATGAATATTATATCTTCTCATGAAACATAGCAGTGAGATGCGATATCGCGTTTTAAGAAGCATTAGAACTCTATTGTTACGATACGTAGACATCTGCAAACGCTATTTCCTAGCATGGAAGTGTCGCATTTACATTCGTTTGAAGTGAATACGAGATATACATGACACTTCGCAATGAATATTATATCTGATCATGAAGCATAGAAATGAGATGCGACATCTCGTTTTAAGAAGCATTAGAACACTGTTGCTACGATACGCAGACATCTGCAAACGCTATTTCCTAGCATGGAAGTGTCGCATTTACATTCATTTGAAGTGAAAACGAGGTATACATGACACTTCGAAAGGAATATTATACCTCATCATGAAACATAGAAGAGTGATGCGATATCGCGTTTTAGGAAGCATTGGATCTCTATTGCTGCGATACGTAGACATCTGCAAACGCTATTTCCTAGCATGGAAGTGTCGCATTTACATTGTTTTGAAGTGAATACGAGGTATACATGACACTTCGCAATGAATATTATATCCTATCATGAAACATAGTAATGAGGTGCTATATCGCGTTTTGAGAAGCATTAGAACCCTATTGTTTCGACACGTAGTCAACTGGAAACGCTATTTCCTAGCAAGGAAGTGTCGCATTTACATCCTTTTGAAGTGAATACGAGGTATACATGACACTTCGCAATGAATATTATATCTGATCATGAAACATAGAAATGAGATGCGACATCTCGTTTTAAGAAGCATTAGAACTCTATTGCAACGATACGTAGACATCTGCAAACGCTATTTCCTAGGATGGGAGGGTCGCATTTACATTCTTTTGAAGTGAGTACGAGGTATTCATAACACACCATAATGAATATTATTTCTTCTCATGAAACATAGAAGAGAGATGCGATATCGCGTTTTAGGAAGCATTGGAACTCTATTGCTGCGATACGTAGACATCTGCAAACGCTATTTCCTAGCATGGAAGTGTCGCATTTACATTCGTTTGAAGTGAACACGAGATATACATGACACTTCGCAATGAATATTATATCTTATCAAGAAACATAGAAGTGAGATGCGATATGGCATTTTAAGAATCATTAGAACCCTATTGTTTCGACACGTAGTCATCTGGAAACGCTCTTTCCTAGCAAGGAAGTGTCGCATATACATCGTTTTGAAGTGAATACGAGGTATACATGACACTTCGCAATGAATATTATATCTGATCATGAAACATAGAAATGAGATGCGACATCTCGTTTTAAGAAGCATTAGAACTCTATTGTTACGATACGTAGACATCTGCAAACGCTATTTCCTAGGATGGAAGGGTCGCATTTACATTCTTTTGAAGTGAGTACGAGGTATACATAACACTCCATAATGAATATTATTTCTTCTCATGAAACATAGAAGAGAGATGCGATATCGCGCTTCAGGAAGCATTGGAACTCTATTGCTGCGATACGTAGACATCTGCAAACGCTATTTCCTAGCATGGAAGTGTCGCATTTACATTCTTTTGAAGTGAATACGAGGTATACATGACACTTCGCAATGAGTATTATATCTGAACATGAAACATAGGAATGAGGTGCTATATCGCGTTTTGAGAAGCATTAGAACTCTATTGCTACGATACGTAGACATCTGCAAACGCTATTTCCTAGCATGGAAGTGTCGCATTTACATTCTTTTGAAGTGAATACGAGGTATACATGACACTTCGCAATGAATATTATATCTTATCATGAAACATAGGAATGAGGTGGTATATCGCGTAATGAGAAGCATTAGAGCTCTATTGCTACGATACGTAGACATCTGCAAACGCTATTTCCTAGCATGGAAGTGTCGCATTTACGTTCTTTTGAAGTGAATACGAGGTATACATGACACTTCGCAATGAATATTATATCTTATCATGAAACATAGGAGTGAGATGCGATATCGCGTTCTAAGAAGCACTAGAACTCTATTGCTACGATACGTAGACATCTGCAAACGCTATTTCCTAGCATGGAAGTTTCGCATTTACATTCATTTGAAGTGAATACGAGGTATACATGACACTTCGCAATGAATATTATACCTTATCTCGAAACATAGAAGTGAGATGCGACATCTCGTTTTAAGAAGCATTAGAACTCTGTTGCTACGATACGTAGACATCTGCAAAGGCTATTTCCAAGCATGGAAGTGTCGCATTTACATTCTTTTGAAGTGAATACGAGGTATACATGACACTTCGCAATGGATATTATATCTTATCATGAAACATAGTAGTGAGATGCGATATCGCGTTTTAAGAAGCATTACAACTCTATTGCTACGATACGTAGACATCTGCAAACGCTATTTCCTAGCATGGAAGTGTCGCATTTACATTCATTTGAAGCGAATACGAGGTATACATGACACTTCGCAATGAATATTATATCTTATCATGAAACATAGGAATGAGGTGCTGTATTGCGTTTTGAGAAACATTAGAACTCGATTGCTAATATACGTAGACATCTGCAAACTCTATTCCCTACCATGGAAATGTCGCACTTACATTCCACTGAAGTGAATACGAGGTATACATAACATTACACAATGATTATTATATCTTATTACGAAACATAGAAAAGAAATACGACATCTCGTATTCAGAAGCATAAGTACTCTATTGCTGTGATACGTAGACATCTGCAAACGCTATTTCCTAGCATGGAAGTGTCGCATTTACATTCTTTTGAAGTGAATACGAGGTATACATGACACTTCGCAATGAATATTATATCTTATCGTGAAACATAGGAGTGAGATGCGATATCGCGTTTTAAGAAGCTTTAGAATTCTATTGCTACGATACGTAGACATCTGCAAACGCTATTTCCTAGCATGCAAGTGTCGCATTTACATTCTTTTGAAGTGAATACGAGGTATACATGACACTTCGCAATGAATATTATATCTTATCATGAAACATAGAAGTGAGATGCGATATAGCGTTTTAAGAAACATTAGAACGCTATTGCTACGATACGTAGACATCTGCAAACGCTATTTCCTAGCATGCAAGTGTCGCATTTACATTCTTTTGAAGTGAATACGAGGTATACATGACACTTCGCAATGAATATTATATCTTATCAAGAAACATAAAGGAAATACGCGATATCGCGTTGCAAGAAGCAATAGAACTCTATTTTTACGATACGTAGACATCTGCAAACAATATTTCCTAGCAAGGAAGTGTCGCATTTACAATCTTTTGAAGTGAATACGAGGTATGCATGACACTTCGCAATGAATATTATATCTTATCATGAAACATAGAAGTGAGATGCGATATCGCGTTTTAAGAAGCATTAGAACTCTATTGCTACGATACGTGGTCATCTGGAAACGCTATTTCCTAGCAAGGAAGTGTCGCTTTTACATTCTTTTGAAGAGAATAAGAGGTATACATGACACTTCGCAATGAAAATTATATCTGATCATGAAACATAGAAATGAGATGCGACATCTCGTTTTAAGAAGCATTAGAACTCTATTGCTACGATACGTAGACATCTGCAAACGCTATTTCCTAGGATGGGAGGGTCGCATTTACATTCTTTTGAAGTGAGTACGAGGTATACACAACACTCCATAATCAATATTATATCTTCTCATGAAACATAGCAGTGAGATGCGATATCGCGTTTTAAGATGCATTAGAACTCTATTGCTACGATACGTAGACATTTGCAAAGGCTATTCCCTAGCATGGTAGGGTCGCACTTACATTCTTTTGAAGTGAGTACGAGGTATACATATCACTCCATAATGAATATTATATCTTATCATGAAACATAGCTGTGAGATGCGATATCGCGTTTTAAGAAGCATTAGAACTCTATTGCTACGATACGCAGACATCTGCAAACGCTATTTCCTAGCATGGAAGTGTCGCATTTACATTCTTTTGAAGTGAATACGAGGTATACATGACACTTCGCAATGAATATTATATCTTCTCATGAAACATAGCAGTGAGGTGCGATATCGCGTTTTAAGAAGCATTAGAACACTATTGCTACGATACGTAGACATCTGCAAACGCTATTTCCTAGCATGGAAGTGTCGCATTTACATTCATTTGAAGTGAATACGAGGTATACATGACACTTCGTAATGAATATTATACCTTATGATGAAACATAGAAGAGTGATGCGATATCGCGTTTTAGGAAGCATTGGAACTCTATTGCTGCGATACGTAGACATCTGCAAACGCTATTTCCTAGCATGGAAGTGTCGCATTTACATTCTTTTGATGTGAATACGAGATATACATGACACTTCGCAATGAATATTATATCTTCTCATGAAACATAGCAGTGAGATGCGATATCGCGTTTTGGGAAGCATTAGAACCCTATTGCTACGATACGTAGATATCTGGAAACGCTATTTCCTAGCAAGGAAGTGTCGCATTTATATCCTTTTGAAGCGAATACGAGGTATACATGACACTTCGCAATGAATATTATTTCTTATCATGAAACATAGAAATGAAATATGATATCGCGTTTTGAGAAGCATTAGAACGCTATTGCTACAATACGAAGACATCTGGAAACGCTATTTCCTAGCAAGGAAGTGTCGCGTTTACATTCTTTTGAAGTGAATACGAGGTATACATGACACTTCGCAATGAATATTATAACTTATCACGAAACATAGAAATGGGATGCGATTACGCGATTTAAGCAGCATTAGAACTCTATGGCTACAATACGAAGACATCTGCAAACGCTATTTCCTAGCAAGGAAGTGTCGCGTTTGCATTTTTCTGAAGTGAATACGAGGTATACATGACACTTCGCACTGAATATTATAACTTATCACGAAACATAGAAATGAGATGCGATTACGCGACATAAGCAGCATTAGAACTCTATGGCTACGATACGTAGACATCTGCAAACGCTATTTCCTGGCAAGGAATGGTCGCATTTACATTCTTTTGATGTGAATACAAGGTATACATGACACTTCGCAATGAACATTATATCTTATCATGAAACATAAAAGTGAGGTGCGATATCGCGTTTTAAGAAGTATTTGAACCCTATTGCCTCGATGCGGAGACATCTGCAAACGCTATTTCCTAGCATGGAAGTGTCGCATTTACATTCTTTTGAAGTGAATAAGAGGTATACAAGAAACTTCGCAATGAGAATTACATCTTGTCACGAAACATAGAAATGAGATGCGACGTGTCGTTTTAAGAAGAATTAGAGCTGTATTGTTTCGGTACGTAGACATCTGGAAACGTTATATCCTAGGAAGGAAGTGTCGCATTTACTTTCTTCTGAAGTGTAGACGAGGTATACATGACACTGCGCAATGAACATTATATCTAATCTTGAAACATAGAATTGAGATGCGATATCGCGTTATAAGAACCATTAGAACTCTATTGCTTCGATACGTAGACATCTGCAAACGCTATTTCCTAGCAAGGTAGTGTCGCATTTACATACTTTTGAAGTGAATACGAGGTATACGTGGCACTTCGCAATGAACATTATATCTTATCATGAAACATAGAAGTGAGATGCGATACCGCGTTTTGAGATGCACTAGAACTCTATTGCTACGATACGTAGACTTCTGCAAACGCTATTTCCTAGAAAGGAAGTGTCGCATTTACATTCTTTTGAAGTGAATACGAGGTATACATGACATTTCGCAATGGATATTATGTCTTATCATGAAACATAGGAATAAGATGCGACATCACGTTTTAAGAAGCATTAGAACTCTATTGCTTCGATACGTACACATCTGCAAATGCTACTTCCTAGGAAGATAGTGTCCGCATTTACATTCATTTGAATTGAATACGATGTATACATGATACATCGCAATGGATAATATATTCTATCATGAAACATAGATATCAGATGCGCTATCGCGTTTTAGGAAGCATTGGAACTCTATTGCAACGATATGTAGACATCTGGCAACGCTGTTTTCCAGGAAGGAAGATTTGCATTTACATTCTTTAGATGTGAATACGAGGAATAAGTGACACTTCGCAATGGCTATTATATCTTATCATGAAACATAGAAATGAGATGCGATATCGGGTTTTAGGAAGCATTAGAACTCTATTACTTCGGTACGTAGACATCTGCAAACGCTATTTCCTAGCAAGGAAATGTCGCATTTACATTCATTTGAAGTGTATGCGAAGTATACATGACACTTCCCAGTGAATATTATAACTTGTCATGAAACATAGAAATGAGGTGCGATATCGGGTTTTAAGAAGCATTAGAACTCCATTGCTCCGAAACGTAGAAATCTGCAAACGCTATTTCCTAGCAAGGAAGTGGCGCATTTACATTCTTGTGAAGTGAATGCGAGGTATACATGACACTTCGCAATGAATATTACATCTTATCACGAAACATATAAATGAGATGCGATATCGCGATTTAAGTAGCATTAGAACACTATTGCTACGATACGTAGACATCTGCAAACGCTATTTCCTAGCAGGCAATAGTCGCATTCACATTCTTTTGAAGTGAATACGAGGTATACATGACACTTCGCAATGCATATTATATCCTATCATGGAACATAGAAGAGAGATGCGATATCTCATTTTAAGAAGCATTAGAGCTCTATTGCTTCGATACGTACAAATCTGCAAACTCTACTTCCTGGCAAGGAAGTGTCGCATTTACATTCTTTTGCAGTGAATACGAGGTATACATGGCACTTCCCAATGAATATTATATCTTATCTCGAAACATAGAAATGACATGCGAAGTCGCGATTTAAAAAGCATTAGAACTCTCTTGCTTCGATACGTAGACATCTGCAAACGCTACGTCCTAGCAAGGAAGTGTCGCATTTACATTCTTTTGAAGTGAATACGCGGTATACATGACACTTCGCAATGAATATTATATCTTATCTCGAAACATAGAAATGACATGCGAAATCGCGATTTAAAAAGCATTGGAACTCTCTTGCTTCGATACGTAGACATGTGCAAACGCTACGTCCTAGCAAGGAAGTGTCGCATTTACATTCTTTTGAAGTGAATGCGAGGTATACATGACACTTCGCAATGAATATTATATCTTATCATGAAACATAGGAATGAGATGCGATATCGCGTTTTAAGAAGCATTAGAACTCTATTGCTATGATACGTAGGCACCTGCAGACAATATTTCCTAGGAAGGAAGTGTCGCTTTACATTCGTTAGATTTGAATACGAGGTATACATGACACTTCGCAATGAATATTGTATCTTATCATGAAACATTGAAATGAGACGCGATATCGCGCTTTAGGAAGGATTAGTACACTATTACTTCGATACGTAGACATCTGCAAACGCTATTTCCTAGGAAGGAAGTGTCTCATTTACATTCATTTGAAGTGAATACGAGGAATAAGTTACACTTCGCAATGAATATTATATCTTATCATGAAATATAGAAATTAGATGCGATATCGAGTTTTAAGAAGCATTGGAACTCTATTGCTACGATTCGTAGATATCTGGAGACGCTATTTCCTAGCACGGAAGTGGCGCATTTACATTAATTTGATGTGAATACGTGGTATACACGACAATTCGCAATGAATATTATATCTTTTCCTGAAACATAGAAATGAGATGCGATATCGCGTTATAAGAAGCATTAGAACTCTATTGCTACGATACGTAGATATCTGGATACGCTATTTCCTAGAGAGGAAGTGTCGCATTTACATTCATTTGAAGTGTAGACGAGGAATACATAACACCTCGCAATGAATATTATATCTTATCATGAGACATAGAGATGAGGTGCGATATCGCGTTTTAAGGAGAATTAGAACTCTATAGCTTCGATACAGAGATATATTGGGAACTGAATTTCCTTTAGAGGAAGTGTCGCATTTTGTGACGTCAGGCGTACCGCCTGCCACCCATCAACCTTCTCGCACCCCCCAGTATCAACCCCTGGACGCATGCAACCAGCCCAACTCGCCTGCAGAACCAGCAGCTGTAAGTGTTCGCACGCGCATACCTGCACGCGCTCACTCACACCGAGTTCCGCTGCCTCACTCGCACCACCGAGTATACCTGTCTCGCCCGCACCAAGGACGGCCAGCCCTATCTCCCTCGCACCGAGGATTCCGTCCAGCAGGAAGACGTAGCCGCAGCCCATCACCTGAATGGGGTCTTTTCCAATTCGGGGAACAGGATCTGCTAGAACCTATATATTACTTCTAAGCTAGGACATACATACCATATCATGACGCATATATAAGAATTCCTAGATCTAAGTTACACTAAGTAAGATGCGTCCGGCATGCGGCATGCGCCGCTAGCCCCACCACGAACCGCGGGTCCCCACTCGCTGGACCGGGCGCTCTCCGCCTCGAGACGCGAGTCCCCCACTCGCGGGACGGCGATCTCCCTACCACGAGCGTTCGCGAACGTAGCGTCCCGCGAACCGAGGAGGTCAGAGACGCGTCTCCAGAGCACACACTCTGACTCGAGATCTCCTACCGAGGGGTCGAAACCTCTAGTTCTAGATCGTTAGCCACCTCAATGTGAGGTTCAGGCATCGTATTTCTATTTCCGAAAAATAGGCTCGTGTCGTAAAGCCTCCGGAGCAACGGAAAATAGTTTCACCGGACGTCATACCTCGTATTCACCTCAAAAGAATGTAAATGCGACACTACCTTCCTAGGAAATAAGGTTAGCAGATATCTACGTATCGAAGAAATAGAGCTCTAATGCTTCTTGAAACGCCATATCGTATCTCATTTCTATGTTTCATGATAAGATATAATATTCATTGCGAAGTGTCATGTATATCTCGTACTCACTTCAAAAGAGTGTAAATGCGACACTTCCATGCTAGGAAATAGCGTTTGCAGATGTCTTCGTATCGTAGCAATAGAGTTCTAATGCATCTTAAAACGAGATGTCGCTTCTCATTTCTATGTTTCATGATCAGATATAATATTCATTGCGAAGTGTCATGTATACCTCGTATTCACTTCAAAAGGATGTAAATGCGACACTTCTTTGCTGGGAAATAGCGTTTGCAGATGTCTACGTATCGTAGCAATAAAGTTCTAATGCATTTTAAATCGCGATATCGCATCTCATTTCTATGTTTCATGATAAGATATAATATTCATTGTCGAGACGTAGGTATACCTCGTATTCACTTCAAAAGAATGTAAATGCGACACTTCCTTTCTATCAAATAGCGTTTGCAGATGCCTCCGTATCGAAGCAATAGAGTACTAATGCTTCTTAAATCGCGATATCGCATCTCATTTCTATGTTTCATAATAATATATAATATTCATTGTGGAGTGTTATGTATACCTCGTATTCACTTCAAAAGAATGTAAATGCGACACTTCCTTGCTATTAAATAGCGTTTGCGGATGTCTGCGTATCGTAGCAAAAGATTTCTAATGCTTTTAAATCGCGTTATCGCATCTCATTTCTATGTTTCATGATCAGATATAATATTCATTGTAGAGACGTAGGTATACCTCGTATACACTTCAAAAGAATGTAAATGCGACACTTCCTTGCTAGGAAATAGCGTTTGCAGATGTCTGCGTATCGAAGCAATAGGGTTCTAATGCTTCTTAAAACGAGATGTCGCATCTCATTTCTATGTTTCATGATAAGATATAATATCCTTTGCGAAGTGTCATGCATACCTCGTATTCACTTCAATGGAATGTAAATGCGACACTTCCAAGCTAGGAAATAGCGTTCGCAGGTGTCTACGTATCGTAGCAATAGTGTTCTAATGCTACTTAAGACGAGATGTCGCATGTCATTTCTATGTTTCGTGATAAGACATAATATTCATTGTGGAGTGTTATGTATACCTCGTATTCACTTCAAAAGATTGTAAATGCGACACTTCCATGCTAGGAAATAGCGTTTGCAGATGTCTACGTATCGTAGCAATAGAGTTCTAATGCTTCTCAAAACGCGACGTCGCATCTCATTTCTATGTTTCATGATAAGATATAATATCCATTGCGAAGTGTCGTGCATACCTCGTATTCACTTCAATGGAATGTAAATGCGACACTTCTATGCTAGGGAATAGCGTTCGCAGATGTCTACGTATCGTAGCAATAGAGTTCTAATGCTTCTCAAAACGCGATATAGCACCTCATTCCTATGTTTCATGATAAGATATAATATTCATTGCGAAGTGTCATGTATATCTCGTATTCACTTCAAAAGAATGTAAATGCGACACTTCCATGCTAGGAAATACCGTTTCCAGATGACCACGTATCGAAAGAATAGAGTTCTAATACTTCTTAAAACGGGATGTCGCATCTCATTTCTATGTCTCAAGATAAGATATAGTATCCATTGGGAGGTGTCATGTTTGCCTCGTATTCACTTCAATGGAATGTAAATGCGACATTTCCTTGCTAGGAAATAGAGTTTGCAGATGTCTGCGTATATTAGCAATAGAGTTCTAATGCTTCTCAAAACGCGATATAGCACCTCATTCCTATGTTTCATGATAAGATATAATATTCATTGCGAAGTGTCATGTATATCTCGTATTCACTTCAAAAGAGTGTAAATGCGACACTTCCATGCTAGGAAATAGCGTTTGCAGGTGTCTTCGTATCGTAGCAATAGAGTTCTAATGCATCTTAAAACGAGATGTCGCTTCTCATTTCTATGTTTCATGATCAGATATAATATTCATTGCGAAGTGTCATGTATACCTCGTATTCACTTCAAAAGGATGTAAATGCGACACTTCCTTGCTAGGAAATAGCTTTTCCAGATGACCACGTATCGAAAGAATAGAGTTCTAATACTTCTTAAAACGAGATGTCGCATCTCATTTCTATGTTTCATGATAAGATATAATATCCATTGCGAAGTGTCATGCATACCTCGTATTCACTTCAAAAGAATGTAATTGCGTCACTTCTTTGCTAGGAAGTAGCGTTTGCAGATGTCAACGTATCGAAGCAATAGGGTTCTAATGCTTCTCAAAACGCGATGTCGCATCTCATTTCTATGTTTCATGATCAGATATAATATTCATTGCGAAGTGTCATGTATACCTCGTATTCATTTCAAAAGGATGTAAATGTGACACTTCTTTGCTAGGAAATAGCGTTTGCAGATGTCTACGTATCGTAGCAATAAAGTTCTAATGCATTTTAAATCGCGATATCGCATCTCATTTCTATGTTTCATGATAAGATATAGAATTCATTGCGAGGTGTTATGTGTACCTCCTATTCCCTCCAAAATAATGTAAATGCGACACTTCCTTGAAAGGAAATAGCTTTTGCAGATGTCTCCGTATCGAAGAAATGGAGTTCTTATGCTTCTTAAATAGCGATATCGCATCTCATTTCTATGTTTCATGATGAGATATAATATTCATTGCGAAGTGTCATGTATACCTCGCATTCACTTCAAAAGAATGTAAATGCGACACTTCCATGCTAGGAAATGGCGTTTGAAGATGTCTCCGTATCGAAGCAATAGAGTTCTAGTGCTTCTCAAGACGCGATGTCGCATCTTTTCTCTATGTTTCATGATAAGATATAATATTCATTGCGAATTGTCATGCATACCTCGTATTCACTTCAAAAGAATGTAAATGCGACACTTCCTTGCTTGGAAGTAGCGTATGCAGATGTCTACGTGTCGTAGCAATAGGCTTCTAACGCTTCTTAAAACGCGATATCGCATTTCATTTCTATGTTTCATGATAAGATATAAAATTCATTGTGGAGTGTTATGTGTACCTCGTATTCACTTCAAAAGAGTGTAAATGCGACACTTCCCTGCTAGGAAATTGCGTTTGTTGATGTCACCGTATCGAAGCAATAGAGTTCTAATGCTTCTGAAATAGCGATATCGCATCTCATTCCTATGTTTCATGATAAGGTGTAATATTCATTGCGAAGTGTCATGTATACCTCGTATTCAATTCAAAAGATTGTAAATGCGACACTTCCATGCTAGGAAATAGCGTTTGCAGATGTCTACGTATCGTAGCAATAGAGTTCTAATGCTTCTTAAAACGAGATGCCGCATTTCATTTCTATGTTTCGTGATAAGATATAATATTCATTGTGGAGTGTTATGTATACCTCGTATTCACTTCAAAAGAATGTAAATGCGACACTTCCTTGCTAGAAAATAACATTTCCAGATGTCTACGCATCGTAGCAATAGAGTTATAGCGCTTCTTAAATCGCGATATCGCATCTCACTTCTATGTTTCGTAATAAGATATAATATTTATTGTAGAGCGTTATGTATACCTCGCATTCACATCCAAAGAATGTAAATGCGACACTTTCATGCTAGGAAATATTGTTTGCAGATGTCTACGTATCGTAGCAATAGAGATCTAATGCTCCTTAAAACGCGATATCGCATCTCACTTCTATGTTTAATGATAAGATATAATATTCATTGCGAAATGTCATGTATGCCTTGTATTCACTTCAAAAGAATGTAAATGCGACACTTACATGCTAGGAAATAGCGTTTGCGGATGTCTACGTATCGTAGCAATAGAGTTCTAATGCTTCTTAAAACGAGATGTCGCATCTCATTTCTATGTTTCATGATCAGATATAATATCCATTGCGAAGTGTCATGCATACCTCGCATTCACATCAATGGAACGTAAATGCGACACTTCCATGCTAGGAAATAGCGTTTGCAGATGTCTACGTATCGTAGCAATAGAGTTCTAATGCTTCCTAAAACGCGATATCGCACCTCACTTCTATGCTTCATGATAAGATATAATTTTCATTGCGAAGTGTCATGTATACCTCGTATTCACTTCAAAAGAATGTAAATGCGACACATCCATGCTAGGAAATAACATTTCCAGATGTCTACGCATCGTAGCAATAGAGTTATAGCGCTTCTTAAATCGCGATATCGCATCTCACTCCTATGTTTCGTAATAAGATATAATATTTATTGTAGAGTGTTATGTATACCTCGTATTCACTTCAAGAGAATGTAAATGCGACACTTCCATGCTAGGAAATATTGTTTGCAGATGTCTACGTATCGTAGCAACAGAGTTCTAATGCTCCTTAAAACGCGATATCGCATCTCACTTCTATGTTTAATGATAAGATATAATATTCACTGCGAAATGTCATGTATACCTTGCATTCACTTCAAAAGAATGTAAATGCGACACTTACATGCTAGGAAATAGCGTTTGTAGATGTCTACGTATCGTAGCAATAGAGTTCCAATGCTTCTTAAAACGAGATGTCGCATCTCACTTCGATTTTTCGAGATAAGATATAATATTCATTGCGAAGTGTCATGTATACCTCGTATTCACGTCAAAAGAATGTAAATGCGACATTTCCTTGCTAGGAAATAGCGTTTCCAGATGACCACGTATCGTAAGAATAGAGTTCTAATACTTCTTAAAACGAGATGTCGCATCTCATTTATATGTTTCATGATAAGATATAATATCCATTGCGAAGTGTCATGCATACCTCGTATTCACATCAATGGAACGTAAATGCGACACTTCCATGCTAGGAAATAGCGTTTGCAGATGTCTACGTATCGTAGCAATAGAGTTCTAATGCTACTTAGAACGCGATATCGCATCTCACTTCTATGTTTCATGACAAGATATAATATTCATTGCGAAGTGTCTTGTATACCTCGTATTCACTTCAAAAGAATGTAAATAAGACACTTCCATGCTAGGAAATAGCGTTTGAAGATGTCTACGTATCGTAGCAATAGAGTTCTAATGCTTCTTAAAACGAGATGCCGCATTTCATTTCTATGATTCGTGATAAGATATAATATTCATTGTGGAGTGATATGTATACCTCGTATTCACTTCAAAAGAATGTAAATGCGACACTTCCGTGCTAGGAAATATTGTTTGCAGATGCCTACGTATCGTAGCAATAGAGTTCTAATGCTCCTTAAAACGCGATATCGCATCTCACTTCTATGTTTAATGATAAGATATAATATTCATTGCGAAATGTCATGCATACCTTGCATTCACTTCAAAAGAATGTAAATGCGACACTTACATGCTAGGAAATAGCATTTGCAGATGTCTACGTATCGTAGCAATAGAGTTCTAATGCTTCTTAAAACGCGATATCGCATCTCATTTCTACGTTTCATGATAAGAAAGAATATTCATTCCGAATGGACATGTATACCTTGTATTCACTTCAAAAGAATGAAAATGCGACTATTGCTTGCTAGGAAATAGCGTTTGCAGATGTCTACGTATCGTAGCAATAGCGTTCTAATGCTACTTCAATCGCGATATGACACCACATTTATACGTTTCGTGATAAGATATAATATTCATTGCGAAGTGTCATGTATACCTCGTATTCACTTCAAAAGAATGTAAATGCGAATCTTCCTTGCTAGGGAATAGCGCTTGCAGATGTCTACGTTTCGTAGCAATAGTGTTCTAATGCTTCTCAAAACGCGATATCGCATCTCATTTCTATGCTTCATGATAAGATATATTATTCATTGCGAAGTGTCATGTATACCACGTATTCACTTCAAAAGAATGTAAATGCGACACTTCCATGCTAGGAAATAGAGTCTGCAGATGTCTACGCGTCGAGGCAGTAGAGTTCTAATGCTTCTTAGACCGCGATATCGCATCTCATTTCTATGTTTCATTATAAGATATAATATTCATTACGAAGTGTCATGTATACCTCGTATTCACATCAAAAGAATGTGAATGCGACTATTCCTTGCTAGGGCATAGCGTTTGCAGATGCCTACGTATCGTAGCAATAGAGGTCTAATGCTGCTTAGATCACGATATCGCATCTCATTTCTATGTTTCGTGATAAGTTATAATATTCATTCCGAAGTGTCATGTATAACTCGAATTCACTTCAATGGAATCTAAATGCGACATTTCCATGCTAGGAAATAGCCCTTGCAGATATCTCCGCATTGAGGCAATAGAGTCCTAATGCTTCTTAAAACGCGATATCGCATCTCATTTCTATGCTTCATGATAAGATACAATATTCATTGCGAAGTGTCATGTATACCTCGTATTCACTTCAAAAGAATGTAAATGCGACGCTTCCTTGCTAGGAAATGGCGTATTCAGATGTCTACGTATCGTAGCAATAGAGTTCTAATGCTACTTAGATCGCGATATCGCATCTCATTTTTATGTTTCGTGATAAGATATAATATTCGTTGCGAAGTGTCATGTATACATCGTATTCACTTCAAAAGAATGTAAGTGCGACACTTCCTTGCTAGGAAATAGCGTATTCAGATGTCTACGAATCATAGCAATAGATTTCTAATGCTACTTAAATCGCGATATCGCATCTCATTTCTATATTTCGTGATAAGATATAATTTACATTGCGAAGTGTAATGTATAACTCGTATTCACTTGAAAAGTATGTAAATGCGACTATTGCCTGCTAGGAAATAGCGTTTGCAGATGTCTACGTATCGTAGCAATAGAGTTATAACGCTTCATATATCGCGATATCTCATCTCATTTCTATGTTTCATAATAAGATATAATATTCATTGCGAATTGTTAAGTATGCCTCGTCTACACCTCAATGGAATGTAAATGGCACACATCCCTGCGAGGAAATGCGTTTCCAGATGCCTACGTATCGAAGCGATAGAGTTCTAATGTTTCTTAAAACGCGATATCGCATCTCATTTCTGTGTCTCATGATAAGATATGATATTCATTGTGGACTGTCATGTATATCTCGCATACACTACAAATGAATGTAAATGCGACACTTCCTTGCTGGGAAATAGCTATGGCAGATGTCTACGTGTCGAAGCAATATAGTTCTAATGCTTCTTAAAACGAGATATCGCATCTCATTAGTACGCTTCATGATAAGATATAATATTCGTAGGGAGGTGTTATGTATAGCTCGTATTCACCTCAAAAGTATGTAGATGCGACAATTCCTTGCTAGGATATAGCGTTTGCAGATGTCTACCTAACGTAGCAATAGAGTTCTAATGCTTCTTAAATTGCGCTATCGCATCTCATTTCTATGTTTCATGATATGATATAATATTCATTGCGAAGTGTCATGTATACCTCGTATTCACTTCAAAAGAATGTAAATGCCACACTTCCTTGCTAGGAAATAGCGTTTGCAGTTGTTTACGAACCGGAGCAGTATTGTTCTAATGCTTCTTAAAACGCGATATCGCATCTCATTTCTGTGTTGCATGATAAGATGTATTATTCATTGCGAAGTTTTATGTATACCTCGTCCACACTTCAAAAGAATGTAAATGTCACACATCCTTGCTAGGCAATGCATTTCCATGTTTCTAGGTATCGAAGCAATGGAGTTCTAAAGCTTCTTAAAACGCGATATCGCATTACATTTCTATGTTTCACGACAAGATATAATATTCATTGCGAAATTTTAGGTATGCCTCGTCTGCACTTCAAAGGTATGTAAATGCCACACATTCTTGCTAGGATATGCGTTTCCAGATGCCTACGTATCGAAGCAACAGAGTTCTAGTACTTCTTAAATCGTGATACCGCATCTCATTTCTATGTTTCATGATAATATATAATAGTCATTGCGAAGTGTTATGTATACCTCGTCTACACCATAAGTAAACGTAAGTGCGACACTTCCTTGCTAGGAAATAGCGTTTCCATTTGCTTACTTATCGGAGCAATAGTGTTCTATTGCTTCATTCAACACGATGTCGCAAGTCATTTCAATGATTCATGGTAAATTGCAATGCTCTATGCAATATGTTACATTTATCTGCATCTAGACCTTAAAAGGATGTGTCCTTTTATAATCCTATTTATAATCCTATACTTACTTGCAACAGAATATCGTTTCCAGATCTCTACGTGTCCAAGCAAAACATTTCTAATACTTCAATCAGCGCGATGTCGCATCTCATTTCAACGTTTCAATGCAAAGAATCTGTAATCATATATCCATAACATTGTGCTTAACTGTTAGAGGTCTTCAATAGAATGTGAACTATATAATTCTATGCAACGGTATGGCGCTCTGTAGTGTCTATCTGTTAAAGCAATCGAGCTAGAATTCTCCATGCAATGCGCTGGCGCATCTCATTTCATCGTTTCAAAGTAAGAATGCTGTAATCTCTTATGCATAGCTCTATGCTTATCTGCTTTAAAACTTCATAAGAATGTAAATTCTACAGCTCCATGCAACAGGATTGCCCTTCGTAGTGTCTACATGTCGAGACAATAGAGTACTAATGCATTATACAATGCCATGACTCATCTCATTTCAACGTTTCGAATTAAGTAAGCTGTAATCTTCTATGAAAAGCATTATAATTATCTGCTTCTACTCTACAATAGAATGTGAATTCTATAGATCCAAGCAACAGGAGGGCAGGCTCTCCACCATCCTACTGCCTGCCCTGATGCGGGCAAAGGATTCCCAGGGCCACTCAAACCGCGACCAACATCTATCTTATACTCTAACCGATTCATCGTTATGCGTTTTCCATTAAGCTTGCCGGGATCAGTGATATTAATTCACTCAATCTAAATTATTATTTTCTTTTTAAGTTTCTCGATTATTTTAGTTTCTCTCACGATATCGTCTATTTCGTTGTACCTTACCCTTACAGTATGGTATATAATCTGTTGTTTGATATTTCTAGGATTTCCTCTTAATAAATGCAATGCTTCCACATATTCTCTTTCTCTTTCTCTTTAGTTACATTGTTGTTATTTTATGCTTTTCACCCTCCACATTCACTCTCTACACCATCTAGGAACAGGCGTTATACGATTACTGCAGGATGACGCCCCGGTCTCGTTACACCAAGATCGAGTGTTCTCTCTTGCATCCGTTGATTTATATATGTTATATATTGGAGAATATTTCCTCTTATCCTTTGTATTTTTCGAATGAAATTACATTGACAGAAGTACGAGCTAGTTCTGCACGCCTATTTGAAACAACATTAAATCACCTTGTTAAACAATAATATATTAAATGTGACTTGCAATTTTAAATTTAAATTTATAAACATCTAACAGGTAAATATGTTTTTCTTACTATTCATATCATTATACATTCAGTGATTTATTGTGTGCAGTGATTTGATATATTAACTGCTTGATTATATTTTGCAATGAACTTTGCGTACCAAACATTGTTTTTACTCCTGATGGGAGTGGATAGTTCATCGTTTTATATTCTTATATCGCATTGATTATAAAAGTATATGACATCCTTTTTATGCAGTCATGTATAATTAAGTACTGTGACGGTTTTTCCCGTTACAATCCGCAAGAAAAGGGTATATAGAACCAATAATAACGGGGTATCCAGAAGTTTAGTCCGGGGTTATATCGGGGTACAGAATGTCCGCGTGCTTCGGCAACGCGAAGTACAGAGCAATAAATTTCTTATCCAGCAAGTATTTCGAAGCTGCGAGGTTGGGACTTTTTGGGCGCCAGCTACTCAAGAAGTAGCAAAAACTAATAAACCACGCAACCCGGGGAAACCCGGTGCAAGATAACCCTCGAAATTTCGAAATACTCTTTCGCTCGACTGCTTCTAGCCGAGTGCGCAAATTAGGGTCGCGAGATACTGAACTCACGGCTTCTTTCTAGATTGCCTCGACGCGGTATTACAAAAGGGTATACGACACGCCGCGAATGACCGAGGATCACCACCCGTTATACAATACAAATTACAATACGCGATATCACAATTGCGGCAGGGAACAAATGGGACGCTTTAGCGTATAAGGACTCACGTTCTCGTTTCCAACAAGTATGGATCTCATTCAGTCCGTCTACCTCTCTCTCTCTCTCTCTCTCTCTCTCTCTCTCTCTCTCTCTCTCTTCTCTCTCCCTCTCTCTCTCTCTCTCTCTCTCTCTCTCTCTCTCTCTCTCTCTCTCTCTCTCTCTCTCGCTAAGTAGTCGCTAAGTCGTTCAGAAGAATAAGAGGCTGTCTTCGTGCTGGCTAGCTCATTATATAGGTTTGCTGGGGGTCTTCGGATCCCCTTAGATCCTCCTTAGGGCTCCTTGATGGGGTAGGGCCATACGCTTCGGTATTGTTCGGGGCATCGATCGGTGGATTTCGGCGATCTTCCCTGATCGCCCCCTCTGGTGTGTCTAGAGGGGGTCCTCTGGATTATTTGAACTGCGGCGCGTGTCGCGCGCCGCGCTTTCCACGGCTCACCTGCAATTCCGCTGCGCATCTTGAGTTTTCCTCTCCATGGGCTCAAGGGAGGGGTAGAGGTCCTTCTCACACCCGAGAACCATCCTGTTTGTCTCCATGGACTATGGCAGCGGTCTTATCGTTGCAGAGCTCTGGATCGTATCCTTCGGGCTTCAGGGTCTCTTCTTGCTCACTTCCCGACTCCTCCACCTTCGAGCCCGTCGCGCTACCTCGGCGCACAGCCCTTCCGCGAACCTGCGGTCTTATTATCCGCCGAAGAGGCGTCTTATGGGTCGCTTCTTCCATCAGCTCGCCAGTCTTATCCGTCGAACGGTGAGAGAGGAATGAACGGGGGGGGGGGGGGGGAGGTTCTACCATCGTGTATTTCACGCTCCTCGCAAATACAGCTATCGCAATGGTCCGTGTCGCGCTTCTCGCATGGGTGGTGATCTGCGAGCTAGGCTAGTCTAACCGAAGCAGGGGGGGGGGGGGGGGATGAGCGAGCCTTGTGACGTCACCACGTCACAGTACATACTAATTTGCGATTAAGTAGCTATGTGTTCAAATTCAATTCCGAATAATGCACTAAAACGCATCCCAGATAACAAACGGCAAGATGGTAGCGACACCATGCCGGCACTATATTGCCACTTCCGAGGAGTGTCAACTGATTCGTAGTCATCTGTGACCGGATTCGTTAACTAAAATGCAGAACGTGTTACCAACACGTTCTAGACAAGCGAATCGCGCAGCACCAGCACCATGGTGACACGCGTATCATCGCTCCATTCATGAATCTCCTCAGCAATGACGCAGGATCACATTTGGCAATGGGGAACCTGTGCTTTCATACAAATTAGAACCGTTAGATGTCATTAGATGTTCAGCATATGAGTATTGATAGACATTTTGATGGTCGTTTTCCTATATTTATAGTTATTGAGCGAGTCGTATATATTTCTTTCAATCATCATAGACTAAAAATATTAATTATAAAAAAAAATATTACTTATAAAATAAAAATTCATGCTGTTGCGTCCCTAACTTCGCCTTGTGTAATTTTTGAAATAACATGCTGTCATCGTATTTAATGTAACCCTCAATTGCATGAATTTGCAACAATAAATTGAAGAAAATATATATAAAATAAGTGTGTATATTTTTATGACAAAGTAATTATCGACTTTATGGAAAAAATCGCCCTATCGAGCTAGTTTATAGAAAATAATAAAATCGAGTTCTTATATCTTTGTTTTGTGCCGGTGTATCTATTTTGGAATCAAAATAAGTAAATTGCACAGTTTAGTTATTTTTCATATTTGCTTATAATTTTTATGGAAACAGCTTCCCCATTAGTAAATGTCAGCCTACGCCACAACCACGCGTGTAGCTATGGTGAGCTGATAGTGTCATTGTCACGGCCGTGTTGCCCGTGTGCTATATCTCGGTGCAAAATTCCAGAAAAACAAATATACTATGAGTAAAATAATAAACATCATAATATTAAATTTAACTCTGTTTATCGTTGCCTTGTTGGACACATCCATAACAATATACAGGGTGGGCAGTAAGTAATAAGTAGCACCTCAGATATCCACGAAACTATGAGTTTCATAGAAGTTTTTGCTAATATAAAATTGCATAGTACAAAGGGGCCATCCGTTGATGAAAATAGTTTTTTTGTAAGTGGAGTTATGTTGGACATATGAAGGTTACCCTTCATTTTTTAAAATGAATTGGTATGTCCATTCTTCCGTAATACGATAGAGCATTTTAAAGCAAGTTTAACGATCTGTAACATGAAGGCATTGAAGGTTACAAAAAGTAAAGAAAGGCGATAATACTCACGGTTTTGATAGTAAATGAAACATACGTATTGTGAACAGTGGTGCAAGGCGTAATGCTTACCGTTTACTTCACTGTGAATAAACACTTTTCGAAGGGCATTTCAATAGTTTGCAGCATAAGTTAAACATGATAAGATTAGTATTGAAAAATCGGATCGAATACGTTTGGTTAGGCTGTTCTTTGTGTCGTTCATTTTATATAAGTACTGAGCTGCGGATTCCTGAGGACAGCTCACAAAATTGTTGAACTATGGAAGATTATCATTGTGAATTTGAATCCAAAGGTAATTAATTTCCATTAGATTGTAAAACAGATCTCAATGTTTCATTTTAGATAGTAAGATTAAATACTCTTTACAAAACTACAAGAATGGATACATACCTTTCTGTTATTATTACTTCATAAAGAATTATAATTGCAATTATATAGTTCATTACGATAAAAAATATTTCTCAGAAAATTCTAAATATTAAATAAAAGAATCAAGTAAAACATTTCTAATAATTACGAATATGAAAAATACTTGAACATTCAAATAGAAAGATGTCTAAACAGGAGCTACAAAAGTCAAACATTCAATTTCAATTCCAGAATTCATCTATAAGAGGTAAAATGTTTCGAAAGCTTTAATTACAGTCTTTAATGCAAGCAGTTGGGCAGTATTTCAATTTTTAAGAAAATTGATGAAAGTCAACCATTTTGAAGTGGTCAGAATCTTTGTCGTTTGAGCAATAAGTGAATAATAAATAACTGCATAAATTCCAGGCTTCGATACGTAGTCATCTGGAAACGCATTTCCTAGCAAGGATGCGTGGCATTTTCATTCCTTTGAAGTGTAGACGATGTATGCAACACGTCCCGATGAATATTATATCTTACCATGAAACATAGAAATGAGATGCGGTATCGAGTTTTAAGAAGCATTAGATCTCCATTTCTTCGATATGTAGACATCTGGAAATGCATTTCCTAGCAAGGAAGTGTGCATTTACATTCTTTTGAAGTGTAGACGAGGTATAAATAACACTTCGTAATGAATCTTGTATTATATCATGAAACATAGAATTGCGATGCGACATCGCGTTTTAAGAAGCAATAGAACTCCACTGCTTCGATAGGTAGATATCTGCATACGCTACTTTCTGGCAAGAAAGTGTGGCATTTACATTCTTTTGAAGTGTAGACAAGGTATGCATAACACTACGCAATGAATATTACATCTTATCACGAAACATAGAAATAGGAAGCGATATCGCGTTTTGAGACGCATTAAACCTGTATTGCTTCGATACGTAGACATCTGGGAACGCTATTGCCCAGCAAGGAAGTGTAACATTTACATTCCTTTGGAATGTAGAGGAGGTATACATAACACATCGCAATGACTGCTATATCTTATCATGAAACATAGAAATGAGATAAGATATTGCGTTTCAAGTAGCATTAGAACTCTATTGCTTCGATACGTGGAGACCAGGAAACCGCTATTTCCTAGCATGGAAGTGTGGCATTTACTATCTTTTGAAGTGTAGACGAGCTATACATATCACTTCGCTATGAATATTATATCTTATCATGAAACATACAAATGAGATGCGATATCGCGCTTGAGGAAGCATTGGAACTACATTGCTTCGATACGTAGTCATCTGGAAACGCATTTCCTGGCAAGAATGTGTGGCATTCACATTCACTTGAAGTGTAGACGTGGTATACGTAACATTTCGCAATGAATATTATGTCTTATCGTACAACATAGAACTGAGGTGCGATATCAGCGCTTTAAGAAGCATTAAAACGCTCTATTGCTTCTATACGCAGAACTCTGGAAACGCTATTCCCTAGCAAGGAAGGTGTGGCATTTATATTCATTTGAAGTGTATACGTCTTATACATAACACTTCGCTGTGAATATTATAACTTATCATGCAACATAGAATTGAGATGCGAATATCGCGATTAAAGGAGGATTAGAACTGTATTGCTTCTATACGTAGATATCTGAAACGCATTTCCTAGAAAGGTGGGTGTGGCACTTTCATGCTTTTGAAGTGTTGAGGAGCTATACATAACACTTCGTAATGAATACTATATCATATCATGGAACATAGAAACGAGATTCTATAACGCGTTTTAAGAAATATTGGAACACTATTTGTTCTATACGTAGATATCTGGAAACGCATTTCCTAGAAAGCAGGTGTGGCACTTACAGTCTTTTGAAGTGTAGACGAGGTGTACATAACACTTCGGAATGAATAATTATATCTTATCATGAAACATAGAACTGCGATGCGATATCGCTTTTTAAGAAGCATAAGAAATCTGTTGCTTCGATACGTAGACGTCTGGAAACGCATTTCCTAGAAAGGAAGTGTGGAATTTACATTCTTTTCAAGTGTAGACGAGGTATACATATCTCTTCGCAATGAATATTATATCTTATCGTGATACATAGAACTGAGATGCGATGTCGCGTTTGAAGAAGCATTACAACCCTATAGCTTCGATACGTAAGAAATCTGGAAACGCTATTTCCTAGCAAGGAAATGTGGCATTTACATTCGTTTGATGTGTAGATGAGGTATACATAACACTTCGCTGTGAATATTAAAGCTTATCATGCAACATAGAATTGAGAAGCGATATCGCGTTTAAAGGATCATTAGAACTGTATTGCTTCGATACGTAGAAATCTGGAAACGCTATTTCCTAGGAAGGAAATGTGGCAGTTACATTCTTTTGATGTGTAGACGAGGTATACCATAACACCTTCACAATGAATTTTATATCATATCGTGAAACATAGAAATGAGACGCGATATCGCGTTTTAAGACGCATTAGAACTCTAATGCTTTGATACGTAGACATCTGGAAACGCATTTTCCTAGCAAGGAATTGTGGCATTTACATTCTTTTGATGTGTAGACGAGCTATACATAACACTTCGCAATGAATACTATATCATATCATGGAACATAGAAACGAGATTCTATATCGCGTTTTAAGAAATATTGGAACACTATTGGTTCTATACGTAGATATCTGGAAACGCATTTCCTAGAATGGAGGTGTGGCACTTACATTCTTTTGAAGTGTAGACGAGGTGTACATAACACTTCGGAATGAATACTATATGTTATCATGAAACACAAATGAGATGCGATATCGCGTTTTATGGAGCATCAGAACTCTATTGCTTCGATACATAGAAATCTGGAAACTCTTTTCCTAGCAAGGAAGTGTGGCATTTACATTCTTTTGAAGTGTATTCGAGGTATACCTAACACTTCGCCAATGAATATTATATCTTATCGTGAAACACAAAACTGAAATGCGTTATCGTGTTTTAAGAAGCGATACAACACTATTGATTTGATATGTAGTCATCTGGAAACGATATTTCCTAGCAAGGATGTGTGGCATTTACATTCTTTGGAAATGTAGACGAGGTATACATAACACTTCACAATGAATAATTATATCTTATCATGAAACATAGAACTGCGATGCGATATCGCGCCTTAGGAAGGATTAGGACCCTATTGCTACGACACTTAGACATTCTGCAAACGCTATTTCCTAGCATGGAAGTGTCGCATTTACATTCTTTGATGTGAATACGAGGAGTATATATCACTTCGCAATGAATATTATATCTTATCACGAAACATATAAATGAAATGCGATATCGCGATTTAAGTAAGCATTAGAACGCTATAGCTACGATACGTAGACATCTGCAAACGCTATTTCCTAGCAAGCATTAGTCGCATTTACATTCTTTTGAAGTGAATACGAGGTGTACATGATACTTCGAAATGAATATTATATCTTATCACGAAACATAGAAATGAGATGCGATATCGCGATTTAAGTAGCATTAGAACTCTATTGCTACGATACGTAGACATCTGCAAACGCTATTTCCTAGCAAGCAATAGTCGCATTTACATTCTTTTGAAGTGAATACGAGGTATACATGACACTACGCAATGAATATTATATCTTATCATGAAACATAGAAGAGAGATGCGATATCGCGTCTTAAGAAGCATTAGAACGCTATTGTTACGATACGTAGACTTCTGCAAACGCTATTTCCTAGCATGGACGTGTCGCATTTACATTCCTTTGAAGTGAATACGAGGTGTACATGACACTTCGCAATGAATATTATATCTTATCACGAAACATAGAAATGAGAGGCGATAATCGCGATTTAAGTTAGCATTAGAACTCTATCGCTACGATACGTAGACATCTGCAAATGCTATTTCCTAGCAAGCAATAGTCGCATTTACATTCTTTGAAGTGAATACGAGGTATACAGGACACTTCGCAATGAATATTATATCTTATCATGAAACATAGAGGAGAGATGCGATATCGCATTTTAAGAAGCATTAGAACTCTATGGCCTCGATGCGGAGACATCTGCAAACGCCATTTCCTAGCATGGAAGTGTCGCACTTACATTCTTTTGAAGTGAATACGGGGTATACACGACACTTCGCAATGAATATTATATCTTATCACGAAACATATAAATGAGATGCGATATCGCGATTTAAGTAGCATTAGAACGCTATTGCTACATACGTAGACATCTGCAAACGCTATTTCCTAGCAAGCATTAGTCGCATTTTACATTCTTTTGAAGTGAATACGAGGTATACATAACATTCCACAATGAATATTATATCTTATTACGAAACATAGAAATGAAATACGATTTCTCATTTTAAAGAAGCATTAGAACTCTATTGCTACGATACGTAGACATCTGCAAACGCTATTTCCTAGCATGGAAGTGCCGCATTTACATTCTTTTGAAGTTAATACGAGGTATTCATACACACTTCGCAATGAATATTATATCTTATCATGAAACATAGAAGTGAGATGCGATATCGCGTTTTAAGAAGCACTAGAACTCAACTGCTACGATGCGTAGACATCTGCAAAATGTTATTTCATAGCAAGGAAGTGTCGAAGTTACATTCTTTGAAGTGAATACGAGGTATACATGACATTCCACAATGAATATTATATCTTATTACGAAACATAGAAATGAAATACGACTTCTCATTTTAAGAAGCATTAGAACTCTATTGCTACGATACGTAGACATCTGCAAACGCTATTTCCATAGTATGGAAGTGCCGCATTTACATTCTTTTGAAGATAATACGAGGTATTCATAACACTTCGCAATGAATATTATATCTTATCATGAAACATAGAAGTGAGATGCGATATCGCGTTTTAAGAAGCATTAGAACTATATTGCTACGATACGTAGACATCTGCGAACGCTATTTCCTAGCATGGAAGTGCCGCATTTACATTCTTTTGAAGATAATACGAGGTATTCATAACACTTCGCAATGAATATTATATCTTATCATGAAACATAGAAGTGAGATGCGATATCGCGTTTTAAGAAGCATTAGAACTATATTGCTACGATACGTAGACATCTGCAAATGCTATTACCTAGCATGGAAATGCCGCATTTACATTCTTTTGAAGTTAATACGAGGTATACATGACACTTCGCAATGAATATTATATCTTATCTTGAAACATAGATGTGAGATGCGATATCGCGATTTAAGAAGCACTAGAACTCTATTGCTACGATACGTAGACATCTGCAAAACCCTATTTCCTAGCATGGAAGTGTCGCATTTACATTCTTTTGAAGTGAATACGAGGTATACGTAACACTCTACAATGAATATTATACCTTATCACGAAACATAGGAATGAAATGCGACATCTCGTTTTAAGAAGCATCAGAACTCTATTGCTACGATACTTAGACATCTGCAAACGCTATTTCCTAGCATGTAAGTGTCGCATTTACATTCTTTTGAAGTGAATACGAGGTATACATGACACTTCGCAATGGATACTATATCTTATCATGAAACATAGGAATGTGGTGCGATATCGCGTTCTAAGAAGCATTAGGACTCTATTGCTACGATACGTAGACATCTGCAAACGCTATTTCCTAGCATGGAAGGGTCGCATTTACATTCTTATGAAGTGTATACGAGATAGTGTATACGAGATATACATGACACTTCGCAATGAATATTATATCTTATCATGAAACATAGAAGTGAGATGCGATATCGCGTTTTAAGAAGCACTAGAACTCTATTGCTACGATTCGTAGACATCTGCAAACGCTATTTCCTAGCATGGAAGTGTCGCATTTACATTCTTTTGATGTGAATACGAGATATACATGAGACTTCGCATTGGATACTATATCTTATCATGAAACATAAAAGTGAGATGCGATATCGCGTTTTAGGAAGCATTAGAACACTATTGCTACGATGCGTAGACATCTGCAGTTGTTATTTCCTAGCATGGAAGTGTCGCATTTACATTCTTTTGAAGTGAATACGAGGTATACATAACATTCCACAATGAATATTATATCTTATCTCGAAACATAGAAATGAAATGCAACATCTCGTTTTTAGTAGCATTAAAACTCTATTGCTACGATACGTAGACATCTGCAAATTCTATTTCCTAGCATGCAAGTGTCGCATTTACATTCTTTTGAAGTGAATACGAGGTATACATAACACTCCATAATGAATAATATTTCTTATCATGAAACATAGCAGTGAGATGCGACATCTCGTTCTAAGAAGCATTAGAACTCTATTGCTACGATACGTAGACATCTGCAAACGCTATTTCCTAGCATGGAAGTGCCGCATTTACATTCTTTTACAAGATAATACGAGGTATACATGACACATCGCAATGAATATATTATATCTTATCATGAAACTTAGAAGTGAAATGCGATATCGCGTTTTAAGAAGCATAAGAACTCTATTGCTACGATACGTAGACATCTGCAAACGCTATTTCCTAGCATGGAAGTTTCGCATTTACATTCTTTTGAAGTGAATACGAGATACACATGACACTTCGCAATGGATACTATATCTTATCATGAAACATAGATGTGAGAAGCGATATCGCGTTTTAAGAAGCATTAGAACCCTATTGCTACGATACGTAGACATCTGCAAACGCTATTTCCTAGCATGGGAGTGTCGCATTTACATTCTTTTGTAGTGAATACGAGATTTACATGACACTTCGCAATGAATATTGTATCTTATCATGAAACATAGAAGTGAGATGCGATATCGCGTTTTAAGAAGCACTAGAACTCTATTGCTACGATAAGTAGACATCTGCAAACAATATTTCCTAGCAAGGAAATGTCGCAATTACATTCCATTGAAGTGAATACGAGGTATACATAGCATTATACAATGAATATTATATCTTATAACGAAACATAGAAATGAAATACGACATCTCGTTTTGAGAAGCATTTGTACTCTATTGCTGTGAAACGTAGACATCTGCAAACAATATTTCCTAGCATGTGAGTTTCGCATTTACATTCTTTTGAAGTGAATACGAGGTATACATGACACTTCGCAATGAATATTATATCTTATCATGAAACATAGAAGTGAGATGCGATATCGCGTTTTAAGAAGCATTAGAACCCTATTCCTACGATACGTAGTCATCTGCAAACAATATTTCCTAGCAAGGAAGTGTCGCATTTACATTCTTTTGAAGTGAATACGAGGTATACATAACACTCTACAATGAATATTATGTCTTATCACGAAACATAGGAATGAAATGCGACATCTCGTTTTAAGAAGCATTAGTACTCTATTCCTACGATACGTAGACATCTGCAAACGCTATTTCCTAGAATGTAAGTGTCGCATTTACATTCTTTTGAAGTGAATACGAGGTATACATGGCACTTCGCAATGAATATTATACCTTATCATGAAACATAGAAGTGAGATGCGATATCGCGTTTTAGGAAGCATTAGAACTCTATTGCTACGATGCGTAGACATCTGCAAATGTTATTTCCTAGCAAGGAAGTGTCGCATTTACATTCTTTTGAAGTGAATTCGAGGTATACATAGCATTCCACAATGAATATTATATCTTACTACGAAACATAGAAATGAAATACGACTTCTCATTTTAGGAAGCATTAGAACTCTATTGCTACGATACGTAGACATCTGCAAACGCTATTTCCTAGCATGGAAGTGCCGCATTTACATTCTTTTGAAGATAATACGAGGTATACATGACACATCGCAATGAATATATTATATCTTATCATGAAACTTAGAAGTGAGATGCGATATCGCGTTTTAAGAAGCATTAGAATTCTATTCCTACGATACCTAGACATCTGCAAACGCTATTTCCTAGCATGGAAGTGTCGCATTTACATTCTTTTGAAGTGAATACGAGGTGTACATGACACTTCGCAATGAATATTATATCTTATCATGAAACATAGGAATGAGGTGCTATATCGCGTTCTGAGAAGCATTAGAACTCTATTGCTAATATACGTAGACATCTGCAAACAATATTTCCTAGCAAGGAAATGTCGCACTTACATTCCATTGAAGTGAATACGAGGTATACATAACATTACACAATGAATGTTATATTTTATTAAGAAACATAGAAATGAAATACGACTTCTCATTTTAAGAAGCATTAGAACTCTATTGCTACGATACGTAGACATCTGCAAACGCTATTTCCTAGTATGGAAGTGCCGCATTTACATTCTTTTGAAGATAATACGAGGTATTCATAACACTTCGCAATGAATATTATATCTTATCATGAAACATAGAAGTGAGATGCGATATCGCGTTTTAAGAAGCATTAGAACTATATTGCTACGATACGTAGACATCTGCGAACGCTATTTCCTAGCATGGAAGTGCCGCATTTACATTCTTTTGAAGATAATACGAGGTATTCATAACACTTCGCAATGAATATTATATCTTATCATGAAACATAGAAGTGAGATGCGATATCGCGTTTTAAGAAGCATTAGAACTATATTGCTACGATACGTAGACATCTGCAAATGCTATTACCTAGCATGGAAATGCCGCATTTACATTCTTTTGAAGTTAATACGAGGTATACATGACACTTCGCAATGAATATTATATCTTATCTTGAAACATAGATGTGAGATGCGATATCGCGATTTAAGAAGCACTAGAACTCTATTGCTACGATACGTAGACATCTGCAAACCCTATTTCCTAGCATGGAAGTGTCGCATTTACATTCTTTTGAAGTGAATACGAGGTATACGTAACACTCTACAATGAATATTATACCTTATCACGAAACATAGGAATGAAATGCGACATCTCGTTTTAAGAAGCATCAGAACTCTATTGCTACGATACTTAGACATCTGCAAACGCTATTTCCTAGCATGTAAGTGTCGCATTTACATTCTTTTGAAGTGAATACGAGGTATACATGACACTTCGCAATGGATACTATATCTTATCATGAAACATAGGAATGTGGTGCGATATCGCGTTCTAAGAAGCATTAGGACTCTATTGCTACGATACGTAGACATCTGCAAACGCTATTTCCTAGCATGGAAGGGTCGCATTTACATTCTTATGAAGTGAATACGAGATATACATGACACTTCGCAATGAATATTATATCTTATCATGAAACATAGAAGTGAGATGCGATATCGCGTTTTAAGAAGCACTAGAACTCTATTGCTACGATTCGTAGACATCTGCAAACGCTATTTCCTAGCATGGAAGTGTCGCATTTACATTCTTTTGATGTGAATACGAGATATACATGAGACTTCGCATTGGATACTATATCTTATCATGAAACATAAAAGTGAGATGCGATATCGCGTTTTAGGAAGCATTAGAACACTATTGCTACGATGCGTAGACATCTGCAGTTGTTATTTCCTAGCATGGAAGTGTCGCATTTACATTCTTTTGAAGTGAATACGAGGTATACATAACATTCCACAATGAATATTATATCTTATCTCGAAACATAGAAATGAAATGCAACATCTCGTTTTTAGTAGCATTAAAACTCTATTGCTACGATACGTAGACATCTGCAAATTCTATTTCCTAGCATGCAAGTGTCGCATTAACATTCTTTTGAAGTGAATACGAGGTATACATAACACTCCATAATGAATAATATTTCTTATCATGAAACATAGCAGTGAGATGCGACATCTCGTTCTAAGAAGCATTAGAACTCTATTGCTACGATACGTAGACATCTGCAAACGCTATTTCCTAGCATGGAAGTGCCGCATTTACATTCTTTACAAGATAATACGAGGTATACATGACACATCGCAATGAATATATTATATCTTATCATGAAACTTAGAAGTGAAATGCGATATCGCGTTTTAAGAAGCATAAGAACTCTATTGCTACGATACGTAGACATCTGCAAACGCTATTTCCTAGCATGGAAGTTTCGCATTTACATTCTTTTGAAGTGAATACGAGATACACATGACACTTCGCAATGGATACTATATCTTATCATGAACATAGATGTGAGAAGCGATATCGCGTTTTAAGAAGCATTAGAACCCTATTGCTACGATACGTAGACATCTGCAAACGCTATTTCCTAGCATGGGAGTGTCGCATTTACATTCTTTTGTAGTGAATACGAGATATACATGACACTTCGCAATGAATATTGTATCTTATCATGAAACATAGAAGTGAGATGCGATATCGCGTTTTAAGAAGCATTAGAACTCTATTGCTACGATACGTAGTCATCTGCAAACAATATTTCCTAGCAAGGAAGTCTCGCATTTACATTCTTTTCAAGTGAATACGAGGTATACATAACACTCCCACAATGAATATTATATCTTATCACGAAACATAGAAATGAAATGCGACATCTCGTTTTAGGAAGCATTAGAACTCTGTTGCTACGATACGTAGACATCTGCAAACTCTATTTCCTAGCATGGAAGTGTAGCATTTACATTCATTTGAAGTGAATACGTGGTATACATGGCACATCGCAATGAATATTATATCTTATCACGAAACATAGAAATGAAATGCGGCATCTCGTTCTAAGAAGCATTAGGACTCTATTGCTACGATACGTAGACATCTGCAAACGCTATTTCCTAGCATGGAAGGGTCGCATTTACATTCTTATGAAGTGAATACGAGATATACATGGACACTTCGCAATGAATATTATATCTTATCATGAAACATAGAAGTGAGATGCGATATCGCGTTTTAAGAAGCACTAGAACTCTATTGCTACGATAAGTAGACATCTGCAAACAATATTTCCTAGCAAGGAAATGTCGCAATTACATTCCATTGAAGTGAATACGAGGTATACATAGCATTATACAATGAATATTATATCTTATAACGAAACATAGAAATGAAATACGACATCTCGTTTTGAGAAGCATTTGTACTCTATTGCTGTGAAACGTAGACATCTGCAAACAATATTTCCTAGCATGTGAGTTTCGCATTTACATTCTTTTGAAGTGAATACGAGGTATACATGACACTTCGCAATGAATATAATATCTTATCATGAAACATAGAAGTGAGTTGCGGTATCGCGTTTTAAGAAGCATTAGAACCCTATTCTACGATACGTAGTCATCTGCAAACAATATTTCCTAGCAAGGAAGTGTCGCATTTACATTCTTTTGAAGTGAATACGAGGTATACATAACACTCTACAATGAATATTATGTCTTATCACGAAACATAGGAATGAAATGCGACATCTCGTTTTAAGAAGCATTAGTACTCTATTCCTACGATACGTAGACATCTGCAAACGCTATTTCCTAGAATGTAAGTGTCGCATTTACATTCTTTTGAAGTGAATACGAGGTATACATGGCACTTCGCAATGAATATTATACCTTATCATGAAACATAGAAGTGAGATGCGATATCGCGTTTTAGGAAGCATTAGAACTCTATTGCTACGATGCGTAGACATCTGCAAATGTTATTTCCTAGCAAGGAAGTGTCGCATTTACATTCTTTTGAAGTGAATTCGAGGTATACATAGCATTCCACAATGAATATTATATCTTACTACGAAACATAGAAATGAAATACGACTTCTCATTTTAGGAAGCATTAGAACTCTATTGCTACGATACGTAGACATCTGCAAACGCTATTTCCTAGCATGGAAGTGCCGCATTTACATTCTTTTGAAGATAATACGAGGTATACATGACACATCGCAATGAATATATTATATCTTATCATGAAACTTAGAAGTGAGATGCGATATCGCGTTTTAAGAAGCATTAGAATTCTATTCCTACGATACCTAGACATCTGCAAACGCTATTTCCTAGCATGGAAGTGTCGCATTTACATTCTTTTGAAGTGAATACGAGGTGTACATGACACTTCGCAATGAATATTATATCTTATCATGAAACATAGGAATGAGGTGCAATATCGCGTTCTGAGAAGCATTAGAACTCTATTGCTAATATACGTAGACATCTGCAAACAATATTTCCTAGCAAGGAAATGTCGCACTTACATTCCATTGAAGTGAATACGAGGTATACATAACATTACACAATGAATGTTATATTTTATTAAGAAACATAGAAATGAAATACAACATCTCGTTTTAAGAAGCATTAGAACCCTATTGCTACGATGCGTAGACATCTGCAAATGTTATTTCCTAGCAAGGAAGTGTCGCATTTACATTCTTTTGAAGTGAATGCGAGGTATACGTAACACTCCAAAATGAATATTATATCTTATCACGAAACGTAGAAATGAAATGCGACATCTCGTTTTAAGTAGCATTAGAACTCTATTGCAACGATACGTAGACATCTGCAAACGCAATATCCTAGCATGGAAATGTCGCACTTACATTCCATTAAAGTGAATACGAGGTATACATAACATTACACAATGAATATTATATCTTATTACGAAACATAGAAATGAAATACGAAATCTCGTTTTAAGAAGCATTAGTACTCCATTGCTGTGATACGTAGGCATCTGCCAACAATATTTCCTAGCATGTGAGTGTCGCATTTACATTCTTTTGTAGTGAGTACGAGGTATACATGACACTTCGCAATGAATATTATATCTTATCACGAAACATAGAAGTGAGATGCGATATCGCGTTTTAAGAAGCATTAGTATTCTATTCCTACGATACTTAGATATCTGCAAACGCTATTTCCTAGCATGGAAGTGTCGCATTTACATTCTTTTGAAGTGAATACGAGGTATACATAACACTCCATAATGAATAATATTTCTTATCATGAAACATAGCAGTGAGATGCGACATCTCGTTCTAAGAAGCATTAGAACTCTATTGCTACGATACGTAGACATCTGCAAACGCTATTTCCTAGCATGGAAGTGCCGCATTTACATTCTTTTGAAGATAATACGAGGTATACATGACACATCGCAATGAATATATTATATCTTATCATAAAACTTAGAAGTGAAATACGATATCGCGTTTTAAGAAGCATAAGAACTCTATTGCTACGATACGTAGACATCTGCAAACCCTATTTCCTAGCATGGAAGTGTCGCATTTACATTCTCTTGAAGTGAATACGAGGTATACATAACACTCTACAATGAATATTATATCTTATCACGAAGCATAGGAATGAAATGCGACATCTCGTTTTGAGAAGCATTAGTACTCTATTCCTACGATACGTAGACATCTGCAAACGCTATTTCCTAGCATGTAAGTGTCGCATTTACATTCATTTGAAGTGAATACGAGGTATACATGGCACTTCGCAATGAATATTATACCTTATCATGAAATATAGAAGTGAGATGCGATATCGCGTTTTAGGAAGCATTAGAACTCTATTGCTACGATGCGTAGACATCTGCAAATGTTATTTCCTAGCAAGGAAGTGTCGCATTTACATTCTTTTGAAGTGAATACGAGGTATACATAACATTCCACAATGAATATTATATCTTACTACGAAACATAGAAATGAAATACGACTTCTCATTTTAGGAAGCATTAGAACTCTATTGCTACGATACGTAGACATCTGCAAACGCTATTTCCTAGCATGGAAGTTTCGCATTTACATTCTTTTGAAGATAATACGAGGTATTCATAACACTTCGCAATGAATATTATATCTTATCATGAAACATAGAAGTGAGATGCGATATCGCGTTTTAAGAAGCATTAGAACTATATTGCTACGATACGTAGACATCTGCGAACGCTATTTCCTAGCATGGAAGTGCCGCATTTACATTCTTTTGAAGATAATACCAGGTATTCATAACACTTCGCAATGAATATTATATCTTATCATGAAACATAGAAGTGAGATGCGATATCGCGTTCTAAGAAGCATTAGAACTATATTGCTACGATACGTAGACATCTGCAAATGCTATTACCTAGCATGGAAATGCCGCATTTACATTCTTTTGAAGTTAATACGAGGTATACATGACACTTCGCAATGAATATTATATCTTATCTTGAAACATAGGTGTCAGATGCGATATCGCGATTTAAGAAGCACTAGAACTCTATTGCTACGATACGTAGACATCTGCAGACCCTATTTCCTAGCATGGAAGTGTCGCATTTACATTCTTTTGAAGTGAATACGAGGTATACGTAACACTCTACAATGAATATTATACCTTATCACGAAACATAGGAATGAAATGCGACATCTCGTTTTAAGAAGCATCAGAACTCTATTGCTACGATACTTAGACATCTGCAAACGCTATTTCCTAGCATGTAAGTGTCGCATTTACATTCTTTTGAAGTGAATACGAGGTATACATGACACTTCGCAATGGATACTATATCTTATCATGAAACATAGGAATGTGGTGCGATATCGCGTTCTAAGAAGCATTAGGACTCTATTGCTACGATACGTAGACATCTGCAAACGCTATTTCCTAGCATGGAAGGGTCGCATTTACATTCTTATGAAGTGAATACGAGATATACATGACACTTCGCAATGAATATTATATCTTATCATGAAACATAGAAGTGAGATGCGATATCGCGTTTTAAGAAGCACTAGAACTCTATTGCTACGATTCGTAGACATCTGCAAACGCTATTTCCTAGCATGGAAGTGTCGCATTTACATTCTTTTGATGTGAATACGAGATATACATGAGACTTCGCATTGGATACTATATCTTATCATGAAACATAAAAGTGAGATGCGATATCGCGTTTTAGGAAGCATTAGAACACTATTGCTACGATGCGTAGACATCTGCAGTTGTTATTTCCTAGCATGGAAGTGTCGCATTTACATTCTTTTGAAGTGAATACGAGGTATACATAACATTCCACAATGAATATTATATCTTATCTCGAAACATAGAAATGAAATGCAACATCTCGTTTTTAGTAGCATTAAAACTCTATTGCTACGATACGTAGACATCTGCAAATTCTATTTCCTAGCATGCAAGTGTCGCATTAACATTCTTTTGAAGTGAATACGAGGTATACATAACACTCCATAATGAATAATATTTCTTATCATGAAACATAGCAGTGAGATGCGACATCTCGTTCTAAGAAACATTAGAACTCTATTGCTACGATACGTAGACATCTGCAAACGCTATTTCCTAGCATGGAAGTGCCGCATTTACATTCTTTACAAGATAATACGAGGTATACATGACACATCGCAATGAATATATTATATCTTATCATGAAACTTAGAAGTGAAATGCGATATCGCGTTTTAAGAAGCATAAGAACTCTATTGCTACGATACGTAGACATCTGCAAACGCTATTTCCTAGCATGGAAGTTTCGCATTTACATTCTTTTGAAGTGAATACGAGATACACATGACACTTCGCAATGGATACTATATCTTATCATGAAACATAGATGTGAGAAGCGATATCGCGTTTTAAGAAGCATTAGAACCCTATTGCTACGATACGTAGACATCTGCAAACGCTATTTCCTAGCATGGGAGTGTCGCATTTACATTCTTTTGTAGTGAATACGAGATATACATGACACTTCGCAATGAATATTGTATCTTATCATGAAACATAGAAGTGAGATGCGATATCGCGTTTTAAGAAGCATTAGAACTCTATTGCTACGATACGTAGTCATCTGCAAACAATATTTCCTAGCAAGGAAGTCTCGCATTTACATTCTTTTCAAGTGAATACGAGGTATACATAACACTCCACAATGAATATTATATCTTATCACGAAACATAGAAATGAAATGCGACATCTCGTTTTAGGAAGCATTAGAACTCTGTTGCTACGATACGTAGACATCTGCAAACTCTATTTCCTAGCATGGAAGTGTAGCATTTACATTCATTTGAAGTGAATACGTGGTATACATGGCACATCGCAATGAATATTATATCTTATCACGAAACATAGAAATGAAATGCGGCATCTCGTTCTAAGAAGCATTAGGACTCTATTGCTACGATACGTAGACATCTGCAAACGCTATTTCCTAGCATGGAAGGGTCGCATTTACATTCTTATGAAGTGAATACGAGATATACATGACACTTCGCAATGAATATTATATCTTATCATGAAACATAGAAGTGAGATGCGATATCGCGTTTTAAGAAGCACTAGAACTCTATTGCTACGATAAGTAGACATCTGCAAACAATATTTCCTAGCAAGGAAATGTCGCAATTACATTCCATTGAAGTGAATACGAGGTATACATAGCATTATACAATGAATATTATATCTTATAACGAAACATAGAAATGAAATACGACATCTCGTTTTGAGAAGCATTTGTACTCTATTGCTGTGAAACGTAGACATCTGCAAACAATATTTCCTAGCATGTGAGTTTCGCATTTACATTCTTTTGAAGTGAATACGAGGTATACATGACACTTCGCAATGAATATTATATCTTATCATGAAACATAGAAGTGAGATGCGGTATCGCGTTTTAAGAAGCATTAGAACCCTATTCCTACGATACGTAGTCATCTGCAAACAATATTTCCTAGCAAGGAAGTGTCGCATTTACATTCTTTTGAAGTGAATACGAGGTATACATAACACTCTACAATGAATATTATGTCTTATCACGAAACATAGGAATGAAATGCGACATCTCGTTTTAAGAAGCATTAGTACTCTATTCCTACGATACGTAGACATCTGCAAACGCTATTTCCTAGAATGTAAGTGTCGCATTTACATTCTTTTGAAGTGAATACGAGGTATACATGGCACTTCGCAATGAATATTATACCTTATCATGAAACATAGAAGTGAGATGCGATATCGCGTTTTAGGAAGCATTAGAACTCTATTGCTACGATGCGTAGACATCTGCAAATGTTATTTCCTAGCAAGGAAGTGTCGCATTTACATTCTTTTGAAGTGAATTCGAGGTATACATAGCATTCCACAATGAATATTATATCTTACTACGAAACATAGAAATGAAATACGACTTCTCATTTTAGGAAGCATTAGAACTCTATTGCTACGATACGTAGACATCTGCAAACGCTATTTCCTAGCATGGAAGTGCCGCATTTACATTCTTTTGAAGATAATACGAGGTATACATGACACATCGCAATGAATATATTATATCTTATCATGAAACTTAGAAGTGAGATGCGATATCGCGTTTTAAGAAGCATTAGAATTCTATTCCTACGATACCTAGACATCTGCAAACGCTATTTCCTAGCATGGAAGTGTCGCATTTACATTCTTTTGAAGTGAATACGAGGTGTACATGACACTTCGCAATGAATATTATATCTTATCATGAAACATAGGAATGAGGTGCTATATCGCGTTCTGAGAAGCATTAGAACTCTATTGCTAATATACGTAGACATCTGCAAACAATATTTCCTAGCAAGGAAATGTCGCACTTACATTCCATTGAAGTGAATACGAGGTATACATAACATTACACAATGAATGTTATATTTTATTAAGAAACATAGAAATGAAATACAACATCTCGTTTTAAGAAGCATTAGAACCCTATTGCTACGATGCGTAGACATCTGCAAATGTTATTTCCTAGCAAGGAAGTGTCGCATTTACATTCTTTTGAAGTGAATGCGAGGTATACGTAACACTCCAAAATGAATATTATATCTTATCACGAAACGTAGAAATGAAATGCGACATCTCGTTTTAAGTAGCATTAGAACTCTATTGCAACGATACGTAGACATCTGCAAACGCAATATCCTAGCATGGAAATGTCGCACTTACATTCCATTAAAGTGAATACGAGGTATACATAACATTACACAATGAATATTATATCTTATTACGAAACATAGAAATGAAATACGAAATCTCGTTTTAAGAAGCATTAGTACTCCATTGCTGTGATACGTAGACATCTGCCAACAATATTTCCTAGCATGTGAGTGTCGCATTTACATTCTTTTGTAGTGAGTACGAGGTATACATGACACTTCGCAGTGAATATTATATCTTATCACGAAACATAGAAGTGAGATGCGATATCGCGTTTTAAGAAGCATTAGTATTCTATTCCTACGATACTTAGATATCTGCAAACGCTATTTCCTAGCATGGAAGTGTCGCATTTACATTCTTTTGAAGTGAATACGAGGTATACATAACACTCCATAATGAATAATATTTCTTATCATGAAACATAGCAGTGAGATGCGACATCTCGTTCTAAGAAGCATTAGAACTCTATTGCTACGATACGTAGACATCTGCAAACGCTATTTCCTAGCATGGAAGTGCCGCATTTACATTCTTTTGAAGATAATACGAGGTATACATGACACATCGCAATGAATATATTATATCTTATCATAAAACTTAGAAGTGAAATACGATATCGCGTTTTAAGAAGCATAAGAACTCTATTGCTACGATACGTAGACATCTGCAAACCCTATTTCCTAGCATGGAAGTGTCGCATTTACATTCTCTTGAAGTGAATACGAGGTATACATAACACTCTACAATGAATATTATATCTTATCACGAAGCATAGGAATGAAATGCGACATCTCGTTTTGAGAAGCATTAGTACTCTATTCCTACGATACGTAGACATCTGCAAACGCTATTTCCTAGCATGTAAGTGTCGCATTTACATTCATTTGAAGTGAATACGAGGTATACATGGCACTTCGCAATGAATATTATACCTTATCATGAAATATAGAAGTGAGATGCGATATCGCGTTTTAGGAAGCATTAGAACTCTATTGCTACGATGCGTAGACATCTGCAAATGTTATTTCCTAGCAAGGAAGTGTCGCATTTACATTCTTTTGAAGTGAATACGAGGTATACATAACATTCCACAATGAATATTATATCTTACTACGAAACATAGAAATGAAATACGACTTCTCATTTTAGGAAGCATTAGAACTCTATTGCTACGATACGTAGACATCTGCAAACGCTATTTCCTAGCATGGAAGTTTCGCATTTACATTCTTTTGAAGATAATACGAGGTATTCATAACACTTCGCAATGAATATTATATCTTATCATGAAACATAGAAGTGAGATGCGATATCGCGTTTTAAGAAGCATTAGAACTATATTGCTACGATACGTAGACATCTGCGAACGCTATTTCCTAGCATGGAAGTGCCGCATTTACATTCTTTTGAAGATAATACCAGGTATTCATAACACTTCGCAATGAATATTATATCTTATCATGAAACATAGAAGTGAGATGCGATATCGCGTTCTAAGAAGCATTAGAACTATATTGCTACGATACGTAGACATCTGCAAATGCTATTACCTAGCATGGAAATGCCGCATTTACATTCTTTTGAAGTTAATACGAGGTATACATGACACTTCGCAATGAATATTATATCTTATCTTGAAACATAGGTGTCAGATGCGATATCGCGATTTAAGAAGCACTAGAACTCTATTGCTACGATACGTAGACATCTGCAGACCCTATTTCCTAGCATGGAAGTGTCGCATTTACATTCTTTTGAAGTGAATACGAGGTATACATAACACTCTACAATGAATATTATAGCTTATCACGAAACATAGGAATGAAATGCGACATCTCGTTTTAAGAAGCATCAGAACTCTATTGCTACGATACTTAGACATCTGCAATCGCTATTTCCTAGCATGTAAGTGTCGCATTTACATTCTTTTGAAGTGAATACGAGGTATACATGACACTTCGCAATGGATACTATATCTTATCATGAAACATAGGAATGAGGTGCGATATCGCGTTTTAAGAAGCATTACAACTCTATTGCTACGATACGCAGACATCTGGAAACGCTATTCCCTAGCATGGAAGTGTCGCATTTACATTATTTTGAAGCGAATACGAGATATACATGACACTTCGCAATGGATACTATATCTTATCATGAAACATAGAAATGAAATGCGACATCTCGTTTTAAGTAGCATTAAAACTCTATTGCTACGATGCGTATACGTCTGCAGTTGTTATTTCCTAGCATGGAAGTGTCGCATTTACATTCTTTTGATGTGAATACGAGATATACATGACACTTCGCAATGAATATTATATCTTATCATGAAACATAGAAGTGAGATGCGATATCGCGTTTCAAGAAGCATTAGAACTCTATTGCTACGATACGTAGACATCTGCAAATGCTATTTCCTAGCGTGGAAGTGTCGCATTTACATTCTTTTGAAGTGAATACGAGGTATACATAACACTCCATAATGAATAATATTTCTTATCATGAAACATAGCAGTGAGATGCGACATCTCGTTCTAAGAAGCATTAGAACTCTATTGCTACGATACGTAGACATCTGCAAACGCTATTTCCTAGCATGGAAGTGCCGCATTTACATTCGTTTGAAGATAATACGAGGTATACATGACACATCGCAATGAATATATTATATATTATCATAAAACTTAGAAGTGAAATGCGATATCGCGTTTTAAGAAGCATAAGAACTCTATTGCTACGATACGTAGACATCTGCTAACGCTATTTCCTAGCATGGAAGTATCGCATTTACATTCTCTTGAAGTGAATACGAGGTATACATAACACTCCACAATGAATATTGTATCTTATCACGATACATAGAAATGAAATGCGACATCTCGTTTTTAGTAGCATTAAAACTCTATTGCTACGATGCGCAGACATCTGCAAACGTTATTTCCTAGCAAGGAAGTGTCGCATTTACATTCTTTTGAAGTGAATACGAGGTATACATAACATTCCACAATGAATATTATATCTTATCTCGAAACATAGAAATGAAATGCAACATCTCGTTTTTAGTAGCATTAAAACTCTATTGCTACGATATGTAGACATCTGCAAATGCTATTTCCTAGCATGCAAGTGTCGCATTTACATTCTTTTGAAGTGAATACGAGGTATACATAACACTCCATAATGAATAATATTTCTTATCATGAAACATAGCAGTGAGATGCGACATCTCGTTCTAAGAAGCATTAGAACTCTATTGCTACGATACTTAGACATCTGCAAACGCTATTTCCTAGCATGGAAGTGCCGCATTTACATTCTTTACAAGATAATACGAGGTATACATGACACATCGCAATGAATATATTATATCTTATCATGAAAATTAGAAGTGAAATGCGATATCGCGTTTTAAGAATCATAAGAACTCTATTGCTACGATACGTAGACATCTGCAAACGCTATTTCCTAGCATGGAAGTTTCGCATTTACATTCTTTTGAAGTGAATACGAGATATACATGACACTTCGCAATGGATACTATATCTTATCATGAAACATAGAAGTGAGATGCGATATCGCGTTTTAACAAGCATTAGAGTTCTATTCCTACGATACCTAGACACCTGCAAACGCTATTTCCTAGCATGGAAGTGTCGCATTTACATACTTTTGAAGTTAATACGAGGTATACATGACACTTCGCAATCAATATTATATCTTATCATGAAACATAGAAGTGAGATGCGATATCGCGTTTTAGAAGCATTAGAACCCTATTGCTACGATACGTAGACATCTGCAAACGCTATTTCCTAGCATGGGAGTGTCGCATTTACATTCTTTTGTAGTGAATACGAGATATACATGACACTTCGCAATGAATATTATATCTTATCATGAAACATAGAAGTGAGATGCGATATCGCGCTTTAAGAAGCATTAGAACCCTATTCCTACGATACGTAGTCATCTGCAAACAATATTTCCTAGCAAGGAAGTGTCGCATTTACTTTCTTTTGAAGTGAATACGAGGTATACATAGCATTACACAATGAATATTATATCTTATTACGAAACATAGAAATGAAATACGACATCTCGTTTTAAGAAGCATTTGTACTCTATTCCTACGATACGTAGACATCTGCAAACGCTATTTCCTAGAATGTAAGTGTCGCATTTACATTCTTTTGAAGTGAATACGAGGTATACATGGCACTTCGCAATGAATATTATACCTTATCATGAAACATAGAAGTGAGATGCGATATCGCGTTTTAGGAAGCATTAGAATTCTATTCCTACGATACCTAGACATCTGCAAACGCTATTTCCTAGCATGGAAGTGTCGCATTTACATTCTTTTGAAGTGAATACGAGGTGTACATGACACTTCGCAATGAATATTATATCTTATCTTGAAACATAGGAATGAGGTGCTATATCGCGTTCTGAGAAGCATTAGAACTCTATTGCTAATATACGTAGACATCTGCAAACAATATTTCCTAGCAAGGAAATGTCGCACTTACATTCCATTGAAGTGAATACGAGGTATACATAACATTACACAATGAATGTTATATTTTATTAAGAAACATAGAAATGAAATACGACATATCGTTTTAAGAAGCATTAGTACTCTATTGCTAATATACGTAGACATCTGCAAACAATATTTCCTAGCAAGGAAATGTCGCACTTACATTCCATTGTAGTGAATACGAGGTATACATAACATTACACAATGAATATTATATCTTATTACGAAACATAGAAATGAAATACAACATCTCGTTTTAAGAAGCATTAGTACTCTCATGCTGTGATACGTAGACATCTGCAAACAATATTTCCTAGCATGGGAGTGTCGCATTTACATTCTTTTATAGTGAGTACGAGGTAAACATGACACTTCGCAATGAATATTATATCTTATCATGAAACATAGAAGTGAGATGCGATATCGCGTTTTAGGAAGCATCAGAACTCTATTGCTACGATACGTAGACATCTGCAAACGCTATTTCCTAGCATGGAAGTGCCGCATTTACATTCTTTTGAAGATAATACGAGGTGTACATAACACTTCGCAATGAATATTATATCTTATCATGAAACATAGAAGTGAGATGCGATATCGCGTTTTAAGAAGCATTAGAATTCTATTCCTACGATACCTAGACATCTGCAAACGCTATTTCCTAGCATGGAAGTGTCGCATTTACATTCTTTTGAAGTGAATACGAGGTGTACATGACACTTCGCAATGAATATTATATCTTATCATGAAACATAGAAGTGAGATGCGATATCGCGTTTTAAGAAGCATTAGAACTCTATTGCTACGATGCGTAGACATCTGCAAATGTTATTTCCTAGCAAGGAAGTGTCGCATTTACATTCTTTTGAAGTGAATGCGATGTATACGTAACACTCCAAAATGAATATTATATCTTATTACGAAACATAGAAATGAAATACGACATCTCGTTTTAAGAAGCATTAGTACTCCATTGCTGCGATACGTAGGCATCTGCCAACAATATTTCCTAGCATGTGAGTGTCGCATTTACATTCTTTTGTAGTGAGTACGAGGTATACATGACACTTCGCAATGAATATTATATCTGATCATGAAACATAGAAGTGAGATGCGATATCGCGTTTCAAGAAGCATTAGAACTCTATTGCTACGATACGTAGTCATCTGCAAACAATATTTCCTAGCAAGGAAGTGACGCATTTACATTCTTTTCAAGTGAATACGAGGTATACATAACACTCCACAATGAATATTATATCTTATCACGAAACATAGAAATGAAATGCGACATCTCGTTTTAAGAAGCATTAGAAATCTGTTGCTACGATACGTAGACATCTGCAAACTCTATTTCCTAGCATGGAAGTGTCGCATTTACATTCATTTGATGTGAATACGAGGTATACATGGCACTTCGCAATGAATATTATATCTTATCACGAAACATAGAAATGAAATGCGACATCTCGTTCTAAGAAGCATTAGAACTCTATTGCTACGATACGTAGACATCTGCAAACGCTATTTCCTAGCATGGAAGGGTCGCATTTACATCCTTTTGAAGTGAATACGAGGTGTACATGACACTTCGCAATGAATATTATATTTTATCATGAAACATAGGAATGAGGTGCTATATCGCGTTCTGAGAAGCATTAGAACTCTATTGCTAATATACGTAGACATCTGCAAACAATATTTCCTAGCAAGGAAATGTCGCACTTACATTCCATTGAAGTGAATACGAGGTATACATAACATTACACAATGAATGTTATATTTTATTAAGAAACATAGAAATGAAATACGACATCTCGTTTTAAGAAGCATTAGTACTCTATTGCTAATATACGTAGACATCTGCAAACAATATTTGCTAGCAAGGAAATATCGCACTTACATTCCATTGAAGTGAATACGAGGTATACATAACATTACACAATGAATGTTATATCTTATCACGAAACAAGATATGAAATGCGACATCTCGTTTTAAGTAGCATTAGAACTCTATTGCAACGATACGTAGACATCTGCAAACGCAATTTCCTAGCATGGAAATGTCGCACTTACATTCCGTTAAAGTGAATACGAGGTATACATAACATTACACAATGAATATTATATCTTATTACGAAACATAGTAATGAAATACAACATCTCGCTTTAAGAAGCATTAGTACTCTATTGCTGTGATACGTAGACATCTGCAAACAATATTTCCTAGCATGGGAGTGTCGCATTTACATTCTTTTGTAGTGAGTATGAGGTATACATGGCACTTCGCAATGAGTATTATATCTTATCATGAAACATAGGAATGAGTTACGATATCGCGTTTTGAGATGAATTAGAACTCTATTGCTACGATACGTAGACATCTGTAAACCCTATTTCCTAGCATGGAAGTTTCGCATTTATATTCATTTGAAGTGAATACGAGGTATACATAACACATCGCAATGAGTATTACATCTTATCTCGAAACATGGAAATGAAATGCGACATCTCGTTTTGAGAAGCATTAGTACTCTATTGCTGTGATACGTAGACATCTGCAAACAATATTTCCTAGCATGGGAGTGTCGCATTTACATTCTTTTGAAGTGAATACGAGGTATACATAACACTCCATAATGAATAATATTTCTTATCATGAAACATAGCAGTGAGATGCGACATCTCGTTCTAAGAAGCATTAGAACTCTATTGCTACGATACGTAGACATCTGCAAACGCTATTTCCTAGCATGTAAGTGTCGCATTTACTTTCTTTTGAAGTAAATACGAGGTATACACGACACTTCGCAATGTATGTTATACCCTATCATGAAACATAGAAATGCGATGCGATATCGCGTTTTGAGTAGCATTAGAACACTAATGCTGCCATAAGTAGGCATCTGTAAACGCTATTTCCTAGCAAGGAAGTGTCGCATTTACATTCTTTTCAAGTGAATACCAGGTATACGTAACACTCCACAATGAATATTATATGTTACTATAAAATATTGAAATGTGATGTGATATCGCGTTTTAAGAAGTATCAGAAATTTAATGCTACCGTACGTAGGCATCTGGAAACGTAATTTCCTAGGTAGAAAGTGCCACAGTCACATTGTTTTGAAGTGAATACGTTCTATAGATGACACTTCGCTAAGAATATTGTATCCTATCATGAAACACAGAAATGTGTAGCGATATCGCGTTTTGAGAAGCATTAGAAATCTATTGCTACGATACGTAGACATATGCAAACGCTATTTCCTAGCAAGGAAGTGTCACATTTACATTCTTTTGAAGTGAATACGAGGTATTCATAACACTACACAATGAATACTATATCTTATCATGAAACATTGAAATGAGATGCGATATCGCGATTTAAGAATCATTAGAACACTATTGCTTCGATACGTAGGCATCTGCAAACGCTACTTCCTAGCAAGGACGAGTCGCATTTACATTCTTTTGCAACGAATACGAGGTATACATAAGACTCCACAATGAATATTATATCTTATCATGAAACATAGAAATGAGATGCGATATCGCGAATTAGAAGGTTTTAGATCTCTATTGCTTCGATACGTAGACATCTGCAGACGCTATTTCCTAGCAAGGAGGTGTCGCATTTATATTCTTTTGGAGTGAATACGAGGTATACATAACACTCCACAATGAATATTATATATTACCATGAAGCATAGTAATGAGTAGCGATATCGTGTTTTGAGAAGCATTAGAACTCTAATGCCACGATACGTTGACATCTGAAAACGCTACTTCCTAGCAAGGAAGTGTCGCATTTACATCCATTTGAAGTATAGACGAGATATACATAACACTGCACAATGAATATTATATCTTATCATGAAGCATTGAAATGAGATGCGATATGGCGATTTAAGAAGCATTAGAACTCTAATGCCACGATACGTAGACATCTGCAAACGCTATTTCCTAGCAAGGAAGTGTCGCATTTACATCCATTTGAAGTATAGACGAGATATACATAACACTGCACAATGAATGTTACATCTTATCATGAAACATAGAAATGAGATGCGATATGGCTATTTAAGAAGCATTAGAACTCTACTGCTTCGATACGTAGACATCGGCAAACGCTATTTCCCAGCAGGGAATTGTCGCATTTACATTCTTTTAAAGTGAATACGACGTATACATAACACTCCACAATGAATATTATATCTTATCATGAAACATAGAGATGAGATGCGATATCGCGATTTAAGAAGAATTAGAACACTATTGCTTCGATACGTAGACACCTGCAAACGCTACTTCCTAACAAGGGAGTGTCGCATTTACATTCTTTTCAAAGGAATACGAAGTATACATGACACTTCACAATGAATATTATATCTTATCATGAAACATAGAATTGAGATGCGATATGGCGATTTATGAAGCATTAGATGTCTATTGCTTCGATACGTAGACATCTGCAAACGCTATTTCCTAGCAAGGAAGTGTCGCATTTACATCCATTTGAAGTATAGACGAGATATACATAACACTGCACAATGAATATTATATCTTATCAAGAACATAGAAATGAGATGCGATATGGCGATTTAAGAAGCATTAGAACTCTAATGCCACGATACGTAGGCATCTGCAAACGCTATTTCCTAGCAAGGAAGTGTCGCATTTACATCCATTTGAAGTATAGACGAGATATACATAACACTGCACAATGAATATTATATCTTATCAAGAACATAGAAATGAGATGCGATATGGCGATTTAAGAAGCATTAGAACTCTAATGCCACGATACGTAGGCATCTGCAAACGCTATTTCCTAGCAAGGAAGTGTCGCATTTACATTCTTTTGAAGTGTATCCGAGCTATACATTACACGTTTCAATGAATATTATATCTTATAAAGAAACATAGAAGTGGGATGCGATTTCGCGTCTTAATAAGCATCAGAACTCTATTGCTACGATACTTAGGCATCGACAAACGATATTTCCTAGCATGGAAGTTTTGCGTTTACAGTCATTTGAAGTGTATGCGAGCTACACATGACACTTCGCATTGAATAGTATATCTTATAATGAAACATAGAAGTGAGATGCGATATCGCGTTTTAAGAAGCATTAGAGCTCTACTGCTTTGATACGTAGACATCTGCAGACGCTACTTCCTAGCAAGGAAGTGTCGCAATTACATTCAGTTGATGTGTATGCGTGGTATACATGACACTTCGCAATGACTATTATATCTTATCATGAACTATGAAAATGGCATGCTATATCGCGTTCTAAGGAGCATTAGAACTCTATTGCTTCGATACGTAGACATCTGCAAACGCTATTTAATAGCAACTACGTGTCGCATTTACATTCATTTGAAGTGTATCCGAGGTATACATGACACTTCGCAATGTGTATTATATCTTACCATGTAACATGGAAATGGCTGGCTATATCGCGTTCTAAGGAACATTAGAACTCTATTGCTTCGATACGTACACATCTGCAAACGCTACATTCTAGCAAGGAAGTGTTGCATTTACATTTTTTTGAAGTGAATACGAGGTATACATGACACTTCGCAATGAATATTATACCTTTTCAAGAAACATAGACATGAGATGCGATATCGCGTCTTAAGAAGCATTAGAACTATATTGCTACGATAATTAGACATCTGCAAACGCTATAACCTAGCAAGGAAGTGTCGAATTTACATTCTTCTGAAGTGAGTACGAGGTATACATGACACGTCGCGACGAATATTATATTTCATTATGAAACATAGAAATGAGATTCGATATCCCATTTTAAGAAGCATGAGAACTATATTGCTTCGATACGTAGACATCTGCAATCGCCATTTCCTGCCAAGGAAGTGTCGCATTTACAATCTTTTCAGGTGAATACGAGGTATACATAACCCTCCTCAATGTGTATTATATCTTATCATGAAACATACAAATGAGGTGCGATATCGTGTTTTGAGGAGCATTAGAACTCTATTGCTTCCATACGTAGACATCTGCAAACGCTACTTCCTAGCAAGCAAGTGTCGCATTTACTTTCTTTTGAAGTAAATACGAGGTATACACGACACTTCGCAATGTATGTTATACCCTATCATGAAACATAGAAATGCGATGCGATATCGCGTTTTGAGTAGCATTAGAACACTAATGCTGCCATAAGTAGGCATCTGTAAACGCTATTTCCTAGCAAGGAAGTGTCGCATTTACATTCTTTTCAAGTGAATACCAGGTATACGTAACACTCCACAATGAATATTATATGTTACTATAAAATATTGAAATGTGATGCGATATCGCGTTTTAAGAAGTTTCAGAAATTTAATGCTACGGTACGTAGGCATCTGGAAACGTAATTTCCTAGGTAGAAAGTGCCACAGTCACATTGTTTTGAAGTGAATACGTTCTATAGATGACACTTCGCTAAGAATATTGTATCCTATCGTGAAACACAGAAATGTGTCGCGATATCTGCGTTTTGAGAAGCATTAGAACGCTATTGCTACGATACGTAGACATCTGTAAACGCTATTTCCTAGCAAGGAAGAGTCGCATTATATTCATTTGAGGAGTATGCGAGGTATACAAAACACTTGGCAATGAATATTATATCTTATCATGAAACATAGAAATGAGATGCGATATCGCGTTGTAGGCAGTATAAGAACTCCATTGCTATGATACGCAGACATCTGCAAACGATATTTCCTAGCAAGGAAGTTTCGCATTTACATTCGTTTGAAGTGTATGCGAGGTATACTTGACGCTTCGCAATGAATATTATATCTTATCATGAAACATAGGAATGAGATGCGATATGGCGATTTAAGAAGCATTAGAACTCTAATGCCACGATACGTAGGCATCTGCAAACGCTATTTCCTAGCAAGGAAGTGTCGCATTTACATCCATTTGAAGTATAGACGAGATATACATAACACTGCACAATGAATATTATATCTTATCAAGAACATAGAAATGAGATGCGATATGGCGATTTAAGAAGCATTAGAACTCTAATGCCACGATACGTAGGCATCTGCAAACGCTATTTCCTAGCAAGGAAGTGTCGCATTTACATTCTTTTGAAGTGTATCCGAGCTATACATTACACGTTTCAATGAATATTATATCTTATAAAGAAACATAGAAGTGGGATGCGATTTCGCGTCTTAATAAGCATCAGAACTCTATTGCTACGATACTTAGGCATCGACAAACGATATTTCCTAGCATGGAAGTTTTGCGTTTACAGTCATTTGAAGTGTATGCGAGCTACACATGACACTTCGCAATGAATAGTATATCTTATAATGAAACATAGAAGTGAGATGCGATATCGCGTTTTAAGAAGCATTAGAGCTCTACTGCTTTGATACGTAGACATCTGCAGACGCTACTTCCTAGCAAGGAAGTGTCGCAATTACATTCAGTTGATGTGTATGCGTGGTATACATGACACTTCGCAATGACTATTATATCTTATCATGAACTATGAAAATGGCATGCTATATCGCGTTCTAAGGAGCATTAGAACTCTATTGCTTCGATACGTAGACATCTGCAAACGCTATTTAATAGCAACTACGTGTCGCATTTACATTCATTTGAAGTGTATCCGAGGTATACATGACACTTCGCAATGTGTATTATATCTTACCATGTAACATGGAAATGGCTGGCTATATCGCGTTCTAAGGAACATTAGAACTCTATTGCTTCGATACGTACACATCTGCAAACGCTACATTCTAGCAAGGAAGTGTTGCATTTACATTTTTTTGAAGTGAATACGAGGTATACATGACACTTCGCAATGAATATTATACCTTTTCAAGAAACATAGACATGAGATGCGATATCGCGTCTTAAGAAGCATTAGAACTATATTGCTACGATAATTAGACATCTGCAAACGCTATAACCTAGCAAGGAAGTGTCGAATTTACATTCTTCTGAAGTGAGTACGAGGTATACATGACACGTCGCGACGAATATTATATTTCATTATGAAACATAGAAATGAGATTCGATATCCCATTTTAAGAAGCATGAGAACTATATTGCTTCGATACGTAGACATCTGCAATCGCCATTTCCTGCCAAGGAAGTGTCGCATTTACAATCTTTTCAGGTGAATACGAGGTATACATAACCCTCCTCAATGTGTATTATATCTTATCATGAAACATACAAATGAGGTGCGATATCGTGTTTTGAGGAGCATTAGAACTCTATTGCTTCCATACGTAGACATCTGCAAACGCTACTTCCTAGCAAGCAAGTGTCGCATTTACTTTCTTTTGAAGTAAATACGAGGTATACACGACACTTCGCAATGTATGTTATACCCTATCATGAAACATAGAAATGCGATGCGATATCGCGTTTTGAGTAGCATTAGAACACTAATGCTGCCATAAGTAGGCATCTGTAAACGCTATTTCCTAGCAAGGAAGTGTCGCATTTACATTCTTTTCAAGTGAATACCAGGTATACGTAACACTCCACAATGAATATTATATGTTACTATAAAATATTGAAATGTGATGCGATATCGCGTTTTAAGAAGTTTCAGAAATTTAATGCTACGGTACGTAGGCATCTGGAAACGTAATTTCCTAGGTAGAAAGTGCCACAGTCACATTGTTTTGAAGTGAATACGTTCTATAGATGACACTTCGCTAAGAATATTGTATCCTATCGTGAAACACAGAAATGTGTCGCGATATCTGCGTTTTGAGAAGCATTAGAACGCTATTGCTACGATACGTAGACATCTGTAAACGCTATTTCCTAGCAAGGAAGAGTCGCATTATATTCATTTGAGGAGTATGCGAGGTATACAAAACACTTGGCAATGAATATTATATCTTATCATGAAACATAGAAATGAGATGCGATATCGCGTTGTAGGCAGTATAAGAACTCCATTGCTATGATACGCAGACATCTGCAAACGATATTTCCTAGCAAGGAAGTCTCGCATTTACATTCGTTTGAAGTGTATGCGAGGTATACTTGACGCTTCGCAATGAATATTATATCTTATCATGAAACATAGGAATGAGATGCGATATGGCGATTTAAGAAGCATTAGAACTCTAATGCCACGATACGTAGGCATCTGCAAACGCTATTTCCTAGCAAGGAAGTGTCGCATTTACATCCATTTGAAGTATAGACGAGATATACATAACACTGCACAATGAATATTATATCTTATCAAGAACATAGAAATGAGATGCGATATGGCGATTTAAGAAGCATTAGAACTCTAATGCCACGATACGTAGGCATCTGCAAACGCTATTTCCTAGCAAGGAAGTGTCGCATTTACATTCTTTTGAAGTGTATCCGAGCTATACATTACACGTTTCAATGAATATTATATCTTATAAAGAAACATAGAAGTGGGATGCGATTTCGCGTCTTAATAAGCATCAGAACTCTATTGCTACGATACTTAGGCATCGACAAACGATATTTCCTAGCATGGAAGTTTTGCGTTTACAGTCATTTGAAGTGTATGCGAGCTACACATGACACTTCGCAATGAATAGTATATCTTATAATGAAACATAGAAGTGAGATGCGATATCGCGTTTTAAGAAGCATTAGAGCTCTACTGCTTTGATACGTAGACATCTGCAGACGCTACTTCCTAGCAAGGAAGTGTCGCAATTACATTCAGTTGATGTGTATGCGTGGTATACATGACACTTCGCAATGACTATTATATCTTATCATGAACTATGAAAATGGCATGCTATATCGCGTTCTAAGGAGCATTAGAACTCTATTGCTTCGATACGTAGACATCTGCAAACGCTATTTAATAGCAACTACGTGTCGCATTTACATTCATTTGAAGTGTATCCGAGGTATACATGACACTTCGCAATGTGTATTATATCTTACCATGTAACATGGAAATGGCTGGCTATATCGCGTTCTAAGGAACATTAGAACTCTATTGCTTCGATACGTACACATCTGCAAACGCTACATTCTAGCAAGGAAGTGTTGCATTTACATTTTTTTGAAGTGAATACGAGGTATACATGACACTTCGCAATGAATATTATACCTTTTCAAGAAACATAGACATGAGATGCGATATCGCGTCTTAAGAAGCATTAGAACTATATTGCTACGATAATTAGACATCTGCAAACGCTATAACCTAGCAAGGAAGTGTCGAATTTACATTCTTCTGAAGTGAGTACGAGGTATACATGACACGTCGCGACGAATATTATATTTCATTATGAAACATAGAAATGAGATTCGATATCCCATTTTAAGAAGCATGAGAACTATATTGCTTCGATACGTAGACATCTGCAATCGCCATTTCCTGCCAAGGAAGTGTCGCATTTACAATCTTTTCAGGTGAATACGAGGTATACATAACCCTCCTCAATGTGTATTATATCTTATCATGAAACATACAAATGAGGTGCGATATCGTGTTTTGAGGAGCATTAGAACTCTATTGCTTCCATACGTAGACATCTGCAAACGCTACTTCCTAGCAAGCAAGTGTCGCATTTACTTTCTTTTGAAGTAAATACGAGGTATACACGACACTTCGCAATGTATGTTATACCCTATCATGAAACATAGAAATGCGATGCGATATCGCGTTTTGAGTAGCATTAGAACACTAATGCTGCCATAAGTAGGCATCTGTAAACGCTATTTCCTAGCAAGGAAGTGTCGCATTTACATTCTTTTCAAGTGAATACCAGGTATACGTAACACTCCACAATGAATATTATATGTTACTATAAAATATTGAAATGTGATGCGATATCGCGTTTTAAGAAGTTTCAGAAATTTAATGCTACGGTACGTAGGCATCTGGAAACGTAATTTCCTAGGTAGAAAGTGCCACAGTCACATTGTTTTGAAGTGAATACGTTCTATAGATGACACTTCGCTAAGAATATTGTATCCTATCGTGAAACACAGAAATGTGTCGCGATATCTGCGTTTTGAGAAGCATTAGAACGCTATTGCTACGATACGTAGACATCTGTAAACGCTATTTCCTAGCAAGGAAGAGTCGCATTATATTCATTTGAGGAGTATGCGAGGTATACAAAACACTTGGCAATGAATATTATATCTTATCATGAAACATAGAAATGAGATGCGATATCGCGTTGTAGGCAGTATAAGAACTCCATTGCTATGATACGCAGACATCTGCAAACGATATTTCCTAGCAAGGAAGTCTCGCATTTACATTCGTTTGAAGTGTATGCGAGGTATACTTGACGCTTCGCAATGAATATTATATCTTATCATGAAACATAGGAATGAGATGCGATATCGCGTTTTAAGAAAGATTTGAAATTTATAGCTTTGATACGTAGACATCTGCAAACGCTATTTCGAAGATAGGAAGTGTCGCATTTACATTCATTTGAAGTGTATGCAAGGTATACATGACACTTCGCAATGAATATTATATCTTATCATGAAACATAAAAATGAGATACGATATCGCGTTTTAAGAAGCATTAGAACTTAATTGCTTGGGTACGTAGACATCTGCCAACGCTATTTCCTAGGAAGGAAGTGTCGCATTTGCATTCTTTTGAAGCGAGTACGATGTAGACATAACACTCCACAATGAATATTATATCTTATCAGGATAGATAGAAATGAGATTCGATATCGCGATTTAAGAAGCATTAGAACACTATTGCTTCGATACGTAGACATCTGCAAACGCTATTTCCTACCAAGGAAGTGTCGCATTTACATTCACTTGAAGCGCATGCGAGGTATACATGACACTTCGCAATTATTATTATATCTTAGCATGAGAATAGAAATGAGATGCGATATCGCGTTTTGAGAAGCGTTAGATCTCTGATGCTACGATACGTAGACATCTGCAAACGCTATTTCCTAGCAAGGAAGAGTCGCATTTACATTCATTTGAGGAGTATGCGAGGTATACAAGACACTTGGTAATGAATATTATATCTTATCATAAAACATAGAAAAGAGATGCGATAACTCTATTTAAGAGGCATTAGAACTCTATTGCTTCTGTCACGTCCTGGCGAACAAATTATTCGTATCCCAGGAGGCTGAATGACACAAGCCTTTTAGTCGCGAATTCGGTCCGGTATAAAGCGCGTATGACCGGGTCCGTCGATTCTGGCAAGACGCGGGCACCTTAAACAATCGCGAACGCGTGTAAGGAAGGATTTTATTTACCTTTCTCTCTTCTGCTTTCAGATGTGGCGATCGTCGTAGGTCGTTCTCGGGGGAGGAGTCGGCGTACGGCTGGCTGGAATCGGCGTTGTGACGGTGGAAGCTGCGATGAATGTCGCCGTCCGTCGATGAACGAAGAATTCTGGCGTTTTACCAACGTATTCCGCACGAGATAATGGATTAAATTCTTCCTCGCGGCGCGTAGAGTTCGTTTGTAAACAATCAAGTTGTTACGAACTTGGAAGAATTTGTATTAAAATAAAATTGAATTTAGAAATGGAGTTGGAATGAACTAGAACTTGATGTGGTAGAAAAATAATAAAGTATATTCTAAATCAAAGAGTACAAGAACAATTATTTCTAAGTATTAAGACTAGGTTAACTATGAATTAGGAATTAGAACAAAGACTTTAGAACTAGGAACCTCATCGAGGCTGCGCGACGGCCCTAAGGCGCGACTTGGAAGAGACTTGGAATTAGAAGTGCCCGAAGGCGAGATAGAACTGTACCGTACTGACGGTACCGACTGACTGTGTCTGACTGTCCGTCATGACTGTCTGTAATTGACTGTCTGTAATTGACTGTGTCTCCCAAGATGCGCCTGCGACCTCTTCGACTCTCGGAGCGCTTCGGTCGCGTGCGAACATAGGTGGGAGTATGTAGACGCCGGAGTGGGGTCTCGGCGTTGCGTGGTGGGGCTAGCGGCGCGTGCCGCTGAGGCGGTCGCGATTTCGCGCGTCGCGGCTTACTTAATTAGCGCAACTTATGAATATAGAGGTACAAGTATGAAATTAGAAATTACGCCTTAAATGTAAAATGTGTGTTGTTTGTGTCGTTATAAAGTTGTGTCGTGTAAATTCTATGAGCTAGGAATACAGAGCTTAGAATGTAGGAGTATATATATAATATTAATTATTAATCTTAGAAATAGTATTTTGGGCATGGCAGATTTGGGATGGTGAAATCGTAGAGTCCTTTGTACGGTGAGGGTTCCCGTCGTCGGATCTCGTAGAGGTTGATTCTCCTGGTACGTCCCTGGAGTGAGCGAGAGGGCGAGTTTCCCTGCAGGTAAGAGTGAGACGGTGGTTGACTCCTTGAGTGGGAGCGAGACAGCGCACATGGTCCTCGGTGCGAGTGGGACAGAGTGTGTTGCCCTTGGAGCGAGAGAGGTGGCGAACACCTCTGCGGGTGCGAGTGAGACGGAGGGTAGGTCCCTTGCAGTGAGAGAGACGGCGAGCACCTCTGCGAGTGCGAGCGAGTCGATGGTCGTAGCCCTTGGCCTGAGTGAGACGGCGAGTTGCGCCTAGGTGTTGCCTGTGGTGCAGGCGCGTGAGGGTGGTTGCTGTGGTGCGTTGAGAGGGTGGCAGGCGGCACGCCTGACGTCACACTTCGATACGTAGACATCTGCAAACGCTATTTCCTGGCACGGAAGTGTCGCATTTACATTCTTTTGTAGTGAATACGATGTATAATTGACACTTCGCAATGAATATTAAATCTTAACTTGAAACATAAAAATGAGATACGATATCGCGTTTTAAGAAGCATTAGAACTCAATTGCTTCGATACGTAGACATCTGCCAACGCTACTTCCTAGGAAGGAAGTGTCGCACTTACATTCATTTGAAGTTTCTGCGTGGTATGCATGGCACTTCGCAATGAATATTATATCATATCATGAAACATAGAAAACAGATGCGATATCGGGTTTTGAGAAGCATTAGAATTCTATTGCTTCGATACGTAGACATCTGCAACCGCTACTTCCTAGCAAGCAAGTGTCGCATTTACATTCTTTTGAAGTGAATACGAGGTATACATAACACTGCACAATGAATATTATATCTTATCATGAAACATAGAAATGAGATGCGATATGGCGATTTAAGAAGCACTAGAAGTCTATTGGTTCGATACGTAGACATCTGGAAACGCTACTTCCTAGCAAAGAAATGTCGCATTTACATTCTTTTGAGAGGAATACGATGTATACATGATACTTCGCAATGAATATTATATCTCATCATGAAACATAGAAATGAGATGCGATATGACGATTTAAGAAGCATTAGAACACTATTGCTTCGATACGCAGATATCTGCAAACGCTATTTCCAAGCAAGGAAGTGTCGCATTTACATTCTTTTGAAGTGAATACAAGGTATACATAACACTGCACAATGAATATTATATCTTATCATGAGACATAGAAATGAGATGCGATATCGCGATTTAAGAAGCACTAGAAATTTATTCCTACGATACGTAGACATCTGCAAATGCTATTTCCTAAGGAAGTGTCGTATTTACATTCTTTTGAAGTGAATACGAGGTATACATAACAATGCACAATGAATATTATACCTTATAATGGGACATAGAAATGAGATGCTATATCGCGTTTTGAGAAGCATTAGAACTTTATTGCTACGATACGTAGATATCTGCAGACGCTATTTCCCAGCAAGGCAGAGTCGCATTTACATTCATTTGAAGTGTACGCGAGGTATACATGACACTTCGCAATGAATATTATATCTTATCATGAAACATAGAAATGTGATGCGACATCTCGTTTTGAGAAGCATTAGAACTGTAATGCTACGATACGCAGACGTCTGCAAGCGCTATTTCCTAGCAAGATAGTGCCGCATTTACATTCATTTGAATTGTACGCGAGGTATACATGACACACCGCAATGAATATTTTATCCTATCATGAAACATAGAAATGCGATGCGATATGGCGATATAAGAAGCGCTAGAATTCTGTTGCTTCGATACGTAGACATCTGCAAACGCTACTTCCAAGCAAGGAAGTGTCGCATTTACATTCTTTTGATTGGAATACGTGGTATACATGACACTTCGCAATGAATATTATATCTTATCATGAAACATAGAAATGAGATGTAATATGGCGATTTAAGAAGCATTAGAACACTATTGCGTCGATACGTAGACATCTGCAAACGCTATTTCCAAGCAAGGAAGTGTCGCATTTACATTCTTTTGAAAGGAATACGGGGTACACATGACACTTCGCAATGAATATTATATCTTATCATGAAACATAGAAATGAGATGTAATATGGCGATTTAAGAAGCACTAGAACACTATTGCGTCGATACGTAGACATCTGCAAACGCTATTTCCAAGCAAGGAAGTGTCGCATTTACATTCTTTTGAAGTGAATAGGAGTTATACATGACACTTCGCAATTAATATTATACCTTATCATGAAACATAGAAATGAGATGCGGTATCCCGTTTTAAGAAGTAATAGAACTCTATTGCTTCGGTACGGAGACATCTGCAAACGCTATTTCCTAGCAAGGAAGTGTCGCATTTACATTCTTTTGAAGTGTATACGAGGTATACATGACACTTCGGAATGGATATTATATCTTATCATGAAATATAGAAATGTGATGCAATATGGCGATTTAAGAAGGACTAGAACTCTATTGCTTCGATACGTAGACATCTACAAACGCTATTTCCAAGCAAGGAAGTGTCGCATTTACATTCTTTTGAAGTGAGTACGAGGTATACGTAACACTTCACAAAGAATTTTATATATTATCATGAAACATAGAAATGAGAAGCGATATCGTGTTTTGAGAAGCATTAGAACTCTAGTGCCACGATACGTAGACATCTGCAAACGCTATTTCCTAGCAAGGAAGTGTCGCATTTACATTCTTTTGAAGTGAGTACGAGGTATACATAACACTTCACAAAGAATTTTATATATTATCATGAAACATAGAAATGAGAAGCGATATCGTGTTTTGAGAAGCATTAGAACTCTAATTCCACGATACGTAGACATCTGCAAACGCTATTTTCTAGCAAGGAAGTGTCGCATTTACATTCATTTGAAGTGTATGCGAGGTATACCTAACACTACGCAATGAATATTATATACTATCATGAAACATAGAAATGGGAAACGCTGTCGCGTTTCGAGAAGCATTAGAGCACTAATGCTACGATACGTGGACATCTGCAAACGCTATTTCCTAGCAAGGAAGTGTCGCATTTACATTCATTTGAAGTGTATGCGAGGTATACGTGACACTACGCAAGGAATATTATATACTATCATGAAACACAGACATGAGAAACGCTGTCGCGTTCTGAGAAGCATTAGAGCACTAATGCTACGATACGTAGTCATCTGCAAACGCTATTTCCTTGGAAGGAAGTGTCGCATTTACATTCTTTTGAAGTGAATACGAGGTATACATGACACTTCGCAATTAATATTATATCTTATCATGAAACATAGAAATATGATGCAATATGGCGATTTAAGAAGCACTAGAACTCTATTGCTTCGATACGTAGACATCTACAAACGCTATTTCCAAGCAAGGAAGTGTCGCATTTACATTCTTTTGAAGTGAATACAAGGTATACGTAACACTGCACAATGAATATTATATCTTATAATGGGACATAGAAATGAGATGCTATATCGCGTTTTGAGAAGCATTAGAACTTTATTGCTACGATACGTAGATATCTGCAGACGCTATTTCCTAGCAAGGCAGAGTCGCATTTACATTCATTTGAAGTGTACGCGAGGTATACATGACACTTCGCAATGAATATTATATCTTATCATGAAACATAGAAATGTGATGCGACATCTCGTTTTGAGAAGCATTAGAACTGTAATGCTACGATACGCAGACGTCTGCAAGCGCTATTTCCTAGCAAGATAGTGCCGCATTTACATTCATTTGAATTGTACGCGAGGTATACATGACACACCGCAATGAATATTTTATCCTATCATGAAACATAGAAATGCGATGCGATATGGCGATATAAGAAGCGCTAGAATTCTGTTGCTTCGATACGTAGACATCTGCAAACGCTACTTCCTAGCAAGGAAGTGTCGCGTTTACATTCTTTTGATGTGAATACGAGGTATACATAACACTCCACAATGAATATTATATCTAATCATGAAACATAGAAATGAGATGCAATATGGCGATTTAAGAAGCATTAGAACTCTATTGCTTCGATACGTAGACATGTGCAAACGCTACTTCCAAGCAAGGAAGTATCGCATTTACATTCTTTTGACTGGAATACGAGGTATACATGACACTTCGCAATGAATATTATATCTTATCATGAAACATAGAAATGAGATGTAATATGGCGATTTAAGAAGCATTAGAACACTATTGCGTCGATACGTAGACATCTGCAAACGCTATTTCCAAGCAAGGAAGTGTCGCATTTACATTCTTTTGAAAGGAATACGGGGTACACATGACACTTCGCAATGAATATTATATCTTATCATGAAACATAGAAATGAGATGTAATATGGCGATTTAAGAAGCATTAGAAAACTATTGCGTCGATACGTAGACATCTGCAAACGCTATTTCCAAGCAAGGAAGTGTCGCATTTACATTCTTTTGAAGTGAATAGGAGTTATACATGACACTTCGCAATTAATATTATACCTTATCATGAAACATAGAAATGAGATGCGGTATCCCGTTTTAAGAAGTAATAGAACTCTATTGCTTCGATACGGAGACATCTGCAAACGCTATTTCCTAGCAAGGAAGTGTCGCATTTACATTCATTTGAAGTGTATGCGAGGTATACCTAACACTACGCAATGAATATTATATACTATCATGAAACATAGAAATGGGAAACGCTGTCGCGTTTCGAGAAGCATTAGAGCACTAATGCTACGATACGTGGACATCTGCAAACGCTATTTCCTAGCAAGGAAGTGTCGCATTTACATTCATTTGAAGTGTATGCGAGGTATACGTGACACTACGCAAGGAATATTATATACTATCATGAAACACAGACATGAGAAACGCTGTCGCGTTCTGAGAAGCATTAGAGCACTAATGCTACGATACGTAGTCATCTGCAAACGCTATTTCCTTGGAAGGAAGTGTCGCATTTACATTCTTTTGAAGTGAATACGAGGTATACATGACACTTCGCAATTAATATTATATCTTATCATGAAACATAGAAATGTGATGCAATATGGCGATTTAAGAAGCACTAGAACTCTATTGCTTCGATACGTAGACATCTACAAACGCTATTTCCAAGCAAGGAAGTGTCGCATTTACATTCTTTTGAAGTGAATACGAGGTATACATAACACTCCACAAAAAATATTATATCTTACCATGAAACATAGAAATGAGATGTAATGTGGCGAGTTAAGAAGCATTAGAACACTATTGCTTCGATACGTAGACATCTGCAAACGCTACTTCCAAGGAAGGAAGTGTCGCATTTACATTCCTTTGAAAGGAATACGAGGTATACATGACACTTCGCAATGAATATTATATCTTATCATGAAACATAGAAATGAGATGCAATATGGCGATTTAGGAAGCACTAGAACACTATTGCGTCGATACGTAGGCATCTGCAAACGCTATTTCCAAGCAAGGAAGTGTCGCATTTACATTCTTTTGAAAGGATTACGAGGTATACATGACACTTCGCAAAGAATATTATATCTTATCATGAAACATAGAAATGAGATGTAATATGGCGATTTAAGAAGCATTAGAACACTATTGCTTCGATACGTAGACATCTGCAAACGCTACTTCCAAGCAGGGAAGTGTCGCACTTACATTCTTTTGAAGTGAATACGAGGTATACATAACACTCCACAATGAATATTGTATCTTATCATGAAACATAGAAATGAGATGGAATATGGCGATTTAGGAAGCATTAGAACTCTATTGCTTCTATACGTAGACATCTGCAAACGCTATTTCCAAGCAAGGAAGTGTCGCATTTACATTCATTTGAAGTATAGACGAGATACACATAACACTCCACAATGAATATTATATTTTATCATGAAACATAGAAATGAGATGTAATATGGCGATTTAAGAAGCACTAGAACTCTACTGCTTCGATACGTAGACATCTGCAAACACTATTTCCTAGCAAGGAAGTGTCGCGTTTGCATGCTTTTAAAGAGAATACGAGGTATACATAACACTCCACAATGAATATTATATCTTATCATGAAACATAGAAATGAGATGTAATATGGCGATTTAAGAAGCATTAGAACCCTATTGCTTCAATACGTAGACATCTGAAAATGCTATTTCCTGGCAAGGAAGTGTCGCATTTACATTCTTTTGAAGTGAATACAAGGTATACATAACACTTCACAAAGAATTTTGTATATTATCATGAAACATAGTAATGAGTAGAGATATCGCGTTTTGAGAAGCATTAGAATTCTAATACTACGATACATAGACATCTACAAACGCTATTTCCTGGCAATGAAGTGTCGCGTTTACATTCTTTTGAAGTGAATACGAGGTATACATAACACTCCACAATGAATATTATATCTTATCATGAAACATAGAAATGTGATGCAATATGGCGATTTAAGAAGCATTAGAACCCTATTGCTTCAATACGTAGACATCTGAAAATGCTATTTCCTGGCAAGGAAGTGTCGCATTTACATTCTTTTGAAGTGAATACAAGGTATACATAACACTTCACAAAGAATTTTGTATATTATCATGAAACATAGTAATGAGTAGAGATATCGCGTTTTGAGAAGCATTAGAATTCTAATACTACGATACATAGACATCTACAAACGCTATTTCCTGGCAATGAAGTGTCGCGTTTACATTCTTTTGAAGTGAATACGAGGTATACATAACACTCCACAATGAATATTATATCTTATCATGAAACATAGAAATGTGATGCAATATGGCGATTTAAGAAGCACTAGAACTCTATTGCTTCGATACGTAGACATCTGCAAACGTTATTTCCAAGCAAGGAAGTGTCGCATTTACATTCTTTTGAAGTGAGTACGAGGTATACATAACACTTCACAAAGAATTTTATATATTATCATGAAACATAGAAATGAGAAGCGATATCGTGTTTTGAGAAGCATTAGAATTCTAATTCCACGATACGTAGACATCTGCAAACGCTATTTTCTAGCAAGGAAGTGTCACATTTACATTCATTTGAAGTGTATGCGAGGTATACCTAACACTACGCAATGAATATTATATACTATCATGAAACATAGAAATGGGAAACGCTGTCGCGTTTTGAGAAGTATTAGAGCACTAATGCTACGATACGTGGACATCTGCAAACGCTATTTCCTAGCAAGGAAGTGTCGCATTTACATTCACTTGAAGTGTATGCGAGGTATACACGACACTACGCAAGGAATATTATATACTATCATGAAACATAGACATGAGAAACGCTGTCGCGTTCTGAGAAGCATTAGAGCACTAATGCTACGATACGTAGTCATCTGCAAACGCTATTTCCTTGCAAGGAAGTGTCGCATTTACATTCTTTTGAAGTGAATACGACGTATACATAACACTTCACAATGAATATTATATCTTACCATGAAACATAGAAATGAGATGTAATATGGCGAATTAAGAAGCACTAGAACTCTATTGCTTCGATACGTAGACATCTACAAACGCTATTTCCAAGCAAGGAAGTGTCGCATTTACATTCATTTGAAGTGTATGCGAGGTATACATGACACTACGCAAGGAATATTATATACTATCATGAAACATAGACATGAGAAACGCTGTCGCGTTCTGAGAAGCATTAGAGCACTAATGCTACGATACGTAGTCATCTGCAAACGCTATTTCCTTGGAAGGAAGTGTCGCATTTACATTCTTTTGAAGTGAATACGAGGTATACATAACACTTCACAATGAATATTATATCTTACCATGAAACATAGAAATGAGATGTAATATGGCGAATTAAGAAGCATTAGAACTCTATTGCTTCGATACGTAGACATCTGCAAACGCTACTTCCATGGAAGGAAGTGTCGCATTTACATTCCTTTGAAAGGAATACGAGGTATACATGACACTTCGCAATGAATATTATATCTTATCATGAAACATAGAAATGTGATGCAATATGGCGATTTAAGAAGCACTAGAACTCAATTGCTTCGATACGTAGACATCTACAAACGCTATTTCCAAGCAAGGAAGTGTCGCATTTACATCCTTTTGAAGTGAGTACGAGGTATACGTAACACTTCACAAAGAATTTTATATATTATCATGAAACATAGAAATGAGAAGCGATATCGTGTTTTGAGAAGCATTAGAACTCTAGTGCCACGATACGTAGACATCTGCAAACGCTATTTCCTAGCAAGGAAGTGTCGCATTTACATTCTTTTGAGGTGAATACGAGGTATACATAACACTCCGCAAAAAATATTATATCTTACCATGAAACATAGAAATGAGATGTAATATGGCGCGTTAAGAAGCATTTGAACTCTATTGCTTCGATACGTAGACATGTGCAAACGCTACTTCCAAGCAAGGAATTGTCGCATTTACATTCTTTTGAAAGGAATACGAGGTATACATGACACTTCGCAATGAATACTATATCTTATCGTGAAACATAGAAATGAGATGTAATATGGCGATTTAAGAAGCATTAGTACAATACTGCGTCGATACGTAGATATCTGCAAACGCTACTTCCAAGCAAGGAAGTGTCGCATTTACATTCTTTTGAAAGGAATACGGGGTATACATGACACTTCGCAATGAATATTATATCTTATCATGAAACATAGAAATGAGATGTAATATGGCGATTTAAGAAGCATTAGAACACTATTGCGTCGATACGTAGACATCTGCAAACGCTATTTCCAAGCAAGAAAGTGTCGCATTTACATTCTTTTGAAGTGAATAGGAGTTATACATGACACTTCGCAATTAATATTATACCTTATCATGAAACATAGAAATGAGATGCGGTATCCCGTTTTAAGAAGTAATAGAACTCTATTGCTTCGGTACGGAGACATCTGCAAACGCTATTTCCTAGCAAGTAAGTGTCGCATTTACATTCTTTTGAAGTGTATACGAGGTATACATGACACTTCGGAATGGATATTATATCTTATCATGTAACATAGATGTGAGATGCGATATCGCGTTTTAAGAAGCATTAGAACCCTATTGCCTCGATGCGGAGATATCTGCAAACGCTATTTCCTAGGATGGAAGCGTCGCACTTACATTCATTTGAAGAGAATACGAGGTATACATGACACTTCGCAATGAATATTATATCTTATCATAAAACACGGTAGAGGGATGCGGTATCGCGTTTTAGGAAGCATTAGAAATCTACGGTCTCGATGCGGAGACATCTGCAAACGCTATTTCCTAGCGAGCAGTAGTCGCATTTATGTTCTTTTGAAGTGAATACGAGGCATACATGACACTTCGCTATGAATATTATATCTTATCACGAAACATAGAAATGAGATGCGATATCGCGATTTAAGTAGCATTAGAACGCTATTGCTACGATACGTAGACATCTGCAAACGCTATTTCCTAGCAAGGAAGTTTCGCATTTACATTCATTTGAAGTGAATACGAGGTATACATGACACTTCGCAATGAATATTATACCATGTCTCGAAACATAGAAGTGAGATGCGACATCTCGTTTTAAGAAGCATTAGAACTCTGTTGCTACGATACGTAGACATCTGCAATCGCTATTTCCAAGCATGGAAGTGTCGCACTTACATTCAATTGAAGAGAATACGAGGTATACATGACACTTCGCAATGAATATTATATCTTATCATAAAACACGGTAGAGGGATGCGGTATCGCGTTTTAGGAAGCATTTGAAATCTACGGTCTCGATGCGGAGACATCTGCAAACGCTATTTCCTAGCGAGCAGTAGTCGCATTTATGTTCTTTTGAAGTGAATACGAGGTATACATGATACTTCGCTATGAATATTATATCTTATCACGAAACATAGAAATGAGATGCGATATCGCGATTTAAGTAGCATTAGAACGCTATTGCTACGATACGTAGACATCTGCAAACGCTATTTCCTAGCATGCAAGTGTCGCATTTACATTCTTTTGAAGTGAATACGAGGTATACATGACACTTCGCAATGAATATTATATCTTATCAAGAAACATAAAGGAAATACGCGATATCGCGTTTCAAGAAGCAATAGAACTCTATTTTTACGATACGTAGACATCTGCAAACAATATTTCCTAGCAAGGAAGTGTCGCATTTACAATCTTTTGAAGTGAATACGAGGTATACATGACACTTCGCAATGAATATTATATCTTATCATGAAGCATAGAAGTGAGATGCGATATCGCGTTTTAAGAAGCATTAGAACTCTATTGCTACGATACGTGGTCATCTGGAAACGCTATTTCCTAGCAAGGAAGTGTCGCACTTACATTCTTTTGAAGTGAATACGAGGTATACATGACACTTCGCAATGAGTATTATATCTTATCATGAAACATAGAAGTGAGATGCGATATCGCGTTTTAAGAATCACTAGAACTCTATTGTTTCGACACGTAGTCATCTGGAAACGCTATATCCTAGCAAGGAAGTGTCGCACTTACATCCCTTTGAAGTGAATACGAGGTATACATGACACTTCGCAATGAATATTATATCTCATCATGAAACATGGAAATGAGATGCGACATCGCGTTTTGAGAAGCAGTAGAACCCTATCGCTACGATACGTAGACATCTGCAAACAATATTTCCTAGCAAGGAACTGTCGCATTTACAATCTTTTGAAGTGAATACGAGGTGTACATAACACTCCACAATGAATATTATATCTTATCACGAAACATAGAAATGAAACGCGACATCTCGTTATAAGGAGCATTAGAACTCCATTCTTATGATACGTGGTCATCTGGAAACTCTATTTCCTAGCAAGGAAGTGTCGCTTTTACATTCTTTTGAAGAGAATACGAGGTATACATGACACTTCGCAATGAATATTATATCTTATCTCGAAACATAGAAGTGAGATGTTATATCGCGTTTTAAGAAGCATTAGATCTCTATTGCTTCGATACGTAGACATCTGCAAACTCTACTTCCTAGCAGGGAAGTGTCGCATTTACATTCATTTGATGTGAATACGAGGTATACATGACACTTCGCAATGAATATTATACCTTATCATGAAACATAGAAGTGAGATGCGATATCGCATTTTAAGAAGCATTAGAACACTATTGCTACGATACGTAGACATCTGCAAACGCTATTTCCTAGCATGGAAGTGTCGCATTTACATTCTTTTGAAGTGAATACGAGGTATACATAACACTCTACAATGAATATTATATGTTATCACGAAACATAGAAGTGAGATGCGATATCGCGATTTACGAAGCGCTAGAACTATATTGCTACGATGCGTAGACATCTGGAAATGTTATTTCCTAGCAAGGAAGTGTCGCATTTACATTCTTTTGAAGTGAATACGAGGTATACATAACACTCCACAATGAATATTATATCTTATCACGAAACATAGAAATGAAATGCGGCATCTCGTTTTAAGAAGCATTAGAACTCTATTGCTACGATACGTTGACATCTGCAAACGCTATTTCCTAGCATGGAAGTGTCGCATTTACATTCATTTGAAGCGAATACGAGGTATACATGACACTTCGCAATGAATATTATATTTTATGATGAAACATAGGAATGAGGTGCTATATTACGTTTTGAGAAGCATTAGAACTCTATTGCTAATATACGTAGACATCTGCAAACTCTATTTCCTACCATGGAAATGTCGCACTTACATTCCACTGAAGTGAATACGAGGTACACATAACATTACACAATGAATATTATATCTTATTACGAAACATAGAAATGAAATACGACATCTCGTATTCAGAAGCATAAGTACTCTATTGCTGTGATACGTAGACATCTGCAAACGCTATTTCCTAGCATGGAAGTGTCGCATTTACATTCTTTTGAAGTGAATACGAGGTATACATGACACTTCGCAATGAATATTATATCTTATCAAGAAACATAAAGGAAATACGCGATATCGCGTTTCAAGAAGCAATAGAACTCTATTTTTACGATACGTAGACATCTGCAAACAATATTTCCTAGCAAGGATGTGTCGCATTTACAATCTTTTGAAGTGAATACTAGGTGTACATAACACTCCACAATGAATCTTATATCTTATCACGAAACATAGAAATGAAATGCGACATCTCGTTTTAAGGAGCATTAGAACTCCATTCTTACGATACGTGGTCATTTGGAAACGCTATTTCCTAGCAAGGAAGTGTCGCTTTTACATTCTTTTGAAGAGAATACGAGGTATACATGACACTTCGCAATGAATATTATACCTTATCTCGAAACATAGAAGTGAGATGCGACATCTCGTTTTAAGAAGCATTAGAACTCTGTTGCTACGGTACGTAGACATCTGCAAACGCTATTTCCATGCATGGAAGTGTCGCATTTACATTCTTTTGAAGTGAATACGAGGTATACATAACACTCTACAATGAATATTATATGTTATTACGAAACATAGAAGTGAGATGCGATATCGCGATTTACGAAGCGCTAGAACTATATTGCTACGATGCGTAGACATCTCCAAACGCAATTTCCTAGCATGGAAGTGTCGCATTTACATTCTTTTGAAGTGAATACGAGGTATGCATGACACTTCGCAATGAGCATTATATCTTATCATGAAACATAGAAGTGAGATGCGATATCGCGTTTTAAGAAGCATTAGAACTCTATTGCTACGATACGTAGACATCTGCAAACGCTATTTCCTAGCATGCAGGTGTCGCATTTACATTCTTTTGAAGTGAATACGAGCTATACATGACACTTCGCAATGAATATTATATCTTATCATGATACATAGAAGTGAGATGCGATATCGCGTTTTAAGAATCACTAGAACTCTATTGTTTCGACACGTAGTCATCTGGAAACGCTATATCCTAGCAAGGAAGTGTCGCACTTACATCCCTTTGAAGTGAATACCAGGTATACATGACACTTCGCAATGAATATTATATCTTATCATAAAACATAGAAGTGAGATGCGATATCGCGATTTAAGAATCATTAGAACTCTATTGTTTCCACACGTAGTCATCTGCAAACGCTATTTACTAGCAAGGAAGTGTCGCACTTACATCTCTTTGAAGTGAATACGAGGTATACTTGACACATCTCAATGAATATTATATCTGATCATGAAACATAGAAACGAGATGCGGCATCGCGTTTTGAGAAGCAGTAGAACTCTATTGCTTCGATACGTAGACATCTGCAAACTCTACTTCCTAGCAGGGAAGTGTCGCATTTACATTCATTTGAAGTGAATACCAGGTATACATGACACTTCGCAATGAATATTATACCTTATCATGAAACATAGAAGTGAGATGTGATATCGCATTTTAAGAGGAATTAGAACTCTATTGCTACGATACATAGACATCTGCACACGCTATTTCCTAGCATGGAAGTGTCGCATTTACATTCTTTTGAAGTGAATACGAGGTATACATAACACTCTACAATGAATATTATATGTTATCACGAAACATAGAAGTGAGATGCGATATCGCGATTTACGAAGCGCTAGAACTATATTGCTACGTTGCGTAGACATCTGCAAAGGCTATTTCCAAGCATGGAAGTGTCGCATTTACATTCTTTTGAAGTGAATACGAGGTATACCTGACACTTCGCAATGGATATTATATCTTATCATGAAACGTAGTAGTGAGATGCGATATCGCGTTTTAAGAAGCATTACAACTCTATTGCTACGATAAGTAGACATCTGCAAACGCTATTTCCTAGCATGGAAGTGTCGCTTTTACATTCTTTTGAAGAGAATAAGAGGTATACATGACACTTCGCAATGAAAATTATATCTTATCTCGATACACAGAAGTGAGATGTGATATCGCGTTTTAGGAAGCATCAGAACTCTATTGCTACGATACGTAGACATCTGCAAACGCTATTTCCTAGCATGGAAGTGTCGCATTTACATTCTTTTGAAGTGAATACGAGGTATACATAACACTCTACAATGAATATTATATGTTATCACGAAACATAGAAGTGAGATGCGATATCGCGTTTTAGAAGCATTGGTACTCTATTGCTACGATACGTAGGCATCTGCAAACGCTATTTCCTAGCATGCAAGTGTCGCATTTACATTCTTTTGAAGTGAATACGTGGTATAAATGACACTTCGCAATGAATATTATATCTTATCATGATACATAGAAGTGAGATGCGATATCGCGTTTTAAGAATTACTAGAACTCTATTGTTTCGACACGTAGTCATCTGGAAACGCTATATCCTAGCAAGGAAGTGTCGCACTTACATCCCTTTGAAGTGAATACGAGGTATACATGACACTTCGCAATGAATATTATATCTCATCATGAAACATGGAAATGAGATGCGACATCGCGTTTTGAGAAGCAGTAGAACCCTATCGCTACGATACGTAGACATCTGCGAACAATATTTCCTAGCAAGGAAGTGTCGCATTTACAATCTCTTGAAGTGAATACGAGGTGTACATAACACTCCACAATGAATATTATATCTTATCACGAAACATAGAAATGAACTGCGACATCTCGTTATAAGGAGCATTAGAACTCCATTCTTATGATACGTGGTCATCTGGAAACTCTATTTCCTAGCAAGGAAGTGTCGCTTTTACATTCTTTTGAAGAGAATACGAGGTATACATGACACTTCGCAATGAATATTATATCTTATCTCGAAACATAGAAGTGAGATGTTATATCGCGTTTTAAGAAGCATTAGAACTCTATTGCTTCGATACGTAGACATCTGCAAACTCTACTTCCTAGCAGGGAAGTGTCGCATTTACATTCATTTGATGTGAATACGAGGTATACATGACACTTCGCAATGAATATTATACCTTATCATGAAACATAGATGTGAGATGCGATATCGCATTTTAAGAAGCATTAGAACACTATTGCTACGATACGTAGACATCTGCAAACGCTATTTCCTAGCATGGAAGTGTCGCATTTACATTCTTTTGAAGTGAATACGAGGTATACATAACACTCTACAATGAATATTATATGTTATCACGAAACATAGAAGTGAGATGCGATATCGCGATTTACGAAGCGCTAGAACTATATTGCTACGATGCGTAGACATCTGGAAATGTTATTTCCTAGCAAGGAAGTGTCGCATTTACATTCTTTTGAAGTGAATACGAGGTATACATAACATTACACAATGAATATAATATCTTATTACGAAACATAGAAATGAAATACGACATCTCGTTTTCAGAAGCATAAGTACTCTATTGCTGTGATACGTAGACATCTGCATACGCTATTTCCTAGCATGGAAGTGTCGCATTTACATTCTTTTGAAGTGAATACGATGTATACATGACACTTCGCAATGAATATTATATCTTATCAAGAAACATAGTGGAAATATGCGATATCGCGTTTTAAGGAGCATTAGAACTCTACTTTTACGATACGTAGACATCTGCAAACAATATTTCCTAGCAAGGAAGTGTCGCATTTACAATCTTTTGAAGTGAATACGAGGTATACATGACACTTCGCAATGAATATTATATCTTATCATGAAACATAGCAGTGAGATGCGATATCGCGATTTAAGAGGCATTAGAACTCTATTGCTACGATGCGTAGACATCTGCATATGTAATTTCCTAGCAAGCAAGTGTCGCATTAATATCCTTTGAAGTGAATACGAGGTATGCATAACATTCCACAATGAATATTATATCTTATTACGAAACATATAAATGAAATGCGACTTCTCATTTTAAGAAGCATTAGAACTCTATTGCTACGATATGTAGACATGTGCAAACGCTATTTGCTAGCATGGAAGTTTCGCATTTACATTCATTTGAAGTGAATACGAGGTATACATGACACTTCGCGATGAATGTTATATCTTATTACGAAACATAGAAATGAAATGCGACATCTCGTTTTAAGAAGCATTAGAACTCTATCGCTACTTTACGTAGACATCTGCAAACGCTATTTCCTAGCATGGAAGTTTCGCATTTACATTCTTTTGAAGAGAAAACGAGATGTACAAGACACTTCGCAATGAATATTATATCTTATCATGAAACATAGGAATGAGTTGCGATATCGCGGTTTGAGAAGCATTAGAACTCTATTGCTACGATACGTAGACATCTGCAAACGCTATTTCCTAGCATGGAAGTTTGGCTTTTACATTCTTTTCAAGTGAATACGAGATATACATGACACATCGGACTGAGTATTATTTCTTATCATGAAACATAAGAATGAGTTGCGACATCGCGTTTTGAGAAACATTAGAACACTATTGCTTCGATACGTAGACATCTGCAAGCGCTACTTCCTAGCAAGCAAGTGTCGCATTAACATCCTTTGAAGTGAATACGAGGTATGCATAACATTTCACAATGAATATTATATCTTATTACGAAGCATAGAAAAGAAATGCGACTTCTCATTTTAAGAAGCATTAAAACTCTATTGCTACGATACGTAGACATCTGCAAACGCTATTTCCTAGCATGGAAGTGTCGCATTTACATTCTTTTGAAGTGAATACGAGGTATACATGACACTTCGCAATGAATATTATATCTTATCATGAAACATAGAAGTGAGATGCGATATAGCGTTTTAAGAAGCATTAGAACTCTATTGCTACGATACGTAGACATCTGCAAACGCTATTTCCTAGCATGCAAGTGTCGCATTTACATTCTTTTGAAGTGAATACGAGGTATACATGACACCTCGCAATGAATATTATATCTTATCAAGAAACATAAAGGAAATACGCGATATCGCGTTTCAAGAAGCAATAGAACTCTACTTTTACGATACGTAGACATCTGCAAACAATATTTCCTAGCAAGGAAGTGTCGCACTTACAATCTTTTGAAGTGAATACGAGGTATACATGACACTTCGCAATGAATATTATATCTTATCATGAAACATAGAAGTGAGATGCGATATCGCGTTTTAAGAAGCATTAGAACACTATTGCTACGATACGTAGACATTAGCAAACGCTATTTCCTAGCATGGAAGTGTAGCATTTACATTCTTTTGAAGTGAATACGAGGTATACATGACACTTCGCAATGGATATTATATCATATCATGAAACATAGTAGTGAGATGCGATATCGCGTTTTAAGAAGCATTAGAACTATATTGCTACGATACGTAGACATCTGCAAACGCTATTTCCTAGCATGGAAGTGTCGCATTTACATTCTTTTGAAGTGAATACGAGATATACATGACACTTCGCAATGAATATTATACCTTATCATGAAATATAGGAATGAGGTGCTATATTGCGTTTTGAGTAGCATTAGAACTCTATTGCTAATATACGTAGACAACTGCAAATTCTATTTCCTATCATGGAAATGTCGCACTTACATTCCATTGAAGTGAATACGAGGTATACATAACATTATACAATGAATATTATATCTTATTACGAAACATAGAAATGAAATACGACATCTCGTATTCAGAAGCATAAGTACTCTATTGCTATGATACGTAGACATCTGCAAACGCTATTTCCTAGCATGGAAGTGTCGCATTTACATTCTTTTGAAGTGAATACGAGGTATACATGACACTTCGCAATGAATATTATATCTTATCATGAAACATAGGAATGAGTTGCGGTATCGCGGTTTGAGAAGCATTAGAACTCTATTGCTACGATACGTAGACATCTGCAAACGCTATTTCCTAGCATGGAAGTTTGGCATTTACATTCTTTTCAAGTGAATACGAGATATACATGACACATCGGACTGAGTATTATTTCTTATCATGAAACATAAAGGAAATACGCGATATCGCGTTTCAAGAAGCAATAGATCTCTATTTTTACGATACGTAGACATCCGCAAACAATATTTCCTAGCAAGGAAGTGTCGCATTTACAATCTTTTGAAGTGAATACGAGGTATACATAACACTCCACAATGAATATTATATCTTATCACGAAACATAGAAATGAAATGCGACATCTCGTTCTAAGGAGCATTAGAACTCCATTCTTACGATACGAGGTCATCTGGAAACGCTATTTCCTAGCAAGGAAGTGTCGCTTTTACATTCTTTTGAAGAGAATACGAGGTATACATGACACTTCGCAATGAATATTATATCTTATCATGAAACATAGGAATAAGGTGCTATATTGCGTTTTGAGAAGCATTAGAACTCTATTGCTAATATACGTAGACATCTGCAGACCCTATTTCCTACCATGGAAATGTCGCACTTACATTCCATTGAAGTGAATACGAGGTATACATAACATTACACAATGAATATAATATCTTATTACGAAACATAGAAATGAAATACGACATCTCGTTTTCAGAAGCATAAGTACTCTATTGCTGTGATACGTAGACATCTGCATACGCTATTTCCTAGCATGGAAGTGTCGCACTTACATTCTTTTGAAGTGAATACGAGGTATACATGACACTTCGCAATGAATATTATATCTTATCAGGAAACATAGCAGTGAGGTGCGATATCGCGATTTAAGAAGCATTAGAACCCTATTGCTACGATGCGTAGACATCTGCATATGTTATTTCCTAGCAACCAAGTGTCGCATTAACATCCTTTGAAGTCAATTCGAGGTATGCATAACATTCCACAATGATTATTATATCTTATTACGAAACATAGAAATGAAATGCGACTTCTCATTTTAAGAAGCATTAGAACCCTATTGCTACGATGCGTAGACATCTGCAAACGCTATTTCCTAGCATGGAAGTGTCGCATTTACATTCTTTTGAAGTGAATACGAGGTATACATGACACTTCGCAATGAATATTATATCTTATCATGAAACATAGAAGTGAGATGCGATATCGCGTTTTAAGAATCACTAGAACTCTATTGTTTCGACACGTAGTCATCTGGAAACGCTATATCCTAGCAAGGAAGTGTCGCACTTACATCCCTTTGAAGTGAATACGAGGTATACATGACACATCGCAATGAATATTATATCTCATCATGAAACATGGAAATGAGATGCGACATAGCGTTTTGAGAAGCAGTAGAACCCTATTGCTTCGATACGTAGACACCTGCAAACTCTACTTCCTAGCAGGGAAGTGTCGCATTTACATTCATTTGAAGTGAATACGAGGTATACATGACACTTCGCAATGAATATTATACCTTATCATGAAACATATAAGTGAGATGCGAAATCGCGTTTTAAGAAGCATTAGAACTCTATTGCTACGATACGTAGACATCTGCAAACGCTATTTGCTAGCATGGAAGTTTCGCATTTACATTCATTTGAAGTGAATACGAGGTATACATGACACTTCGCAATGAATATTATACCTTATCATGAAACATATAAGTGAGATGCGAAATCGCGTTTTAAGAAGCATTAGAACTCTATTGCTACGATATGTAGACATCTGCAAACGCTATTTGCTAGCATGGAAGTTTCGCATTTACATTTATTTGAAGTGAAAACGAGGTATACATGACACTTCGCAATGAATATTATATCTTATCACGAAACATAGAAATGAAATGCGGCATCTCGTTTTAAGAAGCATTAGAACTCTCTTGCTACCATACGCAGACATCTGCAAACGCTATTTCCTAGCATGGAAGTGTCTTATTTACATTCTTTTGAAGTCAATACGAGGTATACATGACACTTCGCAATGAATATTATATCTTATCATGAAACATAGGAATGAGGTGCTATATTGCGTTTTGAGAAGCATTAGAACTCTATTGCTAATATACGTAGACATCTGCAAACTCTATTTCCTACCATGGAAATGTCGCACTTACATTCCATTGAAGTGAATACGAGGTATACATAACATTACACAATGAATATTATATCTTATTACGAAACATAGAAATGAAGTACGACATCTCGTATTCAGAAGCATAAGTACTCTATTGCTATGATACGTAGACATCTGCAAACGCTATTTCCTAGCATGGAAGTGTCGCATTTACATTCTTTTGAAGTGAATACGAGGTATACATGACACTTCGCAATGAATATTATATCTTATCATGAAACATAGGAATGAGTTGCGGTATCGCGGTTTGAGAAGCATTAGAACTCTATTGCTACGATACGTAGACATCTGCAAACGCTATTTCCTAGCATGGAAGTTTGGCATTTACATTCTTTTCAAGTGAATACGAGATATACATGACACATCGGACTGAGTATTATTTCTTATCATGAAACATAAAGGAAATACGCGATATCGCGTTTCAAGAAGCAATAGATCTCTATTTTTACGATACGTAGACATCCGCAAACAATATTTCCTAGCAAGGAAGTGTCGCATTTACAATCTTTTGAAGTGAATACGAGGTATACATAACACTCCACAATGAATATTATATCTTATCACGAAACATAGAAATGAAATGCGACATCTCGTTCTAAGGAGCATTAGAACTCCATTCTTACGATACGAGGTCATCTGGAAACGCTATTTCCTAGCAAGGAAGTGTCGCTTTTACATTCTTTTGAAGAGAATACGAGGTATACATGACACTTCGCAATGAATATTATATCTTATCATGAAACATAGGAATAAGGTGCTATATTGCGTTTTGAGAAGCATTAGAACTCTATTGCTAATATACGTAGACATCTGCAGACCCTATTTCCTACCATGGAAATGTCGCACTTACATTCCATTGAAGTGAATACGAGGTATACATAACATTACACAATGAATATAATATCTTATTACGAAACATAGAAATGAAATACGACATCTCGTTTTCAGAAGCATAAGTACTCTATTGCTGTGATACGTAGACATCTGCATACGCTATTTCCTAGCATGGAAGTGTCGCACTTACATTCTTTTGAAGTGAATACGAGGTATACATGACACTTCGCAATGAATATTATATCTTATCAGGAAACATAGCAGTGAGGTGCGATATCGCGATTTAAGAAGCATTAGAACCCTATTGCTACGATGCGTAGACATCTGCATATGTTATTTCCTAGCAACCAAGTGTCGCATTAACATCCTTTGAAGTCAATTCGAGGTATGCATAACATTCCACAATGATTATTATATCTTATTACGAAACATAGAAATGAAATGCGACTTCTCATTTTAAGAAGCATTAGAACCCTATTGCTACGATGCGTAGACATCTGCAAACGCTATTTCCTAGCATGGAAGTGTCGCATTTACATTCTTTTGAAGTGAATACGAGGTATACATGACACTTCGCAATGAATATTATATCTTATCATGAAACATAGAAGTGAGATGCGATATCGCGTTTTAAGAATCACTAGAACTCTATTGTTTCGACACGTAGTCATCTGGAAACGCTATATCCTAGCAAGGAAGTGTCGCACTTACATCCCTTTGAAGTGAATACGAGGTATACATGACACATCGCAATGAATATTATATCTCATCATGAAACATGGAAATGAGATGCGACATAGCGTTTTGAGAAGCAGTAGAACCCTATTGCTTCGATACGTAGACACCTGCAAACTCTACTTCCTAGCAGGGAAGTGTCGCATTTACATTCATTTGAAGTGAATACGAGGTATACATGACACTTCGCAATGAATATTATACCTTATCATGAAACATATAAGTGAGATGCGAAATCGCGTTTTAAGAAGCATTAGAACTCTATTGCTACGATACGTAGACATCTGCAAACGCTATTTGCTAGCATGGAAGTTTCGCATTTACATTCATTTGAAGGGAATACGAGGTATACATGACACTTCGCAATGAATATTATATCTTACCTCGAAACATTGAAGAGAGTTGCGACATCGCGTTTTAAGAATCATTAGAACTCTATTGCTACGATACGTAGACATCTGCAAACGCTATATCCTATCATGGAAGTGCCGCATTTACATTCTTTTGAAGATAATACGAGGTATACATAACACTTCACAATGAATATTATGTCTTATCACTAAACATAGAAGTGAAATGCGATATCGCTGTTTAAGAAGCACTAGAACTCTATGGGTGCGATGCGTAGACATCTGCAAATGTTATTTCCTAGCAAGGAAGTGTAGCATTTACATTCTTTTGGAGTCAATACGAGGTATACATAACACTCCACAATGAATATTATATCTTATCACGAAACATAGAAATGAAATACGACATCACGTTTTAAGTAGCATTAGAACTCTATTGCTACGATACGTAGACATCTGCAAAGGCTATTTCCTAGCATGGAAGTGTCGCATTTACATTCTTTTGAAGTGAATACGAGGTATACATGACACTTCGCAATGAATATTATATCTTATCACGAAACATAGAAATGAAATGCGACATCTTGTTTTAAGAAGCATTAGAACTCTATTTTTACGATACGTAAACATCTGCGAACAATATTTCCTAGCAAGGAAGTGTCGCATTTACATTCCTTTGAAGTGAAATCGAGGTATACATAACACTCCACAATGAATATTATATCTTATCACGAAACATAGAAATGAAAGGCGAAATCTCGTTTTAAGATGCATTAGAAATCTCTTGCTACGATACGTAGACATCTGCAAACCCTAATTCCTAGCATGGAGGTGTCGCATTTACATTCTTTTGAAGTGAATACGAGGTATACATGACACTTCGCAATGAATATTATATCTTATCATGAAACATAGGAATAAGGTGCTATATTGCGTTTTGAGAAGCATTAGAACTCTATTGCTACGTTACGTTGGCATCTGCAAACGCTATTTCCTAGCATGCAAGTGTCGCATTTACATTCTTTTGAAGTGAATACGAGGTATACATGACACTTCGCAATGAATATTATATCTTATCATGAAACATAGGAATATGGTGCTATATTGCGTTTTGAGAAGCATTAGAACTCTATTGCTAATATACGTAGACATCTGCAGACCCTATTTCCTACCATGGAAATGTCGCACTTACATTCCATTGAAGTGAATACGAGGTATACATAACATTACACAATGAATATAATATCTTATTACGAAACATAGAAATGAAATACGACATCTCGTTTTCAGAAGCATAAGTACTCTATTGCTGTGATACGTAGACATCTGCATACGCTATTTCCTAGCATGGAAGTGTCGCACTTACATTCTTTTGAAGTGAATACGAGGTATACATGACACTTCGCAATGAATATTATATCTTATCAGGAAACATAGCAGTGAGGTGCGATATCGCGATTTAAGAAGCATTAGAACCCTATTGCTACGATGCGTAGACATCTGCATATGTTATTTCCTAGCAACCAAGTGTCGCATTAACATCCTTTGAAGTCAATTCGAGGTATGCATAACATTCCACAATGATTATTATATCTTATTACGAAACATAGAAATGAAATGCGACTTCTCATTTTAAGAAGCATTAGAACCCTATTGCTACGATGCGTAGACATCTGCAAACGCTATTTCCTAGCATGGAAGTGTCGCATTTACATTCTTTTGAAGTGAATACGAGGTATACATGACACTTCGCAATGAATATTATATCTTATCATGAAACATAGAAGTGAGATGCGATATCGCGTTTTAAGAATCACTAGAACTCTATTGTTTCGACACGTAGTCATCTGGAAACGCTATATCCTAGCAAGGAAGTGTCGCACTTTCATCCCTTTGAAGTGAATACGAGGTATACATGACACATCGCAATGAATATTATATCTCATCATGAAACATGGAAATGAGATGCGACATAGCGTTTTGAGAAGCAGTAGAACCCTATTGCTTCGATACGTAGACACCTGCAAACTCTACTTCCTAGCAGGGAAGTGTCGCATTTACATTCATTTGAAGTGAATACGAGGTATACATGACACTTCGCAATGAATATTATACCTTATCATGAAACATATAAGTGAGATGCGAAATCGCGTTTTAAGAAGCATTAGAACTCTATTGCTACGATACGTAGACATCTGCAAACGCTATTTGCTAGCATGGAAGTTTCGCATTTACATTCATTTGAAGGGAATACGAGGTATACATGACACTTCGCAATGAATATTATATCTTACCTCGAAACATTGAAGAGAGTTGCGACATCTCGTTTTAAGAATCATTAGAACTCTATTGCTACGATACGTAGACATCTGCAAACGCTATATCCTATCATGGAAGTGCCGCATTTACATTCTTTTGAAGATAATACGAGGTATACATAACACTTCACAATGAATATTATGTCTTATCACGAAACATAGAAGTGAAATGCGATATCGCTGTTTAAGAAGCACTAGAACTCTATGGGTGCGATGCGTAGACATCTGCAAATGTTATTTCCTAGCAAGGAAGTGTAGCATTTACATTCTTTTGGAGTCAATACGAGGTATACATAACACTCCACAATGAATATTATATCTTATCACGAAACATAGAAATGAAATACGACATCACGTTTTAAGTAGCATTAGAACTCTATTGCTACGATACGTAGACATCTGCAAAGGCTATTTCCTAGCATGGAAGTGTCGCATTTACATTCTTTTGAAGTGAATACGAGGTATACATGACACTTCGCAATGAATATTATATCTTATCACGAAACATAGAAATGAAATGCGACATCTTGTTTTAAGAAGCATTAGAACTCTATTTTTACGATACGTAGACATCTGCGAACAATATTTCCTAGCAAGGAAGTGTCGCATTTACATTCCTTTGAAGTGAAATCGAGGTATACATAACACTCCACAATGAATATTATATCTTATCACGAAACATAGAAATGAAAGGCGAAATCTCGTTTTAAGATGCATTAGAAATCTCTTGCTACGATACGTAGACATCTGCAAACCCTAATTCCTAGCATGGAGGTGTCGCATTTACATTCTTTTGAAGTGAATACGAGGTATACATGACACTTCGCAATGAATATTATATCTTATCATGAAACATAGGAATAAGGTGCTATATTGCGTTTTGAGAAGCATTAGAACTCTATTGCTACGTTACGTTGGCATCTGCAAACGCTATTTCCTAGCATGCAAGTGTCGCATTTACATTCTTTTGAAGTGAATACGAGGTATACATGACACTTCGCAATGAATATTATATCTTATCATGAAACATAGGAATATGGTGCTATATTGCGTTTTGAGAAGCATTAGAACTCTATTGCTAATATACGTAGACATCTGCAGACCCTATTTCCTACCATGGAAATGTCGCACTTACATTCCATTGAAGTGAATACGAGGTATACATAACATTACACAATGAATATAATATCTTATTACGAAACATAGAAATGAAATACGACATCTCGTTTTCAGAAGCATAAGTACTCTATTGCTGTGATACGTAGACATCTGCATACGCTATTTCCTAGCATTGAAGTGTCGCATTTACATTCTTATGAAGTGAATACGAGGTATACATGACACTTCGCAATGAATATTATATCTTATCACGAAACATAGAAGTGAGATGCGATATCGCGTTTTAGAAGCATTAGAACTCTATTACTACGATACGTGGGCATCTGCAAACGCTATTTCCTAGCATCCAAGTGTAGCATTTACATTCTTTTGAAGAGAATCCGAGGTATACATGACACTTCGCAATGAATATTATATCTTATCAAGAAACATAGTGGAAATATGCGATATCGCGTTTTAAGAAGCATTAGGACTCTACTTTTACGATACGTAGACATCTGCAAACAATATTTCCTAGCAAGGAAGTGTCGCATTTACAATCTTTTGACGTGAATGCGAGGTATACATGACACTTCGCAATGAATATTATATCTTATCATGAAACATAGAAGTGAGATGCGACATCTCGTTTTAAGAATCATTAGAACTCTATTGCTACGATACGTAGACATCTGCAAACGCTATATCCTATCATGGAAGTGCCGCATTTACATTCTTTTGAAGATAATACGAGGTATACATAACACTTCACAATGAATATTATGTCTTATCACGAAACATAGAAGTGAAATGCGATATCGCTGTTTAAGAAGCACTAGAACTCTATGGGTGCGATGCGTAGACATCTGCAAATGTTATTTCCTAGCAAGGAAGTGTAGCATTTACATTCTTTTGGAGTCAATACGAGGTATACATAACACTCCACAATGAATATTATATCTTATCACGAAACATAGAAATGAAATACGACATCACGTTTTAAGTAGCATTAGAACTCTATTGCTACGATACGTAGACATCTGCAAAGGCTATTTCCTAGCATGGAAGTGTCGCATTTACATTCTTTTGAAGTGAATACGAGGTATACATGACACTTCGCAATGAATATTATATCTTATCACGAAACATAGAAATGAAATGCGACATCTTGTTTTAAGAAGCATTAGAACTCTATTTTTACGATACGTAGACATCTGCGAACAATATTTCCTAGCAAGGAAGTGTCGCATTTACATTCCTTTGAAGTGAAATCGAGGTATACATAACACTCCACAATGAATATTATATCTTCTCACGAAACATAGAAATGAAAGGCGAAATCTCGTTTTAAGATGCATTAGAAATCTCTTGCTACGATACGTAGACATCTGCAAACCCTAATTCCTAGCATGGAGGTGTCGCATTTACATTCTTTTGAAGTGAATACGAGGTATACATGACACTTCGCAATGAATATTATATCTTATCATGAAACATAGGAATAAGGTGCTATATTGCGTTTTGAGAAGCATTAGAACTCTATTGCTACGTTACGTTGGCATCTGCAAACGCTATTTCCTAGCATGCAAGTGTCGCATTTACATTCTTTTGAAGTGAATACGAGGTATACATGACACTTCGCAATGAATATTATATCTTATCAAGAAACATAGTGGAAATATGCGATATCGCGTTTTAAGAAGCATTAGAACTCTAATTTTACGATACGTAGACATCTGCAAACAATATTTCCTAGCAAGGAAGTGTCGCATTTACAATCTTTTGAAGTGAATACGAGGTATACATGACACTTCGCAATGAATATTATATCTTATCATGAAACATAGCAGTGAGATGCGATATCGCGTTTTAAGAATCACTAGAACTCTATTGTTTCGACACGAAGTCATCTGGAAACGCTATATCCTAGCAAGGAAGTGTCGCATTTACATTCAATTGAACTGAATACGAGGTATACATGACACTTCGCAATGAATATTATACCTTATCATGAAACATATAAGTGAGATGCGAAATCGCGTTTTAAGAAGCATTAGAACTCCGTTGCTACGATACGTAGACATCTGCAAACGCTATTTCCTAGCATGGAAGTGTCGCATTTACATTCTTTTGAAGTGAATACGAGGTATACATAACACTCCCCAATGAATATTATATCTTATCACGAAACATAGAAATGAAATGCGGCATCTCGTTTTAAGAAGCATTAGAACTCTATTGCTACCATACGCAGACATCTGCAAACGCTATTTCCTAGCATGGAAGTGTCTTATTTACATTCTTTTGAAGTCAATACGAGGTATACATGACACTTCGCAATGAATATTATATCTTATCATGAAACATAGGAATGAGGTGCTATATTGCGTTTTGAGAAGCATTAGAACTCTATTGCTAATATACGTAGACATCTGCAAACTCTATTTCCTACCATGGAAATGTCGCACTTACAATCCATTGAAGTGAATACGAGGTATACATAACATTACACAATGAATATTATATCTTATTACGAAACATAGAAATGAAATACGACATCTCGTTTTCAGAAGCATAAGTACTCTATTGCTGTGATACGTAGACATCTGCATACGCTATTTCCTAGCATTGAAGTGTCGCATTTACATTCTTATGAAGTGAATACGAGGTATACATGACACTTCGCAATGAATATTATATCTTATCATGAAACATAGAAGTGAGATGCGATATCGCGTTTTAGAAGCATTAGAACTCTATTACTACGATACGTAGGCATCTGCAAACGCTATTTCCTAGCACCCAAGTGTCGCATTTACATTCTTTTGAAGAGAATCCGAGGTATACATGACACTTCGCAATGAATATTATATCTTATCAAGAAACATAGTGGAAATATCCGATATCGCGTTTTAAGGAGCATTAGGACTCTACTTTTACGATACGTATACATCTGCAAACAATATTTCCTAGCAAGGAAGTGTCGCATTTACATTCAATTGAAGTGAATACGAGGTATACATGACACTTCGCAATGAATATTATACCTTATCATGAAACATATAAGTGAGATGCGAAATCGCGTTTTAAGAAGCATTAGAACTCTATTGATAATATACGTAGACAACTGCAAATTCTATTTCCTATCATGGAAATGTCGCACTTACATTCCATTGAAGTGAATACAAGGTATACATAACATTACACAATGAATATTATATCTTATTACGAAACATAGAAATGAAATACGACATCTCGTATTCAGAAGCATAAGTACTCTATTGCTGTGATACGTAGACATCTGCAAACGCTATTTCCTAGCATGGAAGTGTCGCATTTACATTCTTTTGATGTGAATACGAGGTATACATGACACTTCGCAATGAATATTATATCTTATCATGAAACATAGGAGTGAGATGCGATATCGCGTTTTAGAAGCATTAGAACTCTATTACTACGATACGTAGGCATCTGCAAACGCTATTTCCTAGCATCCAAGTGTCGCATTTACATTCTTTTGAAGAGAATCCGAGGTATACATGACACTTCGCAATGAATATTATATCTTATCAAGAAACATAGTGGAAATATGCGATATCGCGTTTTAAGAAGCATTAGGACTCTACTTTTACGATACGTAGACATCTGCGAACAATATATCCTAGCAAGGAAGTGTCGCATTTACATTCCTTTGAAGTGAATACGAGGTATACCTAACACTCCACAATGAATATTATATCTTATCACGAAACATAGAAATGAAATGCGACATCTCGTTTTAACAAGCATTAGAATTCTATTGCTACGATACGTAGACATCTACCGTCGCTATTTCCTAGCATGGAAGTGTCGCATTTACAATCTTTTGAAGTGAGTACGAGGTATACGTGACACTTCGCTATGAATGTGATACCTAATCATGAAACATAGAATTGAAATGCGACATCTCGTTTTAAGAAGCATTAGAACACTATTGCTACGATACGTAGACATCTGCAAACGCTATTTCCTAGGATGCAAGTGTCGCGTTTACATTCCTTTGAAGTGAATACGAGGTATACATGACACTTCGCAATGAATATTATATCTTATCACGAAACATAGGAGTGAGGTGCTATATCGAGTTTTGGAAAGCGTTAGAACTCTATTGCTAATATACGTAGACATCTGCATACTCTATTTCCTAGCAAGGAAATGTTGCATTTACATTCCATTGAAGTGAATACGAGGTATACATGGCACATCGCAATGGATATTATATCTTATCATGAAACATAGAAATGAGATGCGACATCTCGTTTTCATAAGAATTAGAACTCTATTCTTTCGATACGTGGTCATCTGCAAATGTTATTTCCTAGGAAGGAAGTGTCGCATATACATTCTTTAGAAGTGAATACGAGGTATACATGACACTTCGCAATATATATTATATCTTATCATGAAACATAGAAGTGAGATGCGATATCGCGTTTTTAGAAGCATTAGAGCTCTATTGCTACGATACGTAGACATCTGCAAACAATATTTCCTAGCAAGGAAGTGTCGCATTTACAATCTTTTGAAGCGAATACGAGGTATACATAACGCTCCACAATGAATATTATATCTTATCATGAAACATAGGAATGAGGTGCTATATCGAGTTTTGAGAATCATTAAATCTCCATCCTTACGATACGTGGTCATCTGGAAACGCTATGACCTAGCAAGGAAGTGTCGCATTTACATTCTTTTGAAGTGAATACGAGGTATACATGGCACCACGCAATGAATATTATATCTTATCTCGAAACATAGAAGTGAGATGCGATATCGCGATTTAAGAAGCGCTAGAACTCTATTGCTACGATGCGTAGACATCTGCAAATGTTATTTCCTAGCAAGGAAGTGTCGCATTTACATTCATTTGAAGTGAATACGAGGTATAAATGACACTTCGCAATGAATATTATATCTTATCATGAAACATAGAAGTGATATGCGATATCGCGTTTTAAGAAGCATTAGAACTCCATTGCTACGTTACGTTGGCATCTGCAAACGCTATTTCCTAGCATGCAAGTGTCGCATTTACATTCTTTTGAAGTGAATACGAGGTATACATGACACTTCGCAATGAATATTATATCTTATCATGAAACATAGGAATATGGTGCTATATTGCGTTTTGAGAAGCATTAGAACTCTATTGCTAATATACGTAGACATCTGCAGACCCTATTTCCTACCATGGAAATGTCGCACTTACATTCCATTGAAGTGAATACGAGGTATACATAACATTACACAATGAATATAATATCTTATTACGAAACATAGAAATGAAATACGACATCTCGTTTTCAGAAGCATAAGTACTCTATTGCTGTGATACGTAGACATCTGCATACGCTATTTCCTAGCATTGAAGTGTCGCATTTACATTCTTATGAAGTGAATACGAGGTATACATGACACTTCGCAATGAATATTATATCTTATCACGAAACATAGAAGTGAGATGCGATATCGCGTTTTAGAAGCATTAGAACTCTATTACTACGATACGTGGGCATCTGCAAACGCTATTTCCTAGCATCCAAGTGTCGCATTTACATTCTTTTGAAGAGAATCCGAGGTATACATGACACTTCGCAATGAATATTATATCTTATCAAGAAACATAGTGGAAATATGCGATATCGCGTTTTAAGAAGCATTAGGACTCTACTTTTACGATACGTAGACATCTGCAAACAATATTTCCTAGCAAGGAAGTGTCGCATTTACAATCTTTTGACGTGAATGCGAGGTATACATGACACTTCGCAATGAATATTATATCTTATCATGAAACATAGAAGTGAGATGCGACATCTCGTTTTAAGAATCATTAGAACTCTATTGCTACGATACGTAGACATCTGCAAACGCTATATCCTATCATGGAAGTGCCGCATTTACATTCTTTTGAAGATAATACGAGGTATACATAACACTTCACAATGAATATTATGTCTTATCACGAAACATAGAAGTGAAATGCGATATCGCTGTTTAAGAAGCACTAGAACTCTATGGGTGCGATGCGTAGACATCTGCAAATGTTATTTCCTAGCAAGGAAGTGTAGCATTTACATTCTTTTGGAGTCAATACGAGGTATACATAACACTCCACAATGAATATTATATCTTATCACGAAACATAGAAATGAAATACGACATCACGTTTTAAGTAGCATTAGAACTCTATTGCTACGATACGTAGACATCTGCAAAGGCTATTTCCTAGCATGGAAGTGTCGCATTTACATTCTTTTGAAGTGAATACGAGGTATACATGACACTTCGCAATGAATATTATATCTTATCACGAAACATAGAAATGAAATGCGACATCTTGTTTTAAGAAGCATTAGAACTCTATTTTTACGATACGTAGACATCTGCGAACAATATTTCCTAGCAAGGAAGTGTCGCATTTACATTCCTTTGAAGTGAAATCGAGGTATACATAACACTCCACAATGAATATTATATCTTCTCACGAAACATAGAAATGAAAGGCGAAATCTCGTTTTAAGATGCATTAGAAATCTCTTGCTACGATACGTAGACATCTGCAAACCCTAATTCCTAGCATGGAGGTGTCGCATTTACATTCTTTTGAAGTGAATACGAGGTATACATGACACTTCGCAATGAATATTATATCTTATCATGAAACATAGGAATAAGGTGCTATATTGCGTTTTGAGAAGCATTAGAACTCTATTGCTACGTTACGTTGGCATCTGCAAACGCTATTTCCTAGCATGCAAGTGTCGCATTTACATTCTTTTGAAGTGAATACGAGGTATACATGACACTTCGCAATGAATATTATATCTTATCAAGAAACATAGTGGAAATATGCGATATCGCGTTTTAGGAAGCATTAGAACTCTAATTTTACGATACGTAGACATCTGCAAACAATATTTCCTAGCAAGGAAGTGTCGCATTTACAATCTTTTGAAGTGAATACGAGGTATACATGACACTTCGCAATGAATATTATATCTTATCATGAAACATAGCAGTGAGATGCGATATCGCGTTTTAAGAATCACTAGAACTCTATTGTTTCGACACGAAGTCATCTGGAAACGCTATATCCTAGCAAGGAAGTGTCGCATTTACATTCAATTGAACTGAATACGAGGTATACATGACACTTCGCAATGAATATTATACCTTATCATGAAACATATAAGTGAGATGCGAAATCGCGTTTTAAGAAGCATTAGAACTCCGTTGCTACGATACGTAGACATCTGCAAACGCTATTTCCTAGCATGGAAGTGTCGCATTTACATTCTTTTGAAGTGAATACGAGGTATACATAACACTCCCCAATGAATATTATATCTTATCACGAAACATAGAAATGAAATGCGGCATCTCGTTTTAAGAAGCATTAGAACTCTATTGCTACCATACGCAGACATCTGCAAACGCTATTTCCTAGCATGGAAGTGTCTTATTTACATTCTTTTGAAGTCAATACGAGGTATACATGACACTTCGCAATGAATATTATATCTTATCATGAAACATAGGAATGAGGTGCTATATTGCGTTTTGAGAAGCATTAGAACTCTATTGCTAATATACGTAGACATCTGCAAACTCTATTTCCTACCATGGAAATGTCGCACTTACAATCCATTGAAGTGAATACGAGGTATACATAACATTACACAATGAATATTATATCTTATTACGAAACATAGAAATGAAATACGACATCTCGTTTTCAGAAGCATAAGTACTCTATTGCTGTGATACGTAGACATCTGCATACGCTATTTCCTAGCATTGAAGTGTCGCATTTACATTCTTATGAAGTGAATACGAGGTATACATGACACTTCGCAATGAATATTATATCTTATCATGAAACATAGAAGTGAGATGCGATATCGCGTTTTAGAAGCATTAGAACTCTATTACTACGATACGTAGGCATCTGCAAACGCTATTTCCTAGCATCCAAGTGTCGCATTTACATTCTTTTGAAGAGAATCCGAGGTATACATGACACTTCGCAATGAATATTATATCTTATCAAGAAACATAGTGGAAATATCCGATATCGCGTTTTAAGGAGCATTAGGACTCTACTTTTACGATACGTATACATCTGCAAACAATATTTCCTAGCAAGGAAGTGTCGCATTTACATTCAATTGAAGTGAATACGAGGTATACATGACACTTCGCAATGAATATTATACCTTATCATGAAACATATAAGTGAGATGCGAAATCGCGTTTTAAGAAGCATTAGAACTCTATTGATAATATACGTAGACAACTGCAAATTCTATTTCCTATCATGGAAATGTCGCACTTACATTCCATTGAAGTGAATACAAGGTATACATAACATTACACAATGAATATTATATCTTATTACGAAACATAGAAATGAAATACGACATCTCGTATTCAGAAGCATAAGTACTCTATTGCTGTGATACGTAGACATCTGCAAACGCTATTTCCTAGCATGGAAGTGTCGCATTTACATTCTTTTGAAGTGAATACGAGGTATACATGACACTTCGCAATGAATATTATATCTTATCATGAAACATAGGAGTGAGATGCGATATCGCGTTTTAGAAGCATTAGAACTCTATTACTACGATACGTAGGCATCTGCAAACGCTATTTCCTAGCATCCAAGTGTCGCATTTACATTCTTTTGAAGAGAATCCGAGGTATACATGACACTTCGCAATGAATATTATATCTTATCAAGAAACATAGTGGAAATATGCGATATCGCGTTTTAAGAAGCATTAGGACTCTACTTTTACGATACGTAGACATCTGCGAACAATATATCCTAGCAAGGAAGTGTCGCATTTACATTCCTTTGAAGTGAATACGAGGTATACCTAACACTCCACAATGAATATTATATCTTATCACGAAACATAGAAATGAAATGCGACATCTCGTTTTAACAAGCATTAGAATTCTATTGCTACGATACGTAGACATCTACCGTCGCTATTTCCTAGCATGGAAGTGTCGCATTTACAATCTTTTGAAGTGAGTACGAGGTATACGTGACACTTCGCTATGAATGTGATACCTAATCATGAAACATAGAATTGAAATGCGACATCTCGTTTTAAGAAGCATTAGAACACTATTGCTACGATACGTAGACATCTGCAAACGCTATTTCCTAGGATGCAAGTGTCGCGTTTACATTCCTTTGAAGTGAATACGAGGTATACATGACACTTCGCAATGAATATTATATCTTATCACGAAACATAGGAGTGAGGTGCTATATCGAGTTTTGGAAAGCGTTAGAACTCTATTGCTAATATACGTAGACATCTGCATACTCTATTTCCTAGCAAGGAAATGTTGCATTTACATTCCATTGAAGTGAATACGAGGTATACATGGCACATCGCAATGGATATTATATCTTATCATGAAACATAGAAATGAGATGCGACATCTCGTTTTCATAAGAATTAGAACTCTATTCTTTCGATACGTGGTCATCTGCAAATGTTATTTCCTAGGAAGGAAGTGTCGCATATACATTCTTTAGAAGTGAATACGAGGTATACATGACACTTCGCAATATATATTATATCTTATCATGAAACATAGAAGTGAGATGCGATATCGCGTTTTTAGAAGCATTAGAGCTCTATTGCTACGATACGTAGACATCTGCAAACAATATTTCCTAGCAAGGAAGTGTCGCATTTACAATCTTTTGAAGCGAATACGAGGTATACATAACGCTCCACAATGAATATTATATCTTATCATGAAACATAGGAATGAGGTGCTATATCGAGTTTTGAGAATCATTAAATCTCCATCCTTACGATACGTGGTCATCTGGAAACGCTATGACCTAGCAAGGAAGTGTCGCATTTACATTCTTTTGAAGTGAATACGAGGTATACACGGCACCACGCAATGAATATTATATCTTATCTCGAAACATAGAAGTGAGATGCGATATCGCGATTTAAGAAGCGCTAGAACTCTATTGCTACGATGCGTAGACATCTGCAAATGTTATTTCCTAGCAAGGAAGTGTCGCATTTACATTCATTTGAAGTGAATACGAGGTATAAATGACACTTCGCAATGAATATTATATCTTATCATGAAACATAGAAGTGATATGCGATATCGCGTTTTAAGAAGCATTAGAACTCCATTGCTACGATACGTAGACATCTGCAAAAGCTATTTTCCTAGCATGGAAGTGTCGCATTTACATTCTTTTGAAGTGAATACGAGGTATACAGAACACTCTACAACAAATATTATATCTTATCATGAAACATAGAAATGAGATGCGACATCCCGTTTTCATAAGTATTAGAACTCTATTCTTTCAATACGTGGTCATCTGGAAACGCTATTTCCTAGCAAGGAAGTGTCGCATATACATTCTTTTGAAGTGAATACAAGGTATAGATAACACTTCGCAATATAAATTATATCTTATCATGAAACATAGAAGTGAGATGCGATATCGCGTTTTTAGAAGCATTAGAGCTCTATTGCTACGATACGTAGACATCTGCAAACGATATTTCCTCGCATGGAAGTGTTGCATTTGCATTCTCTTGAAGTGAATACGAGGTATACATGACACCTCGCAATGAATATTATATCTTATCTCGAAACATAGAAGTGAGATGCGATATCGCGATTTAAGAAGCGCTAGAACTCTATTGCTACGATGCGTAGACATTTGCAAATGTTATTTCCTAGCAAGGAAGAGTCGCATTTTCATTCACTTGAAGTGAATACGAGGTATAAATGACACCTCGCAATGAATATTATATCTTATCATTAAACATAAAAGTGAGATGCGATATCGCGTTTTAAGAAGCATTAGAACTCCATTGCTACGATACGTAGACATCTGCAAAAGCTATTTTCCTAGCACGGAAGTGTCGCATTTACATTCTTTTGAAGTGAATACGAGGTATACATGACACTTCGCAATGAATATTACATCTTATCATGAAACATAGAAGTGAGATGCGATATCGCGTTTTAGGAAGCAATAGAAATCTATCGCCACGATACGTAGACATCTGCAAAAGCTATTTCCTAGCATGGAAGTTTGGCATTTACATTCTTTTGAAGTGAATACGAGATATACATGACACTTCGCAATGAATATTATATCTTCTCATGAAACATAGGAATGAGGTGCTATATCGCGTTTTGAGAAGCATTAGAACTCTATTGCTACGATACGTAGACATCTGAAAAGGCTATTCCCTAGCATGGAAGGGTCGCATTTACATTCTTTTGAAGTGAGTACGAGGTATACATATCACTCCATAATGAATATTATATCTTATCATGAAACATTGTCAGTGAGATGCGATATCGCGTTTTAAGAAGCATTAGAACTCTATTGCTACGATACGTTGACATCTGCAAACGCTATTTCCTAGCACGGAAGTGTCGCATTTACATTCATTTGAAGTGAATACGAGGTATACATGACACTTCGCAATGAATATTATACCTTATCATGAAACATAGAAGGGAGATGCGATATCGCGTTTTAGGAAGCATTGGAACTCTATAGCTGCGATACGTAGACATCTGCAAACGCTATTGCCTAGCATGGAAGTGTCGCATTTACATTCTTTTGAAGTGAATACGAGGTGTACATGACAATCCGCACTGAATATCATATCTTATCAGGAAGCTTAGAAATGAAATGCGATATCGCGTTTTGAGAAGCATTAGAGCACTATTGCTACCATACCTAGACATCTGCAATCGCTATTTCCTAGCAACCAATAGTCGCATTTACATTCTTTTGAAGTGAATTCGAGGTTTACATGACACTACGGAATGAATATTATAACATATCACGAAACATATAAATGAGATGCGATATCGCGATTTAAGTAGCATTAGAACTCTATTGCTACGATACGTAGACATCTGAATACGCCATTTCCTAGCAAGGAAGTGTCGCATTTACATTCGTTTGGAGGGAATACGAGGTATACATGACACTTCGCAATGAATATTATATCTTATCATGAAGCATAGAAATGAGATGCGATATCTCGTCTTGAGAAGCATTAGAACTCCATTGCTCCGATACGTAGTCATCTGCAAACGCTATTTCCTAGCAAGGAAGATTCGCATTTACATTCTTTTGAGGTGAATACGAGGTATATATGACACTTCGCAATGAACATTATATCTTATCATGAAGCATAGAAGTGAGATGCGATATCGCGTTCTAAGAAGCATTAGAACTCTATTGCTACGATACGTAGGCATCTGCAAACGCTATGCCCTAGCAAGGAATTGTCGCATTTACATTCGTTTGGAGGGAAGACGAGGTATACATGGCACTTCGCAATGAATATTATATCTTATCATGTAACATAGAAGAGAGATTCGATATCGCGTTTTAAGAAGCATTAGAACTCTATTGCCTCGACGCGTAGACATCTGCAGACGCTATTTCCTAGCATGGAAGTGTCGCATTTACATTCTTTTGAAGTGAATACGAGGTATACCTGACACTTCGCGATGAATATTATATCTTATCACGAAACATATAAATGAGATGCGATATCGCGATTTAAGCAGCATTAGAACTCTATTGGTACGATACGTAGACATCTGAATACGCCATTTCCTAGCAAGGAAATGTCGCATTTACATTCGTTTGGAGGGAATACGAGGTATACATGACACTTCGCAATGAATATTATATCTTATCATGAAGCATAGAAATGAGATGCGATATCTCGTCTTGAGAAGCATTAGAACTCCATTGCTCCGATACGTAGTCATCTGCAAACGCTATTTCCTAGCAAGGAAGATTCGCGTTTACATTCTTTTGAAGTGAATACGAGGTATATATGACACTTCGCAATGAACATTATCTCTTATCATGAAGCATAGAAGTGAGATGCGATATCGCGTTTTAAGAAGCATTAGAACTCTATTGCCTCGACGCGTAGACATCTGCAGTCGCTATTTCCTAGCATGGAAGTGTCGCATTTACATTCTTTTGAAGTGAATACGAGGTATATATGACACTTCGCAATGAACATTATATCTTATCATGAAACATAGAAATGAGATGCGATATCGCGTTTTGAGAAGCATTAGAACTCTATTGCTACGATACATAGACATCTGCAATCGCTATTTCCTAGCAACCAATAGTCGCATTTACATTCTTTTGAAGCGAATTCGAGGTTTACATTACACTTCGGAATGAATATTATAACTTATCACGAAACATAGAAATGAGATGCGATATCGCGATCTAAGAAGCATTAGAACTCTATTGCTACGATACGTAGGCATCTGCAAACGCTATGCCCTAGCAAGGAATTGTCGCATTTACATTCGTTTGGAGGGAATACGAGGTATACATGGCACTTCGCAATGAATATTATATCTTATCATGTAACATAGAAGAGAGATTCGATATCGCGTTTTAAGAAGCATTAGAACTCTATTGCCTCGACGCGTAGACATCTGCAGACGCTATTTCCTAGCATGGAAGTGTCGCATTTACATTCTTTTGAAGTGATTACGAGGTATACCTGACACTTCGCGATGAATATTATATCTTATCACGAAACATATATATGAGATGCGATATCGCGATTTAAGTAGCATTAGAACTTTATTGCTACGATACGTAGACATCTGAATACGCCATTTCCTAGCAAGGAAGTGTCGCATTTACATTCGTCTGGAGGGAATACGAGGTATACATGACACTTCGCAATGAGTTTTATATCTTATCATGAAGCATAGAAATGAGATGCGATATCTCGTTTTGAGAAGCATTACAACTCCTTTGCTCCGATACGTAGTCATCTGCAAACGCTATTTCCTAGCAAGGAAGATTCGCATTTACATTCTTTTGAAGTGAATACGAGGTATACATGACACTTCGCAAAGAACATTATATCTTATCATGTATCATAAAAGTGAGATGCGATATCGCGTTTTAAGAAGCATTAGAACCCTATTGCCTCGATGCGGAGATATCTGCAAAGGCTATTTCCTAGCATGGAAATGTCACACTTTCATTCTTTTGAATTGAATACGAGGTGTACATGACACATCGCAATGAATATTATATCTTATCATGAAACATAGAAATGAGATTCGATATCGAGAATTATGTAGCATTAGAAATCTATTGCTACCATACGTAGACATCTGAATACGCTACATCCTAGCAGGGAAGTGTCGCATTTACATTCGTTTGGAGTTAATACCAGGTATACATGACACTTCGCAATGAATATTATATCTTATCATGAAGCATAGAAATGAGATGCGATATCTCGATTTGAGATGTATTAGAACTCCATTGCTACGATACGTAGTCATCTGCAAACGCTATTTCCTAGCAAGGAAGATTAGCATTTACATTCTTTTCAAGTGAATACGAGGTATATATGACACTTCGCAATGAACATTATATCTTATCATGTAACATAAAAGTGAGATGCGATATCGCGTCTTAAGAAGAATTAGAACCCTATTTCCTCGATGCGGAGATATCTGCAAACGCTATTTCCTAGCATGGAAGTTTCGCATTTACATTCTTTTGAAGTGAATTCGAGGTATACATGACACTTCGCAATGAATGTTATATCTTATAATGAAACATAGAATTGAGATTCGATATCGCGTTTTAAGAAGCATTAGAACTCTATTGGCTCGACGCGTAGACATCTGCAGACGCTATTTCCTAGCATGGAAGTGTCGCATTTACATTCTTTTGAAGTGAATACGAGGTATACCTGACACTTCGCGATGAATATTATATCTTATCACGAAACATATTAATGAGATGCGATATCGCGAATTAACCAGCATTAGAACTCTATTGGTACGATACGTAGACATCTGAATACGCCATTTCCTAGCAAGGAAGTGTCGCATTTACATTCGTTTGGAGGGAATACGAGGTATACGTGACACTTCGCAATGAATATTATATCTTATCATGTAACATAGAAGAGAGATTCGATATCGCGTTTTAAGAAGCATTAGAACTCTATTGCCTCGACGCGTAGACATCTGCAGACGCTATTTCCTAGCATGGAAGTGTCGCATTTACATTCTTTTGAAGTGAATACGAGGTATATATGACACTTCGCAATGAACATTATATCTTATCATGAAACATAGAAATGAGATGCGATATCGCGTTTTGAGAAGCATTAGAACTCTATTGCTACGATACATAGACATCTGCAATCGCTATTTCCTAGCAACCAATAGTCGCATTTACATTCTTTTGAAGCGAATTCGAGGTTTACATTACACTTCGGAATGAATATTATAACTTATCACGAAACATAGAAATGAGATGCGATATCGCGATCTAAGAAGCATTAGAACTCTATTGCTACGATACGTAGGCATCTGCAAACGCTATGCCCTAGCAAGGAATTGTCGCATTTACATTCGTTTGGAGGGAATACGAGGTATACATGGCACTTCGCAATGAATATTATATCTTATCATGTAACATAGAAGAGAGATTCGATATCGCGTTTTAAGAAGCATTAGAACTCTATTGCCTCGACGCGTAGACATCTGCAGACGCTATTTCCTAGCATGGAAGTGTCGCATTTACATTCTTTTGAAGTGATTACGAGGTATACCTGACACTTCGCGATGAATATTATATCTTATCACGAAACATATATATGAGATGCGATATCGCGATTTAAGTAGCATTAGAACTTTATTGCTACGATACGTAGACATCTGAATACGCCATTTCCTAGCAAGGAAGTGTCGCATTTACATTCGTCTGGAGGGAATACGAGGTATACATGACACTTCGCAATGAGTTTTATATCTTATCATGAAGCATAGAAATGAGATGCGATATCTCGTTTTGAGAAGCATTACAACTCCTTTGCTCCGATACGTAGTCATCTGCAAACGCTATTTCCTAGCAAGGAAGATTCGCATTTACATTCTTTTGAAGTGAATACGAGGTATACATGACACTTCGCAAAGAACATTATATCTTATCATGTATCATAAAAGTGAGATGCGATATCGCGTTTTAAGAAGCATTAGAACCCTATTGCCTCGATGCGGAGATATCTGCAAAGGCTATTTCCTAGCATGGAAATGTCACACTTTCATTCTTTTGAATTGAATACGAGGTGTACATGACACATCGCAATGAATATTATATCTTATCATGAAACATAGAAATGAGATTCGATATCGAGAATTATGTAGCATTAGAAATCTATTGCTACCATACGTAGACATCTGAATACGCTACATCCTAGCAGGGAAGTGTCGCATTTACATTCGTTTGGAGTTAATACCAGGTATACATGACACTTCGCAATGAATATTATATCTTATCATGAAGCATAGAAATGAGATGCGATATCTCGATTTGAGATGTATTAGAACTCCATTGCTACGATACGTAGTCATCTGCAAACGCTATTTCCTAGCAAGGAAGATTAGCATTTACATTCTTTTCAAGTGAATACGAGGTATATATGACACTTCGCAATGAACATTATATCTTATCATGTAACATAAAAGTGAGATGCGATATCGCGTCTTAAGAAGAATTAGAACCCTATTTCCTCGATGCGGAGATATCTGCAAACGCTATTTCCTAGCATGGAAGTTTCGCATTTACATTCTTTTGAAGTGAATTCGAGGTATACATGACACTTCGCAATGAATGTTATATCTTATAATGAAACATAGAATTGAGATTCGATATCGCGTTTTAAGAAGCATTAGAACTCTATTGGCTCGACGCGTAGACATCTGCAGACGCTATTTCCTAGCATGGAAGTGTCGCATTTACATTCTTTTGAAGTGAATACGAGGTATACCTGACACTTCGCGATGAATATTATATCTTATCACGAAACATATTAATGAGATGCGATATCGCGAATTAACCAGCATTAGAACTCTATTGGTACGATACGTAGACATCTGAATACGCCATTTCCTAGCAAGGAAGTGTCGCATTTACATTCGTTTGGAGGGAATACGAGGTATACGTGACACTTCGCAATGAATATTATATCTTATCATGTAACATAGAAGAGAGATTCGATATCGCGTTTTAAGAAGCATTAGAACTCTATTGCCTCGACGCGTAGACATCTGCAGACGCTATTTCCTAGCATGGAAGTGTCGCATTTATATTCTTTTGAAGTGATTACGAGGTATACCTGACACTTCGCGATGAATATTATAACTTATCACGAAACATATACATGAGATGCGATATCGCGATTTAAGTAGCATTAGAACTCTATTGCTACGATACGTAGACATCTGAATACGCCATTTCCTAGCAAGGAAGTGTCGCATTTACATTCGTTTGGAGGGAATACGAGGTATACATGACACTTCTCAAGAATATTATATCTTATCATGAAGCATAGAAATGAGATGCGATATCTCGTCCTGAGAAGCATTAGAACTCCATTGCTCCGATACGTAGTCATCTGCAAACGCTATTTCCTAGCAAGGAAGATTCGCGTTTACATTCTTTTGAAGTGAATACGAGGTATATATGACACTTCGCAATGAACATTATCTCTTATCATGAAGCATAGAAGTGAGATGCGATATCGCGTTTTAAGAAGCATTAGAACTCTATTGCCTCGACGCGTAGACATCTGCAGTCGCTATTTCCTAGCATGGAAGTGTCGCATTTACATTCTTTTGAAGTGAATACGAGGTATATATGACACTTCGCAATGAACATTATATCTTATCATGAAACATAGAAATGAGATGCGATATCGCGTTTTGAGAAGCATTAGAACTCTATTGCTACGATACATAGACATCTGCAATCGCTATTTCCTAGCAACCAATAGTCGCATTTACATTCTTTTGAAGCGAATTCGAGGTTTACATTACACTTCGGAATGAATATTATAACATATCACGAAACATAGAAATGAGATGCGATATCGCGATCTAAGAAGCATTAGAACTCTATTGCTACGATACGTAGGCATCTGCAAACGCTATGCCCTAGCAAGGAATTGTCGCATTTACATTCGTTTGGAGGGAATACGAGGTATACATGGCACTTCGCAATGAATATTATATCTTATCATGTAACATAGAAGAGAGATTCGATATCGCGTTTTAAGAAGCATTAGAACTCTATTGCCTCGACGCGTAGACATCTGCAGACGCTATTTCCTAGCATGGAAGTGTCGCATTTACATTCTTTTGAAGTGATTACGAGGTATACCTGACACTTCGCGATGAATATTATATCTTATCACGAAACATATATATGAGATGCGATATCGCGATTTAAGTAGCATTAGAACTTTATTGCTACGATACGTAGACATCTGAATACGCCATTTCCTAGCAAGGAAGTGTCGCATTTACATTCGTCTGGAGGGAATACGAGGTATACATGACACTTCGCAATGAGTTTTATATCTTATCATGAAGCATAGAAATGAGATGCGATATCTCGTTTTGAGAAGCATTACAACTCCTTTGCTCCGATACGTAGTCATCTGCAAACGCTATTTCCTAGCAAGGAAGATTCGCATTTACATTCTTTTGAAGTGAATACGAGGTATACATGACACTTCGCAAAGAACATTATATCTTATCATGTATCATAAAAGTGAGATGCGATATCGCGTTTTAAGAAGCATTAGAACCCTATTGCCTCGATGCGGAGATATCTGCAAAGGCTATTTCCTAGCATGGAAATGTCACACTTTCATTCTTTTGAATTGAATACGAGGTGTACATGACACATCGCAATGAATATTATATCTTATCATGAAACATAGAAATGAGATTCGATATCGAGAATTATGTAGCATTAGAAATCTATTGCTACCATACGTAGACATCTGAATACGCTACATCCTAGCAGGGAAGTGTCGCATTTACATTCGTTTGGAGTTAATACCAGGTATACATGACACTTCGCAATGAATATTATATCTTATCATGAAGCATAGAAATGAGATGCGATATCTCGATTTGAGATGTATTAGAACTCCATTGCTACGATACGTAGTCATCTGCAAACGCTATTTCCTAGCAAGGAAGATTAGCATTTACATTCTTTTCAAGTGAATACGAGGTATATATGACACTTCGCAATGAACATTATATCTTATCATGTAACATAAAAGTGAGATGCGATATCGCGTCTTAAGAAGAATTAGAACCCTATTTCCTCGATGCGGAGATATCTGCAAACGCTATTTCCTAGCATGGAAGTTTCGCATTTACATTCTTTTGAAGTGAATTCGAGGTATACATGACACTTCGCAATGAATGTTATATCTTATAATGAAACATAGAATTGAGATTCGATATCGCGTTTTAAGAAGCATTAGAACTCTATTGGCTCGACGCGTAGACATCTGCAGACGCTATTTCCTAGCATGGAAGTGTCGCATTTACATTCTTTTGAAGTGAATACGAGGTATACCTGACACTTCGCGATGAATATTATATCTTATCACGAAACATATTAATGAGATGCGATATCGCGAATTAACCAGCATTAGAACTCTATTGGTACGATACGTAGACATCTGAATACGCCATTTCCTAGCAAGGAAGTGTCGCATTTACATTCGTTTGGAGGGAATACGAGGTATACGTGACACTTCGCAATGAATATTATATCTTATCATGTAACATAGAAGAGAGATTCGATATCGCGTTTTAAGAAGCATTAGAACTCTATTGCCTCGACGCGTAGACATCTGCAGACGCTATTTCCTAGCATGGAAGTGTCGCATTTATATTCTTTTGAAGTGATTACGAGGTATACCTGACACTTCGCGATGAATATTATAACTTATCACGAAACATATAAATGAGATGCGATATCGCGATTTAAGTAGCATTAGAACTCTATTGCTACGATACGTAGACATCTGAATACGCCATTTCCTAGCAAGGAAGTGTCGCATTTACATTCGTTTGGAGGGAATACGAGGTATACATGACACTTCTCAAGAATATTATATCTTATCATGAAGCATAGAAATGAGATGCGATATCTCGTCCTGAGAAGCATTAGAACTCCATTGCTCCGATACGTAGTCATCTGCAAACGCTATTTCCTAGCAAGGACGATTCGCATTTACATTCTTTTGAAGTGAATTCGAGGTATATATGACCCTTCGCAATGAACATTATATCTTATCATGAAGCATAGATTTGAGATGCGATATCGCGTTTTAAGATGCATTAGAACTCAAATCCTGCGATAAGAAGACATCTGGAGACGCTACTTCCTAGAAAGGAAGTGTCGCATTTACACTCTTTTGAAAGGAACACGGGGTATACATGACACTTCGCAATGAATATTATATCTTATCATGAAACATAGAAATGAGTGGCGATATCGCGTTTTAAGAAGAGTTAGAACACTGCTTCTTCGATACGTAGACATCTGCAAACACTCCGTCCTAGCAAGGGAGTGTCGCATATACATTCTTTTGAAGTGAAATCGACATATACATAACACTTCGCAATGAATATTATATCTTATGATGATACATAGAAAAGAGATGCGACATCGCGTTTTAAGATGCATTAGAACTCAAATCCTGCGATAAGAAGACATCTGGAGACGCTACTTCCTAGAAAGGAAGTGTCGCATTTACATTCTTTCGAAGTGAATACGAGGTATACATGACACTGCTCAATGAATATTATATCTTATCGTGAAACATAGAGCTAAGATGCGATATCGCGTTTTATGAAGCATTAGAACTCTATTGCTTCGATATGTGGATATCTTGAAACGCTATTCCGTAGCGTGGAAGTGTGGGATTTAGAGTCTTTTGTGCTGTTGACGAGATACAGATAACGCGTTTCTTTGATATGACGTTTTATCTAGAGATATAGAGATGAAATTCGATATCGCATTTGATGAAGCGTTAGTACTCCATAACTTCGACATGTGACTTCAGGAAACGTTATTCCGTAGTATGGAAGTGTGGGCGCTACATACTTTTGAAGTGCTGACGAGATATACATAACGCGTTGCATTGATATTACATCTTATCATGAAACCTATAAATGAGATTCGATATCGCGTTTTATGAAGAATTAGAACTCTATTGCTTCGATTGGTAGACATTTAGAAATCTATTCCGTAGCAAGGATGTGTGGAATTCATATTCTTATGAGGTGTTCACAAGATATACATAATGTGTTGCATTGAATATTACATCTTATCATGAGACATAGAAATGAGATGCGATATCGCGCTTTATGAAGCATTAGAACTGCGTTGCTTCGAAACGTATACATCTAGAATCGCTTTATGTAGCATGGAAGTGTGGGATTTATATTCTTTTGAAGTGTTGACGAGATATACAAAACGCGTTGCATTGAAGATTACATCTTATCATGAGACATAGAATTGATAAGCGATATTGCTTTCTATGAAGCATTAGAACTCCATTGCTCCGTTATGTAGACATCTAGAAACCCTGTTCCGTAGCAAGGAAGTGTGGCATTTACATGGTATTGAATTGTATACGCTGCAGAACCAGAGGACGACGTGTTTGCAACCAACAACAGAATGTGAATTCCGACTCTAGCGAACGTAAAACTAGTAGATCCACAATTTCATCGACCGGAAAATGTGGATATGTTAATCGGCACCGGCCCCACTTTATCATCCCCTAGCATCGGCCAGTACAAGCTTTCTCCTCGCAACGATTCTGAATTAATCCTCCAAAGGACGCAATTTGGACGGATCATCGGGAGGAGCGTATCCACATCGGCGTCGTGGAGGAAACATCAAACGTTCGTTACAATCCTGAATTTCGAACTCCAAAAATTCTGGGTGCTAGTAGAGGGCCCACACGGACGACAGCTATTTTCCGCGAAGTAGGAATGCGAGCAGTATTTTCACGACCACGTTAAACAGACACGAACCGGTCGTTACATTGTCGCACTGCCGTTCAGTGAAAAGAAGATGCAGTTAGGCGAAACTCGGTCGCGCGTCCTCAACCTTCTTCTTTCTCTCGAACGAAAATTCATGAAAGATCCAGAGCTGAAACGAGAATACTCCACCGTCACCGAGGAATATTTCTAGATGGGACACATGAGCCAGGTAGGGCCACGCGATTCGGATGGCCTCTACCTCATCCACCACGCCGTCATCAAACTGTCCAGCTCAACAACGAAGGTTCGCGTCGTCTTCGATGGATCTGCAAGATCGAGCAGTAGACTGACATTGAACGATACGCTTTTGGCAGGACCAACGATACAGGTCGACATATTCGCTTTTCCCATAAGGTTCCGTCAACACACCTATGTCTTAACCGGAGTCACATCGAGAAGATGTATCGGCAGTTCCTCGTAAGACCGGAAGACCGCCGATACCAGCCGATATTGTGACGAGATAACAAGGGAAAGGTGAAAACGTACGAGCTGAACACGATCGCGTTCGGACTATCTTTAGCGCCTTTCCTCGTCATCAGGTATATTCATCAGCTAGCGGACGACGAAAAGGTGAATGCTCCTTTCGCATCGACCGTGCTCCAGCGAGATCTATACGTCGATGATCTCCTAACTGGCACAGATAATTACGAAGACGCTAGACAACTACGGGACCAGGTAATAAAGCTACTTAAAGGCGGCAACCTCCACATTCAACAATGGGTCTCGAGCGAACCGAAACTTTTAGTAGGACTTCCGGAAGGCGAAATTCACCCAAAGTATTTTGGAGACGCCACAATGAAAGCTCTTGGCGTTTCGTGGCACGCGTAGGACGACCGAATCATCTATTCCGTGGATCCAAACATCGATACGAGGATCACCAAACGCACGATCTTATCCACCATGACAAAAATATTCGACCCGTTAGGTTTACTGGCGCCAGTAATAATAACGGCAAAAATATTTATGCAACACCTTTGGAAACTGCAATTGGCCTGGGACGAATCGCTACCAACTATCCTCCATACAGAATGGTCCACGTACGTGAAGGAAATGCAGTTATATAACGAAACATTCTTCGAGTGACACGTATGCCAATCGAAGGTGCGAAGGGTGGAATTACACAGGTTCTGCGACGCGAGCGAACGAGCATACGGAGCGTGCGTGTATCTACGGTCAGTCGACAATCGCGGACGAATTAAAACGAGACTATTATGCGCGAAATTTCGGGTCGCACCAGTAAAAGTTGTCAGCCTCGCACGTCTCGAACTTTGCGGTGCGGTGCTACTGACGTCATTATTGTCTAACGTCCGAGATAATAATGCACGCCGATCCGACTCGATTAACTTCCGGACGCATTCCACGATAGTTTTATATTTGCTGCAACGCGAACCAGCCACGCTAAGAACATTCGTGGCAAATAGAGTGGCCGAAATTCAAACGAGGACCGATAGCGGCACGTCAGGTCAAACGACAATCCAGCGGACCTCATATAGAGAGGACAAACACCGGCGGAATTCTTGAAGCCCTCCATCTGACGTCATGGACCATCGTGGTTTGCCGACGATAACAAGGATTGGCCGAAATCTACGTTCAACCTCGTTTTGGAAATACCCGATATTCATCCCCATACATGCTTGGCAACGACCATCCGTAGCAACGAAATTCTCGGCCGCTATTCAGACATCGCGAAATTAAGGAGGATCGTCGCATATTGCCTCCGATTTCGCAAAAATCATTGTAACGCAGGACCTCTAACCGTATGAGAGGTCCACGACGCTAATGATCGGATCTTGAGGCTCGTGAAAGCCTTCGCGTTTGAAAAAGAGATCCGAAATTTGAAGAACGGTACAGAGCTGCATCCAAAGAGGAACCGGCTCTCGCTGCAGCCATTCTTAGACGAAACGGGAATTCTACAGGTAGGCGGTCGACTACAAAACGCAAACATTCCCTGCGGACAGAAACATCCGATCCTGCTTCTAAGATCGCATCACATCACCGATCTGATCATTCGTCACACGCATTTAGAGGGACATCATTCGGGTATCAATACCACGCTGGCGACACTAAGGCAGAGGTATTGGCCCATTGATGGTAAGAAGTACATCTGGTGCTTCCGCGTAAAACCACCGGCCGTGAAATACGTAATGGGCACTCTACCTGCGTCACGCGAATCCGAATGCCGATCCTTTAATAATTGCGGAACAGATTATTGCGGTCCTTTTTATATCAAGGAAAAACGTTTCCGAAATTGTGCGCGAGTAAAAATATATGTAGCAGTGTTTGTGTGCTTTGCAACGAGAGCGGTCTATCTTGAGATCGTCGGTGACATGACTACCGAAGCGTTCATCGCGGCATTGAAACGCTTCATCGGTCGTAGGGGCATCTGTCGGAACATTTATTCCTACAACGGGACAAAATTTCGTTGGAGTGAATAACGAATTAAGCGCACTGTACCAAAAACTGCAAACGGACGATAAGGTAAGACACTTCCTCACGGGCAAGGGAATATCATGGCATTTCATGCCAGCTCCTTCTCCCAATTTCGGCGGCCTTTGGGAGACAGCAGTGAAATCGTTTAAACACCACATCAAACGAGTCGTCGGGGAAGATACGGGTTACATTCGAATAGTTCAATACGTTCGCGATCGAAATCGAAGCGATCCTAAACTCCCGCCCGCTTACTCCATTATCATCCGATCCTAATGGTCCCTAACTCCGACCCACTTCCTGATCGGCACGTCGTTAACGAGTTTGCCCGAGACTGATTTCAGTGATACTCCTCGTAACTGATTGTCACACTAGCAAACACATCCAGAACGTCCAGCAGGAATTTTTAACCAGGTGGCACAAGGAGTATATCCACCATCTGAGCGAGCGAAAAAAATGGACCAAGGGCTACCACGAGATCAAGAAAAGATCCCTCGTAGTCTTAAGGGATGTCTACGTCCTGCCTTTGCAGTGGCACCGCGGTCGAGTCGAAGATGTGCACCCAGGTCCAGACAAGATCACCCGAACGGTCACCGTACGGACCAGCCAGGGGGCCTACAATCGCAACGTCAAGCAGTTAGCGGAGCTGCCCACATCCGAGACGATAGCGTGAACCATCGACGTCGAGACGATATTCAGATCAAACCGATTTAGATTGATCGTCACGGTCTCTCAACGGGGAGAACATGTTCCGACCGATGGAACAAATAAAACGTGGGGCCTTCGAAGACTTTATTTATTACACATTTGTGATGAAAAGGCTATTTTTGAGATTAAGACGTTTTAAGTAATTTCGTAAATATATCTATTGCTGCGATATGTAGACATCTCGAAACGCTATTCCCTAGACACAAAGTGCGGGATTCACATTCTTTCGAAGTGTAGTCTTGATATACATAACGCGTTGCATTAAATATTGCATCTTATCACGGGACGTAGTAGTGAGATGCGATATCGCGTTTTATAAAGGGTTAGAACTCTATTGCTTTGAAACGTGGACATCCAGAAACGCTATTCCGTCGCAAGGAGGTGCGGCATTTACATTCTTTTGAAGTGTAAACGAGATATACATAACGCGTTGCATTGAGCAATAAATCTTATCATGAGACATAGAAATGAGATGCGATATCGCGTTTTAAGAAGCATTAGAACTCTATTGTTTCGATACGTAGACATCTGCAAATGCTACTTCGTAGCAAGGAAGTGTCGCACTTACATTCATATCAAGTGTATGCGAGGTACACATAAGACTTCGCAATGAATATTATATCTTATCATGAAACATAGAATTGAGATGCAATATCGCGTTTTACGTTGCATTAGATCTCTACTGCATCGATACTTAGACATCTGCAAACGCTATTTCCTAGGAAGGAAGTGTCGCATTTACATTCTTTTGAAGCGAATAAAAGGTGTACATGACACTTCGCAATGAATATTATATTTTATCATGAAACATACAAATCAGATGCGATATCTCGTTTCGAGAAGCATCAGAACGATATTGCATCAATACGTAGACATCTGCCAACGCTATCTCCTAGATAGAAAGTGTCGCTTATACATAAATTTGAAATGTAGACGAGCAACACATAACACATCGCAATGAGTATTATATCTTATCATGACACATAGAAATGAGATGCGATATCCCGTTTTAAGGAGCACTAGAACTCTATTGCTACGATATGTAGACATCTGGAAACGCTATTTCCTAGCATGGGAGTGTCGCATTTGCATTCATGTGACGTGTATGCGAGGTATACATGACACTTCGTAATGAATATTATATATTATCATTGAACATAGAAATGAGATGCGATATCGCGTTTTGAGAAGCATTAGAACAATAATGCACGATACGTAGACATCTACAAACGCTGTTTCCTAGCAAGGAACTGTCGCATTAACATTCACTTGAAGTGCAGACGTGGAATACATAACACTTCGGAATGAATACTATATCTTATCATGAGACAAAGGAATGTGATGCGATATCGCGTTTTAAGATGCATTAGAACTCTGTTGCTTCAATACGTAGACATCTGCAAACGCTATTTCCTAGGAAGGAAGTGTCGCATTTACATTCATTTGAAGTGTATGCGAGGTATACATGACACTTCGCAGTGAATATTATATATTATCATGAAACATTGAAACGAGAAGCAATATGGCGATTTAAGAAGCATTAGATCCCTATTGCTTCGATACGTAGACACCTGCAAACGCTATTTTCTAGCAAGGAAGTGTCGCATTTACATTCATTTGAAGTATAGACGAGATATACATAACACTGCACAATGAATATTATATGTTAACGTGAAACATAGAAACGAGATGCGATATCGCGATTTAAGAAGCATTAGAACTCTATTGCTTGGATACGTAGACATCTGCAAACGCTATTTCCTAGCAAGGAAGTGTCGCATTTACATTCTTCTGAAGTGAATACGAGGTATACATAACACTGCACAATGAATATTATATCTTACCATGGAACATAGAAATGAGATTCAATATGGCGATTTAAGAAGAATTACAACTCTATTGCTTCGATACGTAGACATCCACAAACGCTACTTCCTAGCAAGGAAGTGTCGCATTTACATTCATTTGAAGTATAGACGAGATATACATAGCACTGCACAATGAATATTATATCTTATCATGAAACATAGAAATGAGATGCGATATCGCGATTTAAGTAGCATTAGAACACTATTGCTTCGATACGTAGACATCTGCAAACACTATTTCCTAGCAAGGAACTGTCGCATTCACATTCATTTGAAGTGTATGCGAGGTATACATGACACTTCGCAACGAATATTATATATTATCATGAAACATAGATATGAGATGCGATAACGCGAATTAGTATGCTTTAGAAATCTATTGCTTCGATACGTAGACATCTGCCAACGCTATTTCCTAGCAAGGAAGTGACGCATTTACATTATTTTGAAGTGAGTACTAGGTATACATGACACTTCGCAATGAATATTATATCTTAACGTGAAGCATAGAAATGAGATGCGACATCGCGTTTTGAGAAGCATTAGAACACTACTGCTTCGATACGGAGACATCTACAAACGCTATTTCCTAACAAGGAAGTGTCGCATTTACATTCTTTTGAAATGAATACGAGGTAAGCATGACACTTCGCAATGAATATTATATCTTATCACGAAACATAGAAATGAGATGCGATATCGCGATTTAAGAAGCATTAGAACACTATTTCTTCGATACGGAGACATCTGTAAACGCTATTTCCTAGCAAGGTATTGTTGCATTTACTTCCTTTTGAAGTGAATACGAGGAATACATAGCACTACATAATGAATATCATGTCTTATCATGAAACATAGAAATGAGATGCAATAATGCGATTTAAGAAGCATTAGAACACTATTGCTTCGATACGTAGACATCTGCACACGCTACTTCCTACAAAGGAAGTGTCGCATTTACATTCTTTTGAAAGGAATACGAGGTATACATGATACTGCACAATGAATATTACATCTTATCATGAAGTATAGAAATGAGATGCGATATGGCGATTTTAGAAGCATTAGAACTCTATTGCTTCGATACGTAGACATCTGTTAACGCTACTTCCTAACAAGGAAGTGTCGCATTTACATTCTTTTAAAGGGAATACGAGGTATACATAGCACTTCGCAATGAATATTATATCTTATCAAGAAACGTAGATATGTGATGCGATATGACGATTTAAGAAGAATTAGAAATCTACTGCTTCGATACGTAGACATCTGCAAACGATACTTCCTAGCAAGGAAGTGTCGCATTTACATTCTTTTGAAAGGAATACGAGGTATACATAACACTCCGCAATGAATATTATATCTTATCATGAAACATAGAAATGAGGAGCGATTTCGCTTTTTAAGAAGCATTAGAACTCTATTGCTACGATACGTAGACATCTACAAACGCTATTTCCTAGCAAGGAAGTGTCGCATTTACATTCATTTGAAGTATAGACGAGATATACATAACACTGCACAATGAATATTATATCTTATCATGAAACATAGAAATGAGATGCGATATCGCGATTTAAGAAGCATTAGAACTCTATTGCTTCGATACGTAGACATCTGCAAACGCTACTTCCCAGCAAGGAAGTGTCGCATTTACATTCATTTGAAGTGAATACGAGGTATACATAACACTGCACAATGATTGTTATATCTTATCATGAAACAGTGAAATGCGATGCGAAATGGCGAGTTAAGAAGCATTAGCACTCTATTGCTTCGATACGTAGACATCTGGAAACACTATTTCCTAGCATGGAAGTGTCGCATTTACATTCTTTTGAAGTGAATATGAGGTATTTCTGACACATCGCAATTAATATTATATCATATCATGAAACAAAGAAATGACATGCGGTATCTCGTTTTAAGAAGCATTAGAACTCTATTGCTTCGATAGGTAGACATCTGCAAACACTATTTCCTAGCAAGGAAGTGTCGCATTTACATTCTTTTGAAGTGAATACGAGGTATACATAACACACTACAATGAATATTATATCTTATCACGAAACATAGAAATGAGATGCGACATCTCGTATTATGAAGCATTAGAACTCTATTGCTACGATACGTAGACATCTGCAAACGCTATTTCCTTGCATGGAAGTGTCGCATTTACATTCTTCCGATGTGAATACGAGATATACATGACACTTCGCAATGAATATTATATCTTACCATGAAACAT